>NC_083809.1:850250-1370250 GCF_015708825.2 Lethenteron reissneri
CAGACGACTACACGCCGGCACAGGTGAGGCAGACGGACAGACTAATAGACACAGACACACAGACGGACAGACTAATAGACACAGACACACAGACACAGACTAATAGACACAGACACACAGACACAGACTAATAGACACAGACACACAGACACAGACTAATAGACACAGACACATAGACACAGACACATAGACACAGACTAATAGACACAGACACACAGACACAGACTAATAGACACAGACACACAGACACAGACTAATAGACACAGACACACAGACACAGACTGATAGACACAGACACACAGACACAGACTAATAGACACAGACACACAGACACAGACTAATAGACACAGACACATAGACACAAACTAATAGACACAGACACACAGACTAATAGACACAGACACACAGACACAGACTAATAGACACAGACACACAGACACAGACTAATAAACACAGACACACAGACACATAGACACAGACACAAAGATACAGACACACAGACACAGACTAATAGACACAGACACAAAGACACAGACTAATAGACACAGACACATAAACACAAACTAATAGAGACAGACACACAGACACAGACTAATAGACACAGACACACAGACACAGACTAATAGACACAGACACACAGACATAGACTGATAGACACAGACACACAGACACAGACTAATAGACACAGACACACAGACACAGACTAATAGACACAGACGAATAGATGGACAGACTATGGGGAGTGTGAAAGGACGGATGTGCGGGTGGACACATATGCGAAACGGATTCTGTATGACACAGAACGTCTTCTATATGTGTGCCGTACAGGTGACACGGACACTGTCATAATAGTGTTCGTGTGCAGGAGAAGTGTGTGAGACAGGTACATATAGAGGTGTGTGTAGAGGTGTGTAGAGGTGTGTGTGTGTGTGACAGGTGTGTGTAGATGTGTGCGTGTGTGTGTGACAGGTGTGTGTAGAGGGGTGTGTGTGTGTGACAGGGTGTACAGTGCTGTGTGTGTGTAGAGGTGTGTGTGTGTGTTACAGGTACACAGTGCTGTGTGTGTGTAGAGGTGTAGAGGTGTGTGTAGAGGAGTGTGTGTGTGTAACAGGTGTACAGTGCTGTGTGTGACAGGTGTGTGTAGAAGTGTGTGTAGAGGTGTGTAGAGGTGTGTGTGTATGTTACAGGTACACAGTGCTGTGTGTGTGTAGAGGTGTGTGTAGAGATGTGTGTGTTACAGGGTACAGTGCTGTGTGTAGAGGTGTGTGTGTGTTTGTGTGTGACAGGGAAGCGGTAGTACAACGGTTAGCGCGCTGTGCTACGAACCCGGCGACTCGAGTGCGATTCCTACTCACGGCCAGATAATGATCTGAATCGGTCATGGGCCTCCCCTAGGTCGACTCAGCCTCAAATGAGGGAGACAAAGGCTGACCACCCCCACCCCCTCCTGTACCGTGGTGGCCTTTTATAGGTGTTCGCTAACAGTACTTGCCCCACCAGTCTGTTAAGGCTATACGGGGGATCTTTGTCTTTTGTTTGTGTGGCAGGTGTACTGTATGTGTGTGGGTTTTACAGGTGGTTAAGACAGGTGAAATAGGTTTATACAGGTGTGTAAGGCAGGTGTGTGAGGCAGGTGTACACAGGTGTGAGAGGTGTACACAGGTGTGTGAGTCAGATGTACACAGGTGTGTATGAGGTGTGTGAGACAGGTGTACACAGGTGTGTATGAGGTGTGTGAGAGGTGCGTGAGGCAGGTGTACACAGGTGTACATAGGTGTGAGGCAGGTGTACACAGGTGTGAGAGGTGTACACAGGTGTGTGAGTCAGGTGTGCGAGGCCGGTGTACTGTGTACGTGAGGCTGACAGGTGGTTGACACGTAGTATACTGTGTCAGTGAGACGGGCAGGTGAGTCGCTACTGTGCCGCAGTGAAAACATTTCACGCCTCTCACCAAGTCGCCATTCAGCATCCCAACAGAGTTCATTCCACTGCGTGGATTTCTAGGAACTTTTCCCCACTATGAACCTTTGACAAACGAGGACATCCCCCATCTTCCTCCGGCGGTGGCAGATTCTTTATTTCCCAATGCCTGACACTGACCCTTACTTATTGTCTTTGAACCTATCTACGTGACTTTACCGAAAGACCCAATAATATGAATTCCTGCAGTCACGAAAGCTTTAAGTCAAGACTGACCCTGACCCTTGCCCCAAGAGTCTTCCTTGGGCTTCGCTCGAGAGCCACTTGACCAGACGTGTTTCGTGGGCTGTGCACGCGCACAGGTCAGCGTGATGGGGTTTGGCGAAGTGTCTGCGCACCCTGATGTGTACGGCATATTCTGCATGAGTTGAGTAATATCAACCAAGACCCCGAGAGCTTTGCCATTGTAGGGAGTATTCATTCGAGTGTAGGGTAGTGAGTCACGTGCCATGTTTGGACACCTGGATATAGAAGTAGTGTACAGGACATGCAACGTTAGGACGAGGATAAACATGACACTCCCTATATGTTTATGAAGCTGGATTCTCCTGTTCGTTTGGACTAAAATGCCCAACAGCAATGTTGCCGTGTGGCTTCGCAGATGCTTTGGTGTAGAATTCTACCGATGCAATTGTGGTGGTGGATCGGGTGGCCCGTGGGTTGGTAGTGCACTGCACTTGTAAACCCGGCCACCTGAGTTCGATTCCCGGCCTCCGCTATTGCCTGTTTGCGAGTGGTATTTGAAGTGGTCCTGGGCACTATTCCATTCACCAACCAAGCCGCACTGACCATCGTGGTGAAGTATGGCCTTTTTATGGTGATTTGAGAATGACTGGAATGTATGATATTTCACAGTTTGTGTTTATACATTTTCCAGTTATTTTACAAATTATCTCTTATCGATGACAAGTATAAAACGTTTATGGTCCCTGTAAAATAAGATTGTTTATACGTACGCTCAGCTGGGTTTAATACGTGCCCCAATACGTACGAATAAACTAAATTCCTCCATCTGTTAAATCTAATTGGCCAATATATACCTACAATGTATATATCGGTCTTAAAATATGACAGGTCATATTTATCGCGTGCGTTACGCGGGACACAAATGCCACGTCGTAGCTGCTATCAGCTCCGATCCGTGCCAGTGATGGGAGGAACTGGTGAGGAAGAGGCCGGTGTCATTCTCCTCTGAATGCCAAACGAATCGTGGTGCGCGCCTGCAGTATGCCCGTGTGCCAACAACACATTGTGACACGGCCATCGGGGATGGAGATCGCATACTGTACACAGCAGCTGTGTTACAATTCTGTTCTTGAAGCCGCATGCAGAACGTCTGTCTTGTCGCGTTTAATTTTCCCTTTCCAGCTCCAGGCTCGAGTTTGCTCGCAGGGGTTTTAGCTCCATGAATTACTTTTGAAAGACTTGGAGTAACCTTTGTAAAGCTCCACACTTGTTGTGTTTAAGTACTGTACAAGTTTGACCAAACGCACTTCCCTGTTGTATTCTCTTTGTAACGCTTCCTGCTTCGCTGTCTGTGTGCTGTGGTCGTGGGCCACAGCCATTGGTTTATCATCTCCTCCGCGTGGGATAAGGAGTCGTCTGTTGTTGCTATAGAGGGTGCCCTCTGTCAGCTATCGTGTGTGAAGTTCAATAGGTCAAATGAGTACAAATTTCATTTTAAAACAAATTACTGATCGGGTCACGGCGCGCCTCTGCACGCCGTGACGCGGTCTTGGGGTCGCCAGGAAATTGTTCAACCACGGGGTCCTTCACTCCGCTGTGCACGTTCAGGGCGGTGGGTGAACGAGAAGCAGCGCGTCTCGTCGTTTGACCATGGAGGCAGCCCAGACTAAAACGTCACGGCCAGAGCCAGGAAGGGCAAGCAAGAAAAACCAGCCAGCCCTCTGACACCGCCTCACTGTGGCACTTGATAAAGCAAAGCTAATTGATGATTGTGATGGTGGTGGTGTGAGTGGCTGGTGACAATCCCTGGCTTGCCGTGGTGCCACGTTGCTTGCGAGGTGCCCCATCAACTGCCACCGCCTTGTGAAAGGACACGGAAGCTCCCGGCCTTCTTCGTCGAGACCAGGCTCCCTCCCTCCCTCCCTGAGAGAAGTTCGGTTGTCCGTGATGCCGTGCTTGCTCCTTGTCTTGTTTGCGTTGCTGCGCCTCCCTTGTTTTCATAGTCCGACATTTAACATTGCATTGGGGTGACCTAAGAACATTAACATTCTTCTTGATTCAAACAGTCTCGTTTTCTACACAATTGCTTCGGTTCCGAGCACAGCCATAGCCTCATGGGTGCAATAGTCATATCCAGGGCCTTTAATAGTACAGTACTAATCGGCACTGCCGATTAGACAGCAGTCGAAGCCATTGCACTTTGCGCCCACGTTAAACTTTTACACTTTGACAATAGTTTTTTTTTTTTTTTAAACTGCAGAGTTTATTTATTTTATAGCATTCTCGTTTTTTTTATTTATAGCACATCCCCGCTCGTCCCTCTCTATAAAGCTCTCTTTGTACATTGCGGTATCCTGGAGACGTGTAGGAGCTATAGGACCTGTCGGTTTATGTTTGAAATCGGTGGGATATCTGTGAAGATCCTAGACTCACAGTCTCACGGGTGTGGCCTTGGGGGGCTCGGTTCGTCTGCTTTGCAAGAGGTTACCACTTGAGCTCGGTGACCATTTACATAGCTCAAATAAATTGATGTGAGCTTTGTCTGGACTAGACACGTGGATTGATGGTGAAGCACTTATCTTCCAGGGGTTATGTTGAACCCCAGTTCCTGCCCCCCTTCTAGGGTTATTACTATTCATAATTATTGATGAGTGTGGAGCGGTGGCACTTTGGTTTTCACACTGCACGATGAGCTCAGACGCAACGAGTTCGATTCCTGGCCAGTGCTGTCGTCAGTGGCAAGTGATATCTGAACGGATCCTGACCTCCCCATCCATCACCAACTCGCACTCACTAGTGTGGTGAAGTATGGTTAAACAACTACCACTGGCACAGCATGGGGGAGCTCCTCATCCACCACTGAAGGACTGAAATGTGATTACAGTCGTTGGTAAAATATATTTTGTAAAGCCTTCTCTTTATGTTCATTAGTTAGCCTTGCAGTTATTATGATTTATAATTTGCTGTGGATTCTAAGTGGTCTGTTGAGGCCGCTTTAAACTTGGCCAACGCACCACACAAATGTGTGCAGGGATAAGTTCAACTGCATGTCGGATGTCCCAGTGTCTCGTCTGTCTCTCCGTGTCTCTGTGTTCCATAACCGCACTTAACTCAGGTGCAAGATTGAAAAATATATACACAAAAATGTCGTTTCACTTTTAATCGGGCTCATCGCTCTGTGGTGGAACACTCATCTCACAATCGAAAGGTTATAAACACATTTCCTGTTCAAGGTTCATTCATAATCATCTACACCATCCCACCAGGATCAATAAAATGAACACCACTTAGTGGGTGGGCAACAGTGCTTGTTGTGGGTACAGACTTGCCCCTACATTGGGAATGTGGAATTTCCACGACTGACTCAGGGCTTCCAATGAAGTGGATCATCACCTAATTCTTGTGCAAGCATGGAGATATACTTTGGGCCCGGTGCACATCTTGGCGATACGGCCCGTGTTTGTCGGTGAGTGATGGAGACATTGGCACACCTCCGAAAAAAAGACACCACCACCACCTGGTTGGGACTATTTTACTCTTTTTACTTTTACGAACCAACCCAGTCATTCTGGAAAACACCCCACGACTGCCAATGATGCTGATTAATTGCGAGTTGGGGACTGATCGGCTTGCGAGCAGCAGCCCCGGAGCTGGGGCATGTACGTGCCCCGTGCCACACCGAGCGTCACCCGCGGAGTGTCCTAAGAAGCCCTCGCCACCCTCGCCAGCGCCGATGCGTCACCGTGCCGCCGAGGGTAAAGTTCCCGCAGAGCGCGTCCCGGGCAGTGGCAATCGCGTGCTGTATCAGGGGACGCGCCGGCGACTCGTAAAAGCTAATATGTCTCCAGCTTTACGTGACCGGCACCTCGACGAAGGATTAGAGTGGAGATAGCGGGCGGACGGGCGGGCGGGCCGTGCTGGGTGATGTCGGAATGTGGTCGTGGCTGGCGCCCGCTTTCTATTCCTGTCGGGACTTCACCGCCCCTCGCGTCTGCATGAATGGATGGCTTAGAAATGAAAAAAATCCTCTCCTGATGCAACCGGTCACCTTTTCTTTTTTAGTTTTTTTGTTGTTCACGCAACTGCTTTAGGCTTGACGGTTTTTGTCACAAGTCACGCTAATGAAGGGCGGCAGCAGGATCACGAAGGTGCGGTGACGGCGCACTTAGCAGCGCTGCGGTTCCAGTTTGCGCGTAAGCATTTGATTCACGTTAAGATGAGTTCGGGGGACACTTTAAAGTTACGCTGCTCATGGAACGGAAGAATAGGGAGTACTTGTGCTGACACCATTACGTTCTGAACTAGATGGCCAGGTTATGTCCCTGTATTCCTGCATCGGCTGATTATCTTCATCTAAATTTAGCACTTTAAACAAAATAAACAAACAAAGCAATGACTGGTTGCAGCCAGTTCCTACGGCACAGCCTAAGCAGCCGAGTATTCTTTCTACCTGGTGTCTCCAGTCCGCACTGTTCCACGCTGTGACGATAATGCCCTTCATGTATCCAGGAAATCCTTGCCGAGTCTCAAGACTTGTTTCCAGAGATGTTTGGCTAATTCCTATTTTCAAGCAGTACTTTGCATGTGGGAGGACACTGTCGGGCCTGGAGAAAGCCCACAATGAATACGAGTGGATACAACTCACGAGTTCCTTATTCAGACAAATTCATGAACCCATTTGCTCTACTGCCATCTCCTCTCTACCGTATAGCCCCGCCCGTTTATGGAGTTAAATCTACTGGATCTACCAACTTGTGTCTCCAGAGCTGTGGATTACAGCCATGTGCCACCACACTCCAGCTGCCCTGCGATAGTGGGGGGGGGGGGGGGGGCACAGTAGAGCTGGTATGTGGGGGGCCACGATAATAACGGCGATTGACCGCTAAGCAGAGTGAACTCAGCTGGTCCAACGTTTGGTGACTTAGGGCTCTCCCCAGCAGCCCGCTGGCATTGGCCTTGTACCACACTGGGAACGAGGTGAAGGTCAAAATTGGGTTTGAGAAGCGTGTCGGATCTCGGCATGTCCAGATTTCTCAGACGCGCACGCACGCGGCTCTGTGTACGCAAGGAGCAGGTGATGTGTTTTGATAACGCGACGCAGAAAAAGTCCCGCGGAGCCTAATGCACGTCTGGATGCGTGGTCCCGTCTCGGTAATTTGACACGTGCTACGTGTTTGTGGTCTTGCCTCAGCAGCATATTCGGGTGGCCGTTTCGTAAAGTAATTTACTCCGTACCCGGTAAAGCGCGCGCGCCATGCGAGCACGCTTTTCAGCCTCGTTGCCTGGGTTCAAACGCGCGCTGTGCACGGCCTTCCCAACCAGAGCGCTCGCGGTCGTTTTTACCACGCGTATCAATTTGCCGGCCATCCTCTGCTCACTGTTGGCCACGGTCGACATGTCTCACCGGCGCTGGTTTCATCAGGAAAAAGCACCGTCGCCGATTCCCCACAGCCAAACTCGACTTCAAAGGCCACGGCACTTCTGCCGTGGTATGAAATGGGCTCCCGTGATAATTCCTACGGCTGATAGCTACTCCGATATGAGATGCTGTGCAGGGAAATGCAGGCCAGAGTGTTAAATGTCGGAAAGTTAAGCAGGTTGGCGAGTGTGTCCCACCTTTGCGGTTTGTGTGGGTTTAGTGTGCGTGTTTGTGTGTATACACGCGCGTGTGTGTGTCTTTCTGTGTATGTGTGGGGAGCGACGCTATTGTGGTTAACGCGCTGCACTACGAACTCGGTAACTTCAGCTCAATTCCTGCTCACGGTCAACATCCGTGTCAAATGCCTGAACTGGGCTTGGGCCTCCCCTAGGTAAACTCAGCCTTAAACTAGTACCTAGTGTGGTGTTTAAACATCACCACTGGGGAGACAAAGGCGGCCGGGCGTGTTGCTGCCTACCACCCCCTCGTATGTCGTGTCAGCTTACATATGTGCTCACTATGCACTTGCCCAAACAGCCTGTGTTGCCTCTATGGGGGATCTTTGTACGTGCATGTGTACTATAATTCCTCATCGTAATTTTCTCATCAAGGAGCGTAAACCATCACGTGGACTCCGGTCATCCTCGCAGCGGCTCTTGACTAGCCATCAGATGCGCTTCTGCGGGCGTCTGGAACGCTCTTCCTTCCGATATTAGGAAGCCACTGGAGCTACACACTTCTAAATCATCATCTAGATTATAATTTCATATCTTTAGAACTGTCTTTTGTGTTTAGTTTGTTGTCAACTCCGATTAACACAGTTGGCTACATACGGTGCGAAAGTTCAACATGCGTACAACATACATCTTGCACACTCGTATAGTGGCGAATTATATTTTAAAACCAGCTCAGGTCTCCCCTAAGTTGGCTCGGTCCAAAATGAGTACTTGGTCTACTCTTCCGTGCTGACCAAGAAGTCTTGGAAGAGGTGGGAGTAACCACGCTCTACCCCACCACACCCGACCTGTCCATTGACTAACTGTGCTATTCACATTTATGGACAGAGGCGGTGGTGGGGGGGGGGTATTTCAGAAACTTGCAACGTTATTTAAACTGCCACACCGGCAGATCGAACTGGCGACCTCTGGGCCACAAGTCCGGCGGTGCCACCGGTGCCACCGGTTGCTGCACCGCTGTGACAGCATCCCCGCACGCCGAATTGGCACAGAGCCGCGTGTTTGATTTGTGCTGCACTCGGAGCGATGTTTGTGACGTCGCCGGGGCGAACGTCGTCGTTCGGTGGGAAGTGACGCTCAAACAATGACTAATTAACTCCGCTGCATACCCGGAACTTTAATGGGCAGCCAAAGGTCAGTCCACAAGTGGTGGCCCCTTTTTGTCTTTATGACGCTAATTATCTGTTGTTGAGAATCCCTGTAAAGATTTGTAGCGCAAGCTGTAGAGTACAGGCCTTTACCAGTCCACTGCTGGATGAAGGCGTCTCCATACCACGTCAGTCGTGGGGGTTGTTTGACAATGTGTCGCCACGCTGCTCAGGCGAGGCGAGGGTGAGGACCCAGGCAAAATTCAGATATCGCTCGCCACTGTTAGCCTTGGCTGGGATTTGAACTGTGGTTGCCTAGTTTATAGCGCAATGCGCTAACGACTGCACGACAATTGCATTCCAAAATACAATCATGCATATCACTTATTTTCAGGGGTATAAAGACTTTTAGACAAACTAGGATAACTTTTTTTAGATGAGATATCTCTTTTGACGGAGATGTGGGACAATGCTGTGCACGAATGGGTAAGAGCAGAGCCGTCCATAGCGAGGTGCGGGGCCCAGGGAAACTCATATCGTGTGGGCCCCCTGACACCTTCAAACTAAACCAGCAGTGTTACATCTGACACCACCGTGATGTCGAAGCGCGGGGCCTCCCAAAGAGCGGGGCCCGGGGAGGTCGCCCCGATTCGCCGTACCCTAGGCATGGCTCTGAGTGCGGGCGTGACACAGAGAAGTGCAAATGTTTCTGCGAATAAATCTGTGCGTTTCCTGGCACAGAGTCGGAGTTCAATTAGGAGGGGATGTGGTGCGTGTGTTGAAGTTTACGGCGCTCTGTCGGAGGGTGTCTGTGTCCTTGTACCTGTCGTAGCTGTGAATCTGTCTTTGGCCCAATCACAACACATGTGTCAATAACTACGTGGTCCTAAAAGGAAACAAAAATGTATTTCAAAGGAGTAATTTTGGGCGATGGCTCTTCTTTATAGCAGAGGGTTCGAGCTTATATATTTTCCGTCCGATCGTTTGCTCCCTGCGCTCTGTGGCCATGGAGATCCATTGAGATCCGAGTTCGTCGTTGACAACAACAACAGCGTTCATTCATCAGACGCCAAATCACCGAAACAACGTCTCAAAGCGCCACACGATCGGCGGTGCCGATAGCAGTTGGAGCTAAAGTCGACATCCGCAAGATCGGTGCCCAGTTGCGTCTCCACGCACTCTCCTCTAGCCCCCTTCCGTGTTCTTGTCGGGGTGTTGATGGGGGCCGCTGCAGGCCTCTTTCCCCTGCTCCTGCGTCGCACCAGCCTCACGGCGTCCTGCACTTGTCGCCCTCGTTTTGTTCGAGATCACTGGTCCCCCGTGTCGATGCAGCAGGCATCTTAGCTCCACCTCCATTTCTATGTCTGTGTGCCGGTGCGAGCGCGTGCGTAACGCCACGTGTGGTCTTCGTTCCGGATTCGTTCTGGACTCGTGTCCAAGCCACCCGAGTCTCCGAACATTTCACCTCCGCTCAAAAACCACCGACAACAGACAATGCGCACGACGGTACATGCAATCATTGCACGTGGCCCACCTGCACAAACATCTGCTGTCAGCAAATTGGTGAGAATTTTTTTCTTCTAGATTTGTTTTTCCCTCCTTGCATGACAAATGCAGGGCAGTTTCAAATAACGTTTTTTATATATATATATAACAATTTCCATGCCTTATGTTTGTGTTGCTGCTGCTTTCTTCCGTGTAGCAAATCATAGCATCTCTGCTCCTTCCTACTCGGGTAAGGGGTCATCGCAGAGTCACGTGGGTGAGTGGTGACAGCTCCCTAACCGCTGCCCCGCCACTCGCCCGCCTCTCCCTCGCATGTCCCATCTTGCATTGCTGCCTATGTTGATTTTGTGGTGAGCCCTAATTAGGCGATTATCCGTCTAATGGCACATAATCACTACCGAGGGCTCGTCGTCCCATCTGTCCCGTTGGCCTGCGACTTTCTGTGACCGCCACACTCGACGGAATCGGTTGACTGACGAGACACAAAGCAGTCGAAGTCGGCAGCTTACAGATAGCTGGGTGGCAGTGAGTGGGCACAGCGGGAGGTGTGAGCTCGCCCGCGCTGCCCGTGGTCCGGGCCTTCGCCGAGCGTTGTTGATCGTCCGGGAATCTCGTCTGGTTGAAGAGGGGCAGATCTAGGAGTTTGGACGCACCTCTGAGACACTTCAGACGCGTGGCGATTGTGAGCGCAATGGCTTCGTGGCATTTTTCCCGACTGAGTGCTTTTAAGAACTTTATTGTTCACATCACATGTTTCCTGAAACATTGTAGCGATATTCTTTGGGTCTTTCGGTAAAGTCACGGAGATAGAAACAAGAATAACAATAAAATAATAATAAAATTAAATGAAAATAAAATGAATAAAAAAATAGAATTTTAATAATGAAATTTAATCATTTGTATTCACTGTATTTTCATTTTTATTTTTTTATAATTTTATTGTTATTGTTTTTTTTATCTACGTGACTTTACCGAAAGACCCAAAGAATATGAATTCCTGCAGTCACGAAAGCTTTAAGTCAACATTGTAGCGATTATTGCGTCATTTATTTCGCTATCCGTATAATTTTCAAACATATATTTGTTTTCCGATGTGCGTTATGGAAAACCAGTTGAGAATGAAACACTGCCGAAAATCATAATAACTAGAACAGCAGCAGCTGTCTGCTGCCTCGTTTCCAAGCAGAGCCATCAGAGATGCGGTTCGCGCACGGACCGTGGGGGAATAACGGAAGGGCGATGGACGAGAGGCTGTGCAGAGGCTCCCGCTGTAGTTCCCCGGCCCACAACGCTGCACGGGGAGAGGGGGGTTAGCGGGAGGCCTCGGCAAGGTAAGGTATAAGGTAAAAGGTAAAAACAACGAGCCTATCTTTACCCTACCTTTTACCTTACCACAATGCACTCACTCTACCCTACCTTTTACCCTTTAGCAGGTATGGTAAAAGGTAAAAAACAACGAGCCTACCTTTTACCCTACCTTTTACCCTTACCCCATACACATTACCTGATTACAGGGTAATTACTAGGGTACTACTACACATGAACAAGGTTTATAACGGTAAATGCTAGGTAGAGCGCTTTATACATATAGAATACTCTCGATGATTCAAATTTTACACGCTTGTTGTCGTTGTTGTTGTCGTTGTTGTTGTCGTTGTTGTTGTTGTCGTTGTTGTCGTTGTTGTCGTCGTTATTGTCGTTGTTGTCGTTGTTGTACCCTCAAATCTTGTAACTAAATTTTTACCCACTTCCTAATGTGGTATCGATTGCAAACTTGATATACTTATGTCATACTGATGACAACACTATATTCTATTATAAAATCCTTTTGTATATGTTATGTTTCAGCTTGGGTCTAATTGTCCACGCTCAACTGACGTTGGCTGTAATTGGCCACGGTCCCCTTACGTTATGGAAAGCTTCGGGGCCACTTCCTGGAGTCGTGGAGTTCTGCCATTACTAGTACATTTAATAAAAGCGTGTTTTAAATTTTTTTAAATATTACTTATTAAATGTAGGCCACGGACTGCGCCACGGAGCTTTTAGTGGTAACCAAGGCACCGTATTTACCGGGTAATACTTCGCGCTACCTTTACCCTACCGGGTAATTCTTCCGAGCTACCTTTAGCTTACCCCTTGGCATGTCGACACCTTTACCTTTACCCTTTTACCCGGTAAAAAGGGTAAATTACCTGACCTTGCCGAGGCCTAGTTAGCGGCGCACCAACCCCGGCACGGAGAGGGAGAGACGCACGGGCTCGCCATGTTCCATCCTCACGTGGCCCGCCAGCCTCTCGAGCGGCCGGGTTTACGCTCGGCGAGCGCCAGCTCTCCCGTGCCCTCGCATTCTTTAATAAAACTCCCCGAAGATCGTTGTTTACCGAGAAATAATATGACACCACTTCAAAGAATGCCAACCTGGCAGCATATTAAGGCGCAAGAAGCCAGCTTACAAATGCAGCCCGGCGGTGTTGGGGGGGGGGGGAATCTGTGGAAGGGTGTGATTCCTCCGACAAGATGTCACAGCGTTTTGATATAATAGAGACAGCACTGGCATTCCTAGTTTCTACGAGAGAGTCGTTCTGAGTAATTCTGGCGGTTTGTATTTTTCCGTCAAGAAAGGAAAAGCGTGCATTCTTATCGCGTGAGGTTCTCACTTCCAGGTCTCTCTACCAGCCCGGCCGCCACTGCCACCACGAGATGCCTTCGCATGCGTCGCACCTCCCGGTTCGTGCCACGCGTCCCGGTTTGTTTTTCTGGAAATTAAGCGCGGATGTTGCCGTGAGGTTGGTGGCTTCTAGAGTCCTCGATAAATGCCACTTCGCGGTTATTTCTTCTCATAAATTCCAGTTAGCTCTGTAAGTTTAAATTAACATTTCAATGCAACCCTAGCACAGCTTCTCCAGGTATAATTATTAAACCGATGCATCACGTCCACCGTGGTCGACGCCTAGGGTTTTTGCGACCTCTATGAAACTGCGTTACACGTTTTGATTTTCTATGGTGAATGGAGGGGAATCCGTTGACTCTTAAAATAAAAATCTATTTTTGGTTTAGTTCTTAATCCTGAACGAGTCGGTTTCCTAAAAATGAAAACTTGGAAAATAAAAATTTGGAAGTTTTCATTTTTGTTTCTGCTACTCAGGACAAGCTCTGCACTCGCCGGGCACTGGCACCCAGCTGCGCCGCCGACAGTGACGGTGTAATGAAGTGCCATGAGGCGTATTTTATTTTATCTTAAGCGGACGATTTATTTAATGCACACTCTCGTGACCGCAAATCATTCGGCTTCCTCTCCGCGGCAGCCCGATGCCGAGTGAGCGTCGTGGGGAGTAAACGGCTTTGGAGCTCGGCGTGCGACACGTTTGTCAGTGGAAGCGCGCGCGCTCAGGTGGTCCCTGCTGTGAACGTGCGGGGCGCGATGCTCCGGCGTGTTGCGTCGGATCTTCGCGGTTCGGATCGTGGATTTCGGTGCGGCTGACGAGCGTGAGGTTATTATCGAGCTCGTGCCCGTAGGTAAACGCAACCGCAGCACCGGGTCTCTCGGAAGGTCACAAGGTCAGGTCAGCACCGAGCCACGGGCCGGGCGCCTTTGTGCTCGCTAATCTTGGGACGTGTTCGGTTTTGTTTGGCATTTAGAGAGAGAAAAAAACCGGCTGTTTTATAGGAGCATTCTATTCCATTGTAAATCTGCAGCATGGAAATGGAAAGCTCGGTGACCGCACAGCCCTTATCAGATTCGTGCTATTGCTTATTTGTTTATATATTTAACATTTTAATAAGGGGAACCGTCACCCGACTTCACTTCAGCTGCTGTCGCCTGCTGATGGTATCGCGTGCGAGCGCGTGCCAAACGGAGCGCACAGCTTCTGGGTGCCTGGCTGCCATCCTCCGTTTAAACTGCCAGCCTCGCCCGTCATGACGACTCGAATCTCTTGCGAATGAGCCTTTTGATAAAAGAAGGGATCAATCCTGGGGCAGGGGTGGGCAGCGCAGGTGTGGGTGCAGGGGTGACTTCACAATGCACGTCGACTGCTGGGCAATGCGCAGAGCCCGTTGCTGTGGTGCAATGTGATTATTGTTTTATTGCTATCACGCTTGTTTACCAAGTGAGTCTCAAGAAACTTTTTCAAGAGGGTTCGGCCGCTTGAGTTCGGTATTTGCAATAGGGGGCGACGTTGCTCCGTGTCAATCCCATTTAAGTACATTTGAAAGTGATTTTTCAACATTGGGATGTATACCAAGTGAGGTAGTTAACATCTCATAGCCACCGTGATGATGATGATGAGAGAGAGACACGCAAACTCCAAATATACAGCAGCAGGCGTCAGGGTCGGGATCGAACCCACAACCTCCTATATACCAAGTGAGGTAGTTAACATCTCATAGCCACCGTGATGATGATGATGAGAGAGAAACACGCAAACTCCAAATATACAGCAGCAGGCGTCAGGGTCGGGATCGAACCCACAACCTCCTGTATACCAAGTGAGGTAGTTTACATCTCGACACCGTGGCGCCCCTTCTGTATGACAAGGCCTAATTAATATGATTGGGCAATTATACAGAAAGGCACTAAAATCGGGAGTCGAACCCAGGTCCTGCTGTGGTTACAAAGTGGGTGACTTGGCCGGTCTGCTCTCCGATACCGTGCCAAAACTTGCAACGGTCTCCAGCAAAACCAAAACAGAGTCCACACGGACTCCCCGTGGTCATGTCGATTTTCCTCCGGGTCCTCCGGTTTAGAAACATGCGTTTAGAGTATTTGGCTGCTATAAATGTATCCATGATAAGCCACTTCGTTGAGCTGTCATTTGTGGCCAGGTCGCTTCTGAGAAAGAGCTGTGTAGCTCAGTGGGCCTTACCTGTTAAAATAAAATAGTTTAAAATAGTAAATAATTAAAAACTGTAAATGCTTCGAGAGGAATTGTTGAGCGAACAGTCTGAAAAAGCCGCGTTCAGTCGTGGTCGGGTTTTGTCACTGTGTTAATTTGTCTTAGAAATATATGCGTGATAGGGATTAACAGCCGCACGCACGCACGTGGGCTGAGATAGAGACATCCCGTGTGGTTCACTCTTTCCATGGAACGCGTTGCTGCCTCGCAAGCGCTGACAACTGGGAGACTGCACCCGGAATAATGATTTGTATGGAACAGCCCCGCTCGCACGAGCTGCAGCAGCAGTCGCAACGGTAGCAGCAGCAGCAGCAGCATAGGCAGCAGTCGCAGCAACGGTAGTAACAGCAGCAGCAGTCACAACGGAAGCAGCAGCAGTCACAACAGTAGCACCAGCAGAGGCAGCAATCGCAGTATCGGTAGCACCAGTAGCAGCAACAGCGGTAGTATCTGCAGTAGCAGCAAGAGCTGGTGCCCCCTCCCCTCTCTTTCCCCCCCCCCGCCCCAAGGCCGGAGTTACTTCGTGAGGCACACGCAATTTTGTTTTCTTGTTATCACGGTTGCTGAGCACAGGGCCCAAAGGTCCAAAACGCCAAGCGGTCGGGGGAAAACAGCACTCATGAAGGTGTAAGAGATCAGGATTTATTTGTTTCCTGAATTTGAGCAATGTTGTTTTCATAAGAACTTTGTAAAAGAGAAGATGAAGCGTTGCGGTTGAGCACCGTGTGCATGAGACGAGCAAGGCGGAGAGTCGACCCCAGTCCTCAATAGGGGCGGAGGAATCGGTGAGGGAAGTTCAAGGCTAACGTTTGGCTGGAGTTGCCGTTCAGGTTGAATGTTTTCCGGGTCGCTTGTAGACCGGAGTCTGCGGCACGTTACTAGCAGCCACGGTGAGAGAGATACTGGATGTGATGTGCCGGATGACGAAATATTGTCCATATCGCCAACCCTGACCGACCCGGCTGGTTTGAAACCCTGGATTATGGAGACAAGACTCTGAGCATGAGTGTGTGACAAGTGTTTGAAGAGGAGGTGGTGATTGCTAATGAAGGGGGGGGGGGGGGTGGTGACGCTCGCAACAACGAGTGGAGCCCTGGGGCGGCTAAAACGCAGAAAGGTGGCACAGCGTGGAGTGCAGTTGGTGCATCTGTCAATCATCTCGGTGAACTCTTCGAAGTGTACCGAGTATGGCACAAGCGCCTTGGTGACACAACCTTCCCGTTGTGGCGAATGGTGGTTCATGTTGTGTAAATGTCAGTAAATATATGGAGTGTGGTAGTAGTAGTAGTGATGGGGCAAGAGGGGCTGTGACCACGAGTCCAGGACATGAAGGATCTGGGGCAACCTGGTAAGACCAGGACGCAGAGTGACGATGGAACTAACCTGGGGTTGCGACCTGTCTGGGTTTGACTCGTGCAGTCCGGAAATTGGCATCTGTGTTCGGGTGGCAGCGATTGCTTCGTACGGCGATTTGGTACCGGTGTTGTGTGGAACTTTATCACAGGAGGCTGCACGGTGTTGATAGACCTGGTACTGACTGCACCAGGTCTATCAACAACGAGAATGGCTCACTGACGAGTGCTTGACGGATTCCCTCGATGCAATATTTGCGAGAGCCCACCGGGATGGTCCGTCTCTTCTTGCAACGGAGCTGCGGAACTCGGATCTCACGACATTGAGTTGCTTCTCGCTATCATCAAAGCTCGCTTCCATGCGCGTCAGCAGCTCCTGCCTTCGCCGTGGATGTGGGGATGAAACGTGAGATGGGCTCTGCAGCCGCGGTTGTGCTGGCAACAGCTAAACCAGAGATTACTATCAGCCGGGTCCATCCGGGTGAATAACACAGTAAAATATTTTCGCACCCGGCACACCACATCCAGTATAACTCTCGCTTTGACTGTGCCTAACCCAAGGGTCGGCAACCTGCAGCCCCGGAGCCGCATGCGGCTCTCTAAGGACCGCTTAGTGACGTTCTATATGAAGGACCATCGTCTCGTATTCATGTGCATTGAAACATCAAGTTTTCTTTTACCGAAATAAACAAATAGCTCTTCTCGTTATTTTGATTGCCGAGCCCCAGCCTAACCAGTCACGTGCCATCTACCCCAAGTCTACCGGGCAACCTGAATATATCCGGAGAGAAATGAGGCAGTGGGCGAAACGGCGCGTTGTTGCGCACCGACCGGTGCGAGCGGGTTTCGTCGTATCTGGCAAGCGCCGTCGAGCGCCCCGAGAGTGCCACGGCAGGGAGCGGCAGTCCGGGCAGAGTGCCGGCTGGCGTGGCAGAGCGCCGGCTGGCGCGGCAGAGCGCCGGCTGGCGCGTTATAGCCATCACGCATCTCGGCTGAGTGGTGTCATACATACATTATCATTTCTATAATGGAGGTTTTTTTGGGTTAGATCGAGTAAATATATAAATGTGTCATTAAAATCCGCCACCACCCGACACAGCCAATTAGTAACGGTTGTCACGTAAATAGAATGTGCCAATTCATCACTAGTACAGCACTAACCGGTGTGTTGGAGAGCCAAGCCACAACATTTACAATCTGAGTACGACATTTCGCCAGTAATTACAAACAGCTTCATCAATGTAAGTGTTGTGGTTTGGCTCTCCAACACGCCGGTGTGCTGTACTAGTGACGAATTGGCACGTTCTGTTTACGTGACAACCCTTACTAGTTGGCTGTGTTGGGTGGTGGCGGGTTTTAATGACACATTTATATATTTATGCCATCTAACCCAAAAAAACCTCTGATGGATGATATTGGTGGCAAAAGCCTACATATTATAATTTATATTAAGCGCTTCTTGTTTGCAACATACGGAATGACATTCACATGAGTGACACCTATTTTTTGTGAAGTTGGTTCAGTTATTAAACATGCAAGATTGCACCCGTGTGTATCCTGCGCGCTAATGCCGGATTCGCGACGTCGTAGAGCGCGCGCAAGCGCGTGCGTGATGGAAGAAAATTGGACAAATGCTGAAAAGTGCGCAAAGAGGCACGGAGAGATGCGTGCTTGTAATTCCATTAAGAGAGAGAGGAAGAGCAGCACACAGGTGAGGAACTTCACATTGACCGTCAGGATACAGGTGGGTTCTTGCGGGACGCGTCGCTAGCAGGGAAGGTGGCAGCCGACAGTCGAGGATAATGACGGAATGGGAGCCGAGGGAGGGAACGCGCCCTAGCGACGTTCCCTGCGGAGATGGAGCCATGAGATCGGCTTGCGTGCGGCTGCTCGGTAGGATAGCACATCGCAGGATCGTGAGAGAAGGCAGCAGTGGTGGCTTGGGGGAACCCTTCGTCCGGCAACGGATTGAACATTGCCGACGATGTTGGATTTGCGGCGGCGATAAATTCCAGCGGAAAGTGAATAATGAACGCAATGTCAAGAGGCGGCGAGGCGATGCGCCGTGCATCGGCTCGGCATCTGTGCTGCATATTCACGCGCGCGCGCACGGTACTATGCCGGCACGGTTGGTAAACATTCAGCGGCGAACAACGGCAACGGGAATAATAAAACGTGGCTTCCATCGTCGCGGTCGAGCTGCGACATTGTCGGAGCTCGCGGAGGGGTGGGGGAGGCAAGCAACCGTCTCGTGATGTCACCGAACGCCCGACGGACGTTGGGTTGGCGCGGCGCTCAGTGGCCTGGCCAGGTACAGGCGTCAGGCGACAACCCTCACGTCCGGCGGTGGGACTTCGCGCGGCACGGTGGGATGCCGCTTCACCTCCACCGTCGCAGCGCCGGTTATTCCACGGGCGTGGACTGCCCCCCCCCCCTCGTCCCCAACCCCAGCGATACGAACGTAGAATCTCCACCCCTGGCGTCAAGGGCAGTCGGTGGAGATGCGTGCCGACAAACGCTCGTTTGAGCGGAGGGAGAATGCGTGATTGAGTTGTCAGGTGTAAGGGTGGCGGTTAGGGGTTACTTGTTTTTGTCTGGAATGATGGCCGGCTATTTCGCGGGTTACTGTTCGGACGTTCGCTTAATACCTTGACAGGCTTCACGAAGACGCTCGCCACCGTGCCGCGTGCTGGAAAGTTTCGGTAACTCGGGATTCGTTTTTCGCATCCGCGGGGATTTGAGGAAGGCGTTTTCTGGCGCCGAATTGCAGCGGTGTTGTTCGCGCTTTCCAGTTTGACTGCCTTCAGCGAGAAGCTGAGGCTGCGGGTTTAGATTTTTTTGCCTAAAATAACCCTGCCGCGTACGCGGACACGGATGCGCCCCCCGAGTTAACCCGCTGCCGTGGATATGCACGCGCCCCATCGTTTAAATACAGACGTAGACGCGACGTCCTTCTAACGAAAATTGACTCGCCAACCAGAGCAGAGGCTTTCAATGTCATCGAAAACTTCGGTTAAAGATAATATCACAACGCTGTCATCACACTTTGCGTGCCGTGCCTCGGTTTTATATTCATATTCTAGTTTTAGCGAATTGTTTTTTTACCTTCAGCCATGGATACTGTGAGAGGCATTTCCTAAGAGAGAATTTAACGTTCACTGAAGAGGCGGCTGGTTGGTGACTCCAGCGGGATATGAGAATAGATGTGGAATGGGAATCTCCAGCGAGAAATTTGAACCCGGCCATGACCGCCACATCCATAATTCACGGTGGGGGGGGGGGGGACCTCGAGACCTGAAAATGAATTCCCGAGCGAGCGAGCGAGCGGCAGAGGGGGAGAGTCGTTTCGCAGTCTCTCATTCGACAAAGGAGCCGCTGCCAGTTGATTGGTACCGCATTATTACGCCATGACTGTCAAGAATTAATCCTCGCGTTGGATGTCTCTTCACATTGATGATGTATTCGAGTGGGAAACATTCACTTGAGCTTTATCCGCGACCTCAATCCCTTCTGGAGCCGAACCCTGGGACGCCCGTCAGGGCAGTCCTCTCGCCGTGTTGGTCGCGTTTTGCAGCTCGTCTTGTCGTGTTTTTTTGACTGGGATGATGGGGGGTGAAGAACGGCGCCGTGGCAGTGTCGGCGCAGCGCCTCCTCCCCCTACAGGAGGGGGGGGCAGTTCGGCCCCCGAAGCGCGCGATGGAGAAGCGAGCTCTTCGCTCCTCCACGACGACGAGGAGGAGGAGGAGGATCCGTATTGCGAACCCCGTCACCGCCCCGTGTCGGATCCCCCGAGGCAAAGCGCAGAGAATTAAATTAAAGGTGTTTCGACATCTTGGCTGGCATGCGATGCAAATTAAACAATTTCCACCACTTGCCCACAGCGAGCCGTCTTGTAGCATTTTTCTGTTCCGACCCGATATATGTTTCTGTGCGCGCGTGTCTTTTCTGCCTGATCATGGAATGTTTCGGCCACTCCTATGAACAAAAATATTCCACCATTCCGGCTCGGCGGGTTCGGGCTTGGGGCTGCTGGAATAAGCGTGGAGGCTGTGCCTGTCTTACGCTCGTGTCTGGGTTTTTTAATTATTTTCTATTATTTTATATTTTATTTTAAGAGCGAAGAAGCCAGGTGCCGGCTGTGATTTTACGGCACCAGGGAATTGTACCGATTTAAGAAACTCAGAAGTACCATCTCGAGAGCTTAACATCTTTGGCAGGTACGTTTACCGTGACACACAGGAGACAGTGTTGTGTTGAACTTGCTGTCATCTGAACGTCACGGAGGGGGGTCGTTTGTCTATTTTCTATCGGCTTAGGCGCTGCTTGATTTGTACGGGCATTTTGTGAAGCTGGCTGAGAGCGTCGGTCAGCGTCGATAGTTTTACTCACGAGCTCCGCAGATTTAATCGCGAATGATTATAAAAGCAAGAGAGAAGAGATAACACAGCAACGTAAAAAAAACTCTCAAGCTCAAGTTCGCCGGGCTCGGGCGCTACAAGATTTTAGCCATTTCGCGTCCGTCCGTGCGAAGTGTGGATCGCTCGGCACGGCGGCGACCGGCGATAGCAAGCCCGCGTCTCTGCGCTGCGGTCAGCGAGCGCGTTTGCCGTGGCCACACGTCTGCCACGGTCCGCGACGACGAGGAAGGGGAAGTTCGCCGTGCCCGGACCCTGTGCCGGCAGCACGCCGAGAGCCCCCCTGACCCTCCGGCCGTCGCCGCCGCCGATTGTTTGCGTCGAGCGAGCGCAGTGGCGCAACCGCGTAATCTTTTGTTTGCGATCTTCGATGAAGTACAGTGACTCGTTTAAGAAGATTTGACCGACAGATTTGAGAAGCCCAAAAGACTTCCGCCCGCGCTGCGCCCGCTCTGCCGTGAACTGCGCCCGCTTGAAGTGCCCCTCGAGGCACCTGAGCAGCAGTCGCCGTGGATTTACAAAGGCGATTCCAGCACGTCACCTTGAGTTGTAATGCTGTGCTTCGCACGTGCCTCTGATGATAGTTATTTTTCTTATTTTATCAATCGTTGTGGAGCACACAGAGCGAGACGTCCACTCCGATTGAACCACCCTCGAGGCCGGCTGCTGCCTGAGGCCAGGCGGCATCTCGGATTCTCCCGGCAGCGCAATGTTCGATCTAGAGTCTTGCGTTGAGTAATAGTATTTGCATGTACGTTGAACTTCTTTGGCACCGTACATAGCTCACTGTACTAATCACAGGTACGGGGGAAGGACAACAAAATTAACACAAAAATAATTTCTCAATAAATACATTTTCAATTATTTCAGAGTGCATAGCTCCAGTAGCTTCCGAATATCGGAAGGAAAGCGCGCGATGTAGTGGACCGTCTTTATTCAATGGTTACCTAATGATACTCATAACAATCATTGTGTCATTGTGTATCTTGGAATACCTCACCGGGTCTCGCACCGTGAGGGGAAGGTCCTGCATTGGGATGTTTGTCCATTTTGCATGAGTCGACGTCTTTCGCAACAGAAGATGGCATCGTCACAGGACCGAAATAAATACTTTAAATAATTTTCTCCACTAAAGAATGATGAGAATGTCGAGATCTCTGGACAAGTTAGCAGTCGCTATTTCATCAGGGGCACGAGGAAACGACTCGCGACAGAAAAAGGAGGTGAGGTAAATTATGCCAATGCCATGGACTCGGGGGTGACTCACAGGAGAAGAATTTCGTTTTGGGAACGCAGGCTCAAAATGCCAAGTGACCAGCAACAAACAGCACTGTAGTGGGTGCGGTAGATAAGAGATAATAGGTTTGCCGAGTCGAGCGAGGTCGGTAGAAGAACTTGGCTTGAACACAGCGTGGATGAGACTAAACGGTCAGGGGCTGGCAGTGGCACAAGTCCTGACACACCGGTGGGGGAATCCGTGAGTGAAGTTCATGGCTACCGCTGGGCTACAGTTACCGTTCGGGTTGACAGCAGTGCTGAGTTTCTCACTGAAACATTTCCGGGTTGCTGCCAGGCTGGAGTAGCCGGCACGTGACTCGTAGCCACAGCCATAGCGAGAGGTATTCTGGATGCGGTGTGCCGGGTGCGGAAATATTGTCTGCTCTCGCCGACCCAGAAAACCCGGTTTGTAGCGACAAGACGTTGCACGAGAGTGGGTGACACGTGCGCGAGTGGGTGACACGTGCGCGAGTGGGTGACACGTGCTCGCAGAGGACTCGTGGCTGTGAATTGTAATTCGCGTCTTGGAGCCAATTGACGGCGGCCGTCGCATTTCACAGGTACACGAGGCAGAGTGAGCTCACGTGTGTTTTTTTATCCGACACGTGCTCGGTTACCCGTGCCACTAATTGATGAGGTTCCAGTTGTGGAATTCCCATGAAACATGCCTGCATGAAGGTCATCGTTAAGAATCCACACTCGTGCAAACTAAGCTTCTCCCAGTTGTTGTTATGGACGGTGTTTTCCAGCGGTTTACGTAATCCACGCTGATGTTGTTGTTGTTGTCTGCCCGTCACCTCCTACTGCTGGGCAACAGCCTCCCCCCCCCCCCCCCCCCCCCATTGTTCCATTCCTTCCATTCCTGGAATCGCTCCTGCCCGGTCGTGACCTCCGAACTCTGCGATGTCGTCTCCTCGGCCGTCTCCCTCTGCTTCCCTTCTCTGTTCGGCCTCCACTCCGTGCTTCTTCTCTCGTCTCTCATCAGCGGTTCTCATCCCGCGTCCTCCTGCCCATTCCTTCCTGATTGCTGTCGCTTTGACACCGGCGAAGTCGGTGCGCGCTACTTCTCTATTCCTGAGCCCACCTCGCCGACTCACTCACGACCTTCTCTCCACAGATCTCTTGCAAACCTGTCGCGTGTGCGTACACGTTCAACCAAGTGACAATAGCCAAGTCGAATGAAAACGCATCACCTTGGGGATTGCGCTCTGGATAATTTCCATTTGTGGTAAAAATATAATGTTTTATTATTCGGTGAGTAGAAACAAGCATCAATGTCGCCCGTTCCTTGAGCTGTAAATGTTTTAAGTTGTGAAAATGTGACCGCTGGAGTTAACATGGGCCCTGGTGCAGAGAATTAAATGCCCCCCCTTTCCCTCCTTCCCCCCCCCTCCTGACCAACTTGTCCCTCTCTTGGTAGCCCAGCGCCTGAGCCCCTGTGCAGTTGCACCGCCTGTGCACTCCAAAAGCTGTGCCGCTGTTCGACGTGTATGCTCCGTTAACAATGTAAAACTAAACAATTTTTACTTTACCAGAGCTATATAACTCTTCTTTCAGAAGCGTCCTGGCTATCGCAAATGATAGATCAACAAAGTGGCTTACACGTGGAAAGGTATAGCAGCCAAATACTCAACGCCTGTTTCTAAATGTGGAGAGAATAACCGCGACCACGGAGAGAGAACATGCGCCAACTCCAAATATACAGCAGGCGTCAGGGTTGAGATCGAACCCACGACTCCCATGTGAGGTAGTTAATATCTCGCCACCATGGCACCCAGTTCTTCGATGCCAGCAGCCTTGGGTGCTCTCGACCCATTTCTGGCCCGCAGTATGGGCACGGCGCTCTCCTGCCGCACGTTCAGAAGTTCAGTCTACGTGGTCGCTGTCGTGCGATGCGTCTCAGCACGGCGATGCTCTCCAAGTGATTGCATTTCACTCCTCCCAACGAACGCGCTTCTCGTGCGGAGGAACCACGTCGATGTTATTACTTGGCATCAAACTTGCCCACTCCCCGCCCGTCCGCCCGCCCACCCGCCTCTATCTCTCGCTCTCTCCATGAAGCATTTGCTCAATTGGCCTTACCGCATCCCTTTTGTTAAATAAGCAGCTCTGGCAGTGGTGCACAAGCCACGATGAACAAATACTCAACACATTCGTCAATGGTGCTGCTCTCAAATGAAAACTACAGTAGACGGCGTTTCGCGCAGTTGCCCTTTTCTGTAGCAGAGATCTCTGTGCAGAGATCGCAACTTGTTATATATACAGAATCTATTTTTAGTTTTGGAGCAGTGTTATTGATGAAAGTGTTCAATCATACTTTTCCTACTACCATAGTGTCGATTCCCACTCCGATCTGTAGGTAGCATCTATTTCCCTCTTCCCGTTTAAACCGCCCCCCTCCCCTCCCTCAGACTCTGTGCGCGTCGTGTTGAGTTTCGGCCGCAGCTCAAAGCTTCGTGAATCCGCCCTATCTCGCGTGCAGCACCGGCGTGGCGCTCGCTGCCCGCCGTGGCGCTTGCTATCCTTGGGGCTGGGGCGCGTCGTTGAGGCTCCGGTGCATTGCTGCATTTATTTCATTTGCGCATTCGGTTGAACTGTCTCCTCCCATGTGTGGGTCTTCTCCGGTCATTCTGGGTTCCTTCCACCGCCCAAACGCTCGTCAATGGAATTGGCCAAACGTCGGCGTGTATCAGGACCCTCCTGAAAGAGTCTTGAAAATGAACCAGGATTTCCTGGCTACATTTATTTTAGCCAAGCTTTTCTGGCTAAAAGAGCATATTATCCTCGTCATAATCATAATCGTCATCGTAATATTTCTACGGATGATATTTCTACGGCAAAGTAATTGCTTTCCTCTGCATGTCAGCAGTGAAGTAATTTACCCCAAAGGTCATGTAATATGCCTGCACACAACACACACCATTCTTTTAATCTCGTTGACTTATCTTCATTTATGTTTGCTCGGGGATACGCACATCCGTTAATCAGCAGTGGCATGGCTTTGTTTCATATAATCACCCAGTCACTCAGTTGGTATTGCTTAAAATGTTTACGGTGCTATTCATAATTTCGTGAGGTGATTTTATTTCTCTTACAATAAAAAAAATTCCAATTTACAGCCGAGTGGAAACTGTGCAGCCGGGCCAGATAGGGGTGGGAGTGGGGGGGTTAACACAAGGATTTAGGGAGGGAGTGGGGGGTAACGCAGGGATTTAGGGTGGGGGTGGGGGGGTAACGCAGGGGTTTAGGGTCTTCAGATCCGTGGCCTCGAATTTTGAGGCCCACAACTCTCCTGAACAACAATATCGCAGCAGCAGCAGTAGCAGCAGCTGCAGCAGCAGCAGCAAGCAGAAGCAGCAGCAGCTGCAGCACTAAGCTGTAGCTCAGCACTGCAGTTTGTATATCACAATGTAGCAACTGGAACTGAAATAACCAGGTGACCAACAGTGGAGTTACTGTAATGGGGCATGGGTGGTGGTTAAAGCAGTCAGGGGAAGGACTTAAACCTGCAAAGAGGGAGTGAGTGAGTAGTGCATCACCTGGAGGAGTGAGTAGTGCATCACCTGGAGGAGTGAGTCGTGCATCGCTGTGATGTCGCTGCACCGGTGTTTGTTTTTCCTACGCAGGTCCCGGTGCTTTATTTATTAATTTGTGTTTTTTTATGACTTCCCAGGTGTGTGGATATGATAATGGAAGTGGACAATGAGAGTGCCGCAGGCAACCAGCCACACACAGGTACGGTCTCTCCCTCTGCCCCGCACGAACGCATCGCTACCCGGCAGTCCCTTTCCCACCGACGTCTCCCGGAGACCTCGTCCCACGCTCACGATTGGGGACGCTACTAACGGCGAGCCACAGAAACGCGTGCCCGGCGAGCGGTCGACGCGTCCGTCACGGATGCATCTCACTCCGAAGTTCAGGGTTGTCGGCGTTGATACAAATGTAGTGCCCGGCGCGACGAGCGCCTGTGGTGACACGAGGCTGGCCAGCGTGCCGCACATCTCGAGGCAGCGCCGCGTGTCGCCTCCTCGAGCAGTGGGAGGTGTGATTGGGCCGACACCCACTGCAGCCAACCCTCGGAGTGACCTTACGGAGGCTGTTCAAAATCAAAGGCCCTCCTTCGACATTCGTGTCTTTCCACCGAGTAAACCCCCGGGATATTTCTAATCCCTCTGGCCATTGTTACGAAGACCGTGGTTGTATCCATAAACACTCAAATGTGAGAGAGCGAGAAAAAATATCTATTTTCTATGGAGGGAGGTAAGAATTTCAGACGTCGGTATGCGACGTTAATATTGCGTGACGGCTTTCAGATTCTTTAGCACGCATTTCCTGAAAATTCTCGAGGCTGCGTCTGTCAGCAGCGAGCTTTTGTACCTGTTCATACTGCCAATGCGGCCATTTTTAGTCCGAGTGCTGCCACTTGTCGCGCTCATTGTTACATTTATCAGCAGCAACGCCAAAGCTATAACGACCTCCACTAAACGCGGGGTGCGGTGACGCGGCCGATACCTTGACCTGATGTTTTCAGTTCCCACCGGCTCACCACGAGAATGAGTCATCGTGCTACCACTTGTACCGTGTTTGCGATGGCTGCATACGGGAAAATTTTTGTTCAGTTTAATTTTAATAAAGAACTTTTCGCTTGCATATGAAATGCATTTGGAGCACGTGTCAAATGCGAATGCGTTTAAGCTTACTGGTGATGCCCGGTATTTAGTGTGGCCTTTTTTATTTTCTCGTGTGCTTTGTTTTTTATTAATGTATTCGCTTCTGAAAGGTTTTTGCTACTGGCAAAGGAGGCCTCGTGATGATACAGACGCATGTCGTTTATAACTAACGCGTAGCGGGTATCCCGACACCCGTGGTGTCTGCGCGCTCCGCGGGCCGTAGAATTCACCGCGACTAGTTTCCCACGACCACGTTCATGCACCACTGCCCGTGCGAGATCGTCGTTCAAGACCTTCACGGGGGTCCGCACCAGTCAGCTGCGCTCCCTTTACTCACGGCGGACTGACGGTCGCGAGTGATGGCAGTGTTATCGCAACCGTGGCTCGACTCGGCTCATCGTTATTATACCACCATTCCGTCACGGTCGATAAAGTCGGTACCACTTCATGGAAGATGGATCGCGACCGTCCCACGGGGGGAGCCTGGCCTGCACCACAGGAATGCGCGATTCCTACAGTTGGCACAGATCCATCAGTGGACGTGAGCACTCCCTTAACGCTCGTTTGAGCGAGGAGAGACAGAGACGGAGACGGAGAGGTGCGCGTTTGCCGTTGGGACAGCCGGTTTGCTAATGCATCCGGAGCCCCTTTGAAGCGTGCGCCTGTCGTAGGCGAACATGAGCTGATTGCGCGTGCGTGCCTGTGCGCGTGTGTGTGTTTGTGTGTGCGTGTTCGCCCGTGCGTGCGTGCGTGCGCGCGTCTCTCTTGCGCAGAGGGTTGGACGGACGGAGACCGAGCCGGTGCCGCCTCCTCCCCATCGCCCAGCAGCCCCCCGGGCGGCTCGGATCACATGATCCAAGGTGAGACGGCAGGCAGGCCAGCGGCGAGCACGTGTCCGATTACACCGAAGCGCTCCGTTTCTGTCGGAGGGAATGAAAATTTGTGAGCGGCGAGCGGCGGTCTGCTGTGAGCGGAGTGAGACCAAGCGACTCGTCTTGGGGGTTTCCCTTGTGCCGGTTTCGTAGCAGCACAGGAGGCGGAGTGCGGGCTCTGCTTCGTTATCGTGTCTCTTGTTATTAATTATTACTAATATCTGCGAAGATATCGCCGAGACTGTTTGGCCGTGCAGCGCTGGCAGGATTGGGCAAGGCTGCGCGGTGGGAGGATCGTTGGCTCACTCCGTAAGCCACGCAATGCTTCGCCTCTCCGCCGAGTGATATCTCGGGATCTGTTAATGTGTGCATGCGCACGCGGGCTGGGCAGCGGGCTTAGCATCCCGTCTCAAAGCTCCGAGGACTACGTTTCCTTTCACATAATCACCGTAAAATGTTGAGCGTGCGCATGCAAGGTTGGGTTTGTGTTTTTCTTATCTTGATGCCATGGTGAAATATCTCCTGCTTATTGCTCAAAGGGAACACAATGGTTCGCGGTTCCCCGCTCACGATATACAAATGCAGAATTACAAATTGAAAAGTTAGCAGCTGAGAGCCGAGTTAACAAGCTCTTGGCATTCTTCAGCGAGCTGCAGCTCGTAATGCTGCACGCTCGCGTATATAGGGGGCGCCACGGTGGCGATATGTTAACTTCCTCGCCTGGTATACACGAGGTCTTGGGTTTGAACCCAAACCCTGTCGCTTGTATATTTAGAGTTTGCATGTTCTCCCCATGGTCGCGTGGAATTTTATCCAGTGTCATTACCACTCCCATCTGGCTTTGGGCACCGCGTTGGGAAGATGTCAACTGCCTCACCTGGTATACAGGAGGTCGTGGGTTCAACTCCACAATCAAAATATTCATCAGAATCTTTATTTATACTGCAGGAATCTGATGAGCTGTATATTTGGAGTTTGCATTTTCTCCCCGTGGTCACGTGAATTTTTCTCCGGGTCCTCCGGTTTTTATCTTCGCATTTAGAATCAACATGCGTTTATAAGAGTATTTGGCTGCTATCAATGTCCACGTGATAAGCCACTTCGTTTACCTATCATTCATGATAGCCAGGTCGCTTCTGAAAAAGAGCTGTACAACTCAGTGGGGCTTACCTTGTAAATTTGAAGTAACTTAGTGGTATTAATGGTTTTTATAGAGTAGGCACGAAGCAATGTGTGTGCGGATATTCAGGGAATGGATCTGGTCTAAAAGTGGAATATGGTGCCACTCGAGCACCACGAGCTCCTCCATGAGCTGCGACCGCGTACAGCGCCTCGTGTTCACGCCCATCCATCAGAATCTGTATTTATCCTTTATTTAACCAAAACGTGGCGCCAGTAACTGCTCGTCGACGTGAAGCTGTGGCCCTGTTTCCATGGGAGGGACCTCCTCCTCATCCACCTCCTCCACCCTCTCACAAGGAGTCGCATCTCAGCGACGGGTGGGAGCGCCGCGGGCTGAGACTCGCCCACGCACGTACTCATTCGCTACTCGCTCACCCACCCATTCGCTCGTGCGCTCACCCATCCAACAATTCACTCGCTCACTCACCCATCCATTCACTCGTTCACTCACCCACCCATTCACTCGCTCACCCACCTATTCACTCGCTCGCTCAGTCACTCAGTCACTCAATCACTTCCACTCTCGCTCGCTCCCTCTATCGTTCACTCACTGTCTCACACATGCCCTCACCAGATCTGCTTCCTCTCTTATTTTATCACTCGTTAATTTACTCATGCGCTGACTTGCCTCCTCGCTTACCTCCTCACTCATTCACTTGCTTACTCCACTAGCTCACTCATTCACTCGCTCGCTTTCCCATGTAAAATCCAGATGGTATTGTACGTTAGTGCATGAGTCGCCATGCAAATCCTTTGCTCTTCGTGCAAGTCTGTGATTGCCAACGCCTCTCAGGCTCCTGGGAAACTGCCCAGTGGCGTATCGTGGATGGCGTGGGCTCTGGAGCAAGGACTGAAACGGTAGTATTCCCCCGTCACATTTCCCCATTTTGTTCGTGGCATGGCGCTCAGGCGCCCCTACGCCCCGCTCTCTCTGCCGCGCCGCTCTTACCAAGCCGATTTCCGCCCCCTGCGGCGCTGTTTCCCCGCCGCCGGGAGTGCGTGGGCGCGGCCGCCTTGCGCAACGCGGTCCGTGTCGCCCCCCGGCTCTCGGGGCGGCCCGCGGGGCCGACTGACCCCCCCGCCGGGGCAAAGGTCGGTCGGCGGGGGGGCGACGGTCGGTCGACGGTCGGTCGGCGGGGGGCGTGGGGGTGGGGTGTCCTTATTTCTCTCGTACGTACGTGACGATCGCCACCCCGGACTGGGTCGCTTCTTTCACGCCGTGCTTTGTGAAACCGCGCTAATCGGAGGTGCGGGCAACGGGCAACAAACTAAACACAAAACTCATTTCTAAAGACTCATTTCTCAAGAAATGAGCTTTGAATGGAGATGATTTAAGTGCATAACTCCAGTGGCTTCCTAATATCAGAAGGAAGAGCATTCAAGACGACTGCAGAAGCGCATCTGAAAGCACCGCGTGATGATGCAGTGACCGTGTTTGTTCGATGGCTCTCCATCGCACGCCAACCGTGCGGCGACGATCACGACGCGACAGGTGCAGTGGCTGAGCTGAGCGCACCGCACCTGCACCCGGCCGGCCGGGCGGGCGGCGAGGGTTGCTGGCTCGCTATGCTACGGGGCAGTACAGCAAGTAGATTTCTGACCCGGCTGTGTGAAGTGTCGATTTTTTCCTCTCCTTACATATTTGGGTTTCTTCCAAGCCCTCTGGTGCCCTCCCACGCAGAAAATTTCTCAAAAATAAATTGGCTCGACCTCCCTGCCATGGATTTTCAGCTAATTGAGGCTCGGTGAATGTTCGCTGAACAACCGCTGCCGACTCCAATAGAGGCGACCACTAAGTTTGCTTCTTGCACTCCGATGCTCAATGTATATGTACACAAACTTGCTTTTCTTTTTATAACGGGGACCCATCTTGTATATGGAGTGCTCTCTCCAATAATGTCTATAATCCAGCAGCATTGTGTAACAAGGCTCGTTCTGCTGATGGGACCCAGGAAGTTCAAACCTGTCCAGAGTTTTCTTGGTTAAACAAATGTTGCTTGGCCATATTGATCTGGAAAGCCAACAGACCAGGCAGATGGCGATGATGATGGCGACGCAGACGAACCCTTCGTGGAAGAAGCGCATAGAGGGGGGTCAACGGGATGGCATCGTGCTACGGAGGCAAAGGTGGTCGTGACGCACGTCACGTCCTGGCCCAAACGGCGGCACGGGCAAGAGCCGTGCACTTCCACGGACGGCACCGCCACCGCAGGGCACGGCCGACTGTCTAGCCGGACCAGGTGTCCGGCTTCGGCAGTCGGAGGAGGAGAAGGGGGACCATCGGGTCACCTGCCCTCGCTTCGGTTAACTCGGCCTCACCCGAGGCCCAGACGTTTGCGTTGCCGTTTGCCGAGCCGTGCGCCAGTCAGAGGAGAAGGAGGGCATCTTCCTGCAAACGAACGCGGAGATTTTGCCAAGAGGGTTAGAGAGGCATTAACAGAGCGAGACGGAGGCGACGTGAGGCCGCCGGGCCCGGCGCGTGACAGGCAAGGCCGTGCGGAGGCTGCGATTTGTAGGAGAACCCGTTCCCACTCCCGGATTCGCGTCCCAAGGTCAGCGCCGCTGTGCGAGCGTTTTTCGTCTTGATGTCTACATTCCGGGCCCATTCCTCGCCGCTGTTTTGTCTTCACAGCAACGAGGGATTGTGCTCGATTCGGAGCGCGTTCTGGCGCTGGTGCCAGAGCACATTTCGTGCCGTCAACCGCCATACGGCTTTAGTGTGGGGGAAAGAATGGTGCCATATCGAGCAGATAGAGCATTGAAATCAGTTAATGTTCAGGTGCTTTGTGCACCTAAGTAGTAGATTTCGTTTTGAAACTTGTTCAATAACTTAATTATGAGCCGAAAGAATAATAGTTGCCACGTTAAACGCTTGCACATGCGGCAATTCGTATTATTTGGCGGTGGTGAATGGTTTGAACGACACAAATTTGGTCAGATAATTACGTGGCCTCGTCCAAAAATCAATTGTGAAGCAGATGCTTGGTGGATTATTACATCACAGGATAGTGACAGCTTGGCCAGGCCTTCATCCAGCAGTGGATTGACCGTGGTTGAGAATTATGACGTTCTAATCGGTTGTACCACGTACTTCGGTGTAATTTATGACATTTCGCTCTGCGTGCTGAATCCAGTTCCTGCAGAAGCTGCCAGTTACATGGTGCGAAACGTCAGACTCCACCAGGAACAATTCGCAGTGCTCTGAAAACGCATCGGAGAGCTGTGCAACACAGCCACAAACACCTACGCAGTGAGAATATTTTTTTTGGGAGGGGTATTTTTTCAGGCCTATCTTGGCTCGCTCGTGTTTAATTTTGGATGCTATGCGCTGACTTTTGAGAAGTGGCTGGACTGGGTAAGCAGTGCCGGACTGAGAGCCGGACCGGTGGGGGGGCGGAGGGGGGGCGGCCCGCAGTGGGCGTGCTGGCCGCACCTTGCCCTGGGAGCGAACTCATTGCTTGGCTTTGTGGGGCCGTGCTCGGGGGAGGGGAAACACAGACACCAGGTGGTGAAAAACACAGCTGGAGTGAAAAGAAAATGACCATGTGCGATATTGGCAGGAACATAAGACGTTGCTGAAGGATGGCAGAAGGTTACGCATTTTATGTCTTATTTATTTTTCGAAATTACAATTTAACTGCATCCCCGATGGTGCGTTCTGCATCACGTCATGAGGGGAAACAGATCTTTTTAACTCTTGCAAAGCAGCGGCGACCCTGCGTGTTAAAGAACGGCCCACGGAGGTAGATGTCACAGAGCTACTTTTGAGATCCCTTCCAGTGACCTCTGATCCACACACAGTAGGGGGCAGCACTGTGCCACGCGCTCTGCCATATGGGAGTAACGTTTGTTGCTTGACGACATAACCAATATATTCTCTCTTTAGCCAAATTAATTAGAAAACCAAATTTTGTGCGATGAGTTTTGTATTATTTTCTTTAATCATTGGTGACCGGGCTGACTCGGGCGGAGAGCGCCAACTCGCACACGCGTTGGGTCACCTGTGATTTAGCCGAACGCAGCTTGATCCCAGGTGACCTCTGAGCCAGCTGGCTACCTCCACAGATGTTCTCTCCTCTTGCCAGAGGTGTCATCAGCTCTGAGCGGACAAGGACCTGCAGGCAGGAGGCTGCCTCTGCACGTGTCAGCGCTCCATTTGTGGGAGATGAAAGTAATACATTTCCCTGGCAAAATAATAATGTACGAATGTACAGAAACAACGTTTTATTTGCAACTATTACAGTGCAACGTTGTTGACCAATTAACCACCCTCACCCAGTGCAAGTGCATGCGCACGGTGCCCCCGTGTTAGTTTTTACAGATGTTTCCAAATCTCACCACATGACAACGCAGCGACGCGTTCTCAACATTGCGTACATTCGCGCGCAGTACTTTCAAAGTACAGCACAGTAGTTAATTTTCCCATGCTTAAAAGAAGCTTGCACTCCAGAAACCAACATGTGCAAGGTCGCCATTTTGTTTGTATAGATATTAGCAGAAGCGACGTCGCGTACGGTCCCCGAGCCAGCCGCGTGCACGCAACGCAGCCTGCCGTGCATCTACAATAGTGGAGTGTCTCCGATCTCAGTATTTTCGAGCAGATTTGGTAAATTGTATTTCAGCGAAGGCACCGAGCAAACGAGTTGGACACCAATCCAGTGCAGGCGCATGACAGGTACAGTTTGTGTCTCGGAGCTCTGTAGGGTGGGGGGATTGAAGGTTGGAGGGAGGAGGAGGAGTGGCTGTCAAACGAGCCGGTTGGTCGAATTGCACCAAATTTGCCTCGGGCCTTTGTGAGTCAGGCGCCGATCCCGTGGAACTTGGGGGGGCGGGTGGCGGGGGGGGTGGCGGAACTCTGGCGCACGCAGCGCTGCCAGGCAGCCCGGGCCCTGCCGCCGCAACCGTGGCTGCAGTGGTTCCCAACGTGTCGAACGTGTCACGAATGTTTGGTGGTGACGCATTCCAAACAAACACAAATATCGTTTGTGCGAGGGGAGGGAGAAGATAGGTGTTTGGTATTTTTAATCGAGCCCGCATGGATTTTTAAAAATAGGCCTTTCGTGTTTATTAATAATAAAACAATGACCTCATGCAGAATTTATTTTCAAATCTATTTTTAGTGTTTGCTGACGCATCAAGGGAAGAGTTTTTTGAGCGATCATAAGCTCGGGCTTTTTTAGCCACACATGCATTGCCTCTTAACAGGGTGAATGGCTTTTTATTTCATTTCATTTTGTTCTCTGCTGATTCTAATAAATCATAAACAATAACATACTTGACTTAAAGCTTTCGTGACTGCAGGAATTAATATTCTCTGAGTCTTTTGGTAAAGTCACGTAGATAGGTTCAAAGAAAATAACAAAAAAACTACGACGTTTCGATCGCAACACAAGCGGTCGTCATCAGGAAAAAGGGGTTCGCTTCTAAAGACAAACTGTTTATAAAGGTTCAAAACAGCCAATGTTAACGTAAGTGGTGGGCAGCGACCGCGACGGTGGTGGGTTTTCCACCAATCAAAGGGCTGCCAAGTAAACAGTGAGCATGTTAATGTAAAATCATTGAGCGGCCTCCACAGCCAGCGCCCTGAGGTGGCTATGTTAATGTGAGAGATTAGCATGTTAATGTGAGAAGATGGGGATAAACTGAGCAATCATACCTGGGTGTGATATTCCCATCCTACCACCTTCCCATGTTAGTTGTTATTTTTGGCTCTCTAATTTTACATGAACAGGTTAAATTTCTCACGCGAACACACCCGCCTCGCTTTCCGAGCTCGACGTTGCTGCTCTGCGATCTCCCATTAACATGCCAATATCTCACATTAACATGCTAATCTCTCACATTAACATGCTAATCTCTCACATTAACATGCCAATATCTTCCATTAACATGCCAATATCTCACATTAACATGCTAATCTCTCACATTAACATGCTAATCTCTCACATTAACATGCTAATCTCTCACATTAACACGCTAATCTCTCACATTAACATGCTGATCTCTCACATTAACATGCTAATCTCTCACATTAACATGCTAATCTCTCACATTAACATGCTAATCTCTCACATTAACATGCCAATATCTTCCATTAACATGCTAATCTCTCACATTAACATGCTAATCTCTCACATTAACATGCTAATCTCTCACATTAACATGCTAATCTCTCACATTGACATGCTAATCTCTCACATTAACATAGCCACCTCAGGGCGCTGGCTGTGGAGGCTGCTCAACGATTTTACATTAACACTAGCAGAAGTACCCGGCGTTGCCCGGGATGAAAAATATATTTCTTAATAACCTTACATATATACACAGATGGGCTGCTACCCCTGCCCCCCCCAGCCACGATCTCCTCGGCCGCTGTGCAGTAGTATGTACGGCCTATAGTGTGGTGGGGTGTCGAGGCCTAGTAGCTTGCAGAGCCTCCGGCCTCGCCTAAATTGCCCACCCGGCTGAGGCTGGGTACCGGGGCCGTTACCCCCCCCCCCCCGCGCTACAATAATACTATGTAATCACTATAATTTTATTATCTACCGACCCTATAATAGTAATTGCACACATTGGGGTGGCGGGGGAGTGAAGAGGACGTGAAACTTTGATGAATTTACCTCAGAGTCGCGTGGTGGGTGTCGAGGCCTAGTACCGTGCAGAGCCTCCGGCCTCGCCTAAATTGCCCACCCGGCTGAGGCTGGGTACGGGTGCCGTTCCCCCCCCCCCCTCCCGCGCTACAATAATACTGTCTAATCGCTATAATTTTATAATCTACCGACCCTATAATAGTAATTGCACACATTGTGGTGGGGGGGGGAGTGAAGAGGACGTGAAACTTTGATGAATTTACCTCAGAGTCGAGTGTTAATGCGTGCGCCTATTTTTAACGGGAATTAAAAATGGCGGCCACCCCGCGGCGAATGCGTCGCTACCCGTTGCCAGGGGCAACCGCCGGACCAATCGTGTCTCGCAAATCCCTGACATTTCGTCCAATGAAACTGCGTATGGTCCGATACACAGACACACACACAGACAGACGGACAGACAGACAGATTTGCGATTTTATATATATAGATGCTCACTGTTTACTTGGCAGCCCTTTGATTGGTGGAAAACCCACCACCATCGCGGTCGCTGCCCACCACTCACATTAACATTGGCTGTTTCACACCTTTACAAACAGTTTGCCTTTAGAAGCTAACCCCCTTTTCCTGATGACGACCGCTTGTGTTGTGATCAAAATGTCGTAGGTTTTTGTTATTTTTTTTTACCTATTTACGTGACTTTACCGAAAGACCCAAGGAATACAATAACAGACTTATTATTCATAAGGTTTGCTTATAACCCAAATACCATTTCCGTAACGAGTCTATAGAGAGAAATTGCGTGCAATGTTTTTTTTTTATATCGAGCCATCTTCCACCCAGCTTCCCTAAATCCATAGCTTCAGTTACTATTTAACATCTTTTTTAAGGCCCACAGAGTGATAATGATTTTTCTCAGTTATTATAAGTGTGACCATTTACTTCCCCCCATGAAACAAAGAGATATGGATTGTGTTTTAATCCAATTCAGTAATATTTTTTTCTCATTTGTGTTCTTGTCTAAAGTGAAGATTTTTCTTGCCCCATTATCCAAACTTTTAATACAATTCGCATGGAATTTGTATGCAACGTAAAAACATATATAAATTATCACACGTAACATGAGCCACGCGTCTCCTTAGCGCGAATGCCTGTTTTAATAAGTGCATCGTGATATGCTAATTATCTATGTGCCATAAGTGACGATGCCAAACTGAATTAAACATGGTGGCTGGGTAGGTCAGACGTCAGAACGTTGAGCTGACACCACTGAGCTCCTGGGTCCGAGTCACCTGTGATTAACCCGCAATGTCAAGTGTCACTGTTTTTATGGGCTTAGCCTTGTTACCAATGGCTTCCCAAAAACCGCGGCATTTATACCGTGCAGGAGAAATTTCGAATGTGGGGTGGGGGGCGGAAGGTGAGCCGCACGTTGCGGCAACAAGACACGCTCGTACTGCAGGTGTGGGCACGCGATCTCTGAGTAAGGGGGGCATTGGTGGCATTGGTTGTGTGTTTGGGGCTGGGAAAAGGGGCGGCGGGGACCGGCGCTCTTCACTGGAGACCCACACTTCCCTCGGCGCTTTTTGGAGGAAGCGACGGTCGCTGGCGCAACGCTCGCCAGGCGGGGGCATCTCAGGACACGGGAGGAGAGAGAGAGAAAAATAACTCACCGTTGGCCAAAAACGTGGCGCTCGCTCGCAGCCCTCGTGATGGATTATCTTTGCCACGGAACTGGTCCACACGCCCCTTTGATGTGACTTTTACTCCACAAAATATCCGGCTAAACTGGACCGGAGGACAAAGAAGGAGACGCGCAGGCCATTATGCGTCGCGCCCGATTGAGAAACGCCCACCACCGAGCTTTCCCGAGTTGCCTCGTGGACAGCAGGACCCGCGGATAAATAATCGGCGCCTGCTAACTGGCCGGGTCACGGAAGGGCCATCCCACCCCAATTACGCTCAATTAGATTGCGTCCCCTTCACCGCCACCGCGCCACTGATGGGTACAGTTAAACACCGCTGGTTTTTATAATTTCTGTTTCACTGAAGCAGGTGAGGGTTGTGCCGGACGTTTTTATCGCAGTGAAGCCTGCGATGCATCACAGTGAAAACGAAATACGAATGTGAACAAGCGTGTAAGATAATGAAATATGTAAAGATCTCTTTATTTCACTGGACTTCCTTACGTACATTGGCTGCAAGTCTGTTTGTTCACTGCCAGGGTTTGACAAACCACTCCAGCACAGTGGTGAGTGCGCCGCGCTAGGAGCCCAACAGTCAGAATTCAACGCCCGGCGTTGGCTAACATCAGTGATGAGTGATGACTAAAGGGACCTTTACCAACCCAAACTGAGCCGAGTGCTATGGTCAAATAATCCCCACGACCGATAGTGTGTGGAGAGGCCTTCAATCCAGCAGTGGATTGACAAAGAGATGTAAATTAGATTATTAACGGTACACATTTCCCGAGTTTGAAGGTATCTTCTTTTGTTTGCAAGGCAGCGTTTGACAAACCATTCTGCCAATGCCAGTTCTACTATACATATTTTGACAATGTGGGCACTTTTTTTTTAAATGTGGTCACGCTGTTCCAATCCCAAGTCGTGTTCTCACAGCATTACATCTCTCGGTGCAGAAACTGCAAACACGAGCAAATAATGTGAATGCGATGTGGCTTGGGCCCCGTAGACCTGAAGTTGGCCTTCACGAGCAACGTTAAAACGAAGTCAATAAACGCAGAAAAACGTGTACACGCAGTCACAACATTAAAACCAAGAGCGCATCTCTGCTTTTTCTCTGATTGCACAACAAAAATAATAATAATATTATCGCTTTGGCCCAAGTGTAATTTATTGCAAAATAATTGCACGCTAGCAAGGGGCCTCTTGGATTATTTATGTCGGGAGCAGATGCAATGGCTCTGGTTGTAGGATTTGGTTTGGCGAGACCGTTCGTCGTTTATCCGGCATGGCGTGCGGTGCTGTTAAGTTAGGCGACGTGTGTACGGGCCCTGTGCACGTACGGGAAATTACTATTTCCACGTGGAGTGAGTTTTTTTTTCTTTTTCAAAAACCCCAATGAAAAATGTTTTTTCAGAAGTTTCCAGGCCCGGTGGCGAAATTTCATAGCGGTGAAGTGGCCGACGCGGTCGCTCAGAAAGAAACCAGAAGCCAGCGGTGGCAGGTGCCTCATTGTTCCATGTGCCACGTCCCACGTCCCACGCTGTCGCCCCCCGTCCTCAACCCGTGCCTCTCACCACAACCCCCTCACCCCATGTCACTCACCACATTCCCCTCACCCCATGGCCCCCTCACCATATGACCTCACCCCATGGCCCATCACAGAGTGGTCCCACATCCCATGCACCCCCGTCACTCAGTGCCCCCTGTACCCGATGGACGGGCCCCCCCACTGCGACCCAGTGGGAGAGTGCCGTGGGTTTCTTGAGCAACTCCGCGGGGGACCCGGGACCGGATTTTCCAGCCGAGGTTTCCGGGGGGAAGCCAAGGCGCGTTGCGCAGCAGCAGCTGAGGGACGGGAGTTTTTGTGGCCACTGTTGGCGTGGCGCCAGACGCATTCTGAATTAAAAAAAGTTCTTAAAATAGACGTATTCCACAATAGCGTAGTTTTGTGCGGAGCTTTTGTGCGGAAATTTGCACTGCGTGTATCAAGCATCAGCTGGCCCATTGCTATACGTGCGAGAACCTGCTTGGGAACTTTATTACTTGACTTGAAAGGGATCATTTGTTTAAACATTCAGTGGAGAGGCAAAAGTATTTTTTTCCACTCATTATGGACATTGCTTTCGATAAGATTGGACCACCCTCGGTTCCAAAGTTGCCAATTCACTTCCGGCTTGTTCATCCGCAGCGAATGCAGCTTTGCCATCTTTCCGTGGAATCTCAAATTGCGCAGACAAACAAGTTCCGTGCTGCGACCAAACGGCGCGCTTGAATGCGTATAGCAACAAACTGCTTTTGAGGAACCAAAAAAAGACAACAAGTTTGGGAAACCCAAAAAATGTCACACTCAGCAGAGGGCACCTGTGGCGCAAACCCTCGTTTCGTGCCAGTATTGGTACAGTGAGCGGAACGGTGTAGTGAAATAATAATAAAAATATGCCCGTGGTTGGTTGGTTGGTACGCGCCTCCCACCCCCCAACGGCAATGCAGCCACGCAGGAAAGGGAAGAAATTCTCGGGGCTCCCGCCGAGAGGGAACCTCCCGCTCTCCCGCCACTGCGCGGGCCGTGCGCAGGTGGCCCACTCGCTCGGAGCGCGGCCGGCGAACGAGAGAGAGCAGCCAAAGGGCGCGCGAGTTTTTTGTCATGCCTTGGATCGGTGAGATTTTGCGTCATGAGCGATATGTGACCCGATAAGAATTCTAATTCGGCGGTAAGTCTCAATTCAGCAGCAGCACCTCAAGATGCCGGACAGCGGCAAGGGAGCGCGGGTTGCCGACAAAGGTGAATGGACGGATGTGTGAGAGGGCGGAGGGGATTTGCGTGACAAGAGCAACAAGAAGCTGCGCTAAGGTGCAGCGGCAACAGCGTGGAAGATAGGTGATGGTGGGGGAGATGGACAGAGGGGAAGAGGAGGATGGTTTGGAGCGCAGATGGGGCGCCGAGTGTGAACTGAGGAAAGTTAGGGCAGGAAGTTCGTCTGTTGTTACTGCATTGATATCGAATAATTGCAATTATTTCAGTGTTGATGCTGTGGCCAGTGCATCCATAGGGCACGCTGCACAGGAAGCGTTCTACGCATTCAAGAGAAATAATAAATGTTGTTGTTGCAGCATTATTAAGTGGTGTCATAATTATTTAATGTTGCGATCATGGCATGTTATAGGCCACGCTTTAGTTCTTGCCCTGTGATTTGCATGCCCATTGCTCTGCGGGGTGTGTGGTAGAGCATGGGCACCCTCCTTCGAGAGGGGTCATCAAAGTTCACGCCGTAACGTGTACCAACAACATTACCCTGCAATGAAAATCAGCCCTGCGGTAATCGCGCGGTGCAAACCCCCGAACGAAACAAACGTACGCGGCATTTACCGACAGCGCCCTCGAATTAATCCACGAGAAAATGTGGCCTTGACGCCAAACGTGGTTGTAGCTGAAGAAGACCAGTGGCGTCTTCCAACGCGGGAAAATAAATGTGAAAAGTTGGTCGACGATCGTTGGGATGCTCGCCATGGGTGGCAGGCCGTCTTGTCGCCGCCGTTTCCTTACATCTGTCTGGCGCGCCCTCGTCTGGGAGCCTCGCTCGCCTTCGCAAGTCTGTGCGCACGTCCGCGGAATGGAGATCGACAGCCGAAAAGGAATTTATGATTCTCGTCCAATTCTTTATTGCAGTGTCTGAGCGGCTGAAGTGTAATTTCTTCGAAAATGTTGGGAAAATAGGATCGTGTTCGGAGCACAAATATCCACTGCTGATTAAATTAAATCCTAAATTCACACCAAATGTATAGATTTGAAGACATAGGGAAGAGGGAAGGAGGCCAGGGTCTAAGGCCACGGATGGACTTAAAAGACGGTGTCATGGAGGCCTTGGGAAAGACAGGACAGAGTGGTGAGGACAGAAATAGGAAAGCATGGAGAAACATTGGCTGCTACCCTGGTGGTAGTGCCTGGACACAGTGACCAACAAATGACGATGATTAAGTTAATGGGAGTCCACATCCAGAAAATGGAATGCTGTGACTCTGGCTCAGAGTGCTGCGGTGAGCAGAGGTGTCATTTGGTGTAATTAAGGGGAAGTTGTGTGTGGTCAGGACAGCCCAGGCTGGCTCGCATGGTGTGTGTGTCCTTGTGTATGTGTTGTGGGGGGCGGGAGTGTAGTGGTTAGCGCACCCGGCCCCCGGAGTTCAGTTTCTGCTTCTGACCAATAACAAGTGGGGAATATTTTAAAATCGCCACTGGGGAGACAAAGGCGGCCGGGCATGGTGCTGGCCACCCACTCCCAACAGGCTATTAAGGCTGTAGGGGGTGCGAACATGAATGTGCACGCGGTGTCATATTGATGATGTAAACCTGACACACCAGTGCCATGTGAGTGCCATGTGAGTGCCATGTGAGTGCCATGTGAGTGCCATGTGAGTGCCATGTGAGTGTCATGTGAGTGCCATGTGAGTGCCATGTGAGTGCCATGTGAATGCCCATGTGGGCTTTTGGTGACTTTATGAATGGAGGACGATGTTCCCACCTCAAGTCGGGGCAGCGGACAGCTGCGAGCCAGGTCTGCAGGGCCCTCTGTGGTGAACGGGGAAATCCGTACAGAAGTTAATTTGTACACAGTTGACGTGCAGCAGTGTATATGTATGTATATATACTGTATAAAGCAATAGGGAAGCAATGCGGCTCGGTTTGACTGCAGAAAGTGCCGCCAATCCTCAGCTGAAGCAAAGGGAAGCCTTGACATCTGTTCTCACAAAATATTTTTATAAAAATCACGAAGCACAAGGACATGTTTCAGCGTTTTTGTGAGCCTGGCCAATTCGCTTTTTGAAGCAGCATTTAGCGTGTGCCGACGTACGGCACAGGAGCAGGTCGGCTGTTGCGCCGGGCGTTGTGAACCGTGAGCACGGCCATGTGACGGTGGTGATGGGAGACTTCTCGCATTGCGAGGGGACGCCACTCAAAAGGCCCGGCCCAGCAGCAGTTGCCACTTTGGCCACGAACCCATGACGAGCAAGGTGGACGATTGACGTCACGTTGCTCTTCTTTCGCACCGCGCTACTCGGAGGTGCTCGGGGAGGACAGCAAACGAAACAAGCACTCGTCGCGCTGACCACGTCATTCGGTGATAAGAACAAAGCCCAAAGTGCCGTTTCTGTCGGTGGTTTCTGTTGCTTCTGCGAGTGCGTGAGCCGACGGTGTGAAACGCGATTTGTCTTGTGGGTTATTGGATGATGCAAGGTTTAGATATTGTAGAGGGGGCAATGACATACAGTGGTGTGTGTGCACTCTTTTACATAACCAATTGTTAGGCAGCCAGGTGGCTCCCTCGTCTCGTAGTTACTTCACCTCTGTCGAGAGAAGACCGGCGGGCGAGAGGTGGCGGTGACTTGCGTGGGTTTCTAGAGGAGGACCGCCGCCTGCACAGGGTGCTAGCAACGACCGCGAAGGTTGCGCTGCGAGGGGTCCGTTCCCAATCTCGGCGGAGTTTCCGTCTCGTCACGCAAACACAACGCGGCGTTCAAACAGCCGCGCGGGGCTGTTTGAGCTGCCGCGCGCGTAGCTGAACTGCAGGCAGAAATTTTAAATTGTGACGAAGATTTTTTGGGGTTTTTTTTCCTTATTCCGCTGGGCGTCGAGGTAGAGGCGGGTGTGGAAGTCTCGGCGTGGCTTTGTTCGAGAGAGGATCATTCGTCGTGTACTCTCAAGACAACAGTCGATGTACGGTGGACATTGTCCCTCCATCGTCGTCATCATCGCCGTCGTCGTCATCATCGCCGTCGTCCTCATCATCGCCGTCGTCCTCATCATCATCATCATCGCACTCATCTTGCTTTCTGAGTGGCGTCCGCAGGTGAGGATTCCGAGTTATCTCCTTTAAATGTTCGAACGTCTCTCATAAATAAACCTTCACACCGCACGCAGGCTCGATTGAGCAATCGGTGTTTGCTCATCTTCATCACTGGCGATGAGACAGTGGTGGGAATTCAGCATTCTTCTGACAAGAACCAGTCTGTCCACATGGCAGCCACTCATCGACTTCCCACAAAGGGGTACTTAATTTATTCACTGCGGACGAATGATGATGATAGGTTGACTCGATCACGGACTCAGCTTTGAACTCCTTGACCTTCCGCTCGGAAGTTGGGCATTCTGCTCATGTGCCACCTGACCAGAGTACAGTGTTCAGCCACTCAGAGGTCCTTTACCCCCCCCCCCCCCCCCGTGCCTTCTCCGTGGCGGAGATTCATTTTTGTTTTCCCGTAAACTCCCGAGAGCTCCGTGCGGGTCCAGCCAGCGGATTTGTTCCGCTGTTCCCAGCTCTCTTCATTGTTCTGCTGTTATACCAGTGCTCTTCATTGTTCTGCTGTTATACCAGCTCTCTTCATTGTTCTGCTGTTATACCAGCTCTCTTCATTGTTCCGCTGTTATACCAGCTCTTTTCATTGTTCTGTTATTATGCGAGCACTCTTCATTGTTCCGCTGTTCCCAGCGCTCTTCACTGTTCCACTGGTCCCAGCGCTCTTCACTGTTCCACTGGTCCCAGCGCTCTTCACTGTTCCACTGGTCCCAGCGCTCTTCACTGTTCCACTGGTCCCAGCGCTCTTCACTGTTCCACTGGTCCCAGCGCTCTTCACTGTTCCACTGGTCCCAGTGCTCTTCACTGTTCCACTGGTCCCAGCGCTCTTCACTGTTCCACTGGTCCCAGCGCTCTTCACTGTTCCGCTGGTCCCAGTGCTCTTCACTGTTCCGCTGGTCCCAGTGCTCTTCACTGTTCCACTGGTCCCAGCGCTCTTCACTGTTCCACTGGTCCCAGCACTCTTCACTGTTCCACTGGTCCCAGCGCTCTTCACTGTTCCACTGGTCCCAGCACTCTTCACTGTTCCACTGGTCCCAGCGCTCTTCACTGTTCCACTGGTCCCAGCACTCTCTACTGTTCCACTGGTCCCAGCGCTCTTCACTGTTCCACTGGTCCCAGCGCTCTTCACTGTTCCACTGGTCCCAGCGCTCTTCACTGTTCCACTGGTCCCAGCGCTCTTCACTGTTCCACTGGTCCCAGCGCTTTTCACTGTTCCACTGGTCCCAGCGCTCTTCACTGTTCCACTGGTCCCAGCGCTCTTCACTCCCAGCGCTCTTCACTGTTCCACTGGTCCCAGCGCTCTTCACTGTTCCACTGTTCCCAGCGCTCTTCACTGTTCCACTGGTCCCAGCGCTTTTCACTGTTCCACTGGTCCCAGCGCTCTTCACTGTTCCACTGTTCCCAGCGCTCTTCACTGTTCCACTGGTCCCAGCGCTCTTCACTGTTCCGCTGGTCCCAGCGCTCTTCACTGTTCCACTGGTCCCAGCGCTCTTCACTGTTCCACTGGTCCCAGCGCTCTTCACTGTTCCACTGGTCCCAGCGCTCTTCACTGTTCCCAGCGCTCTTCACTGTTCCGCTGGTCCCAGCGCTCTTCACTGTTCCACTGTTCCCAGCGCTCTTCACTGTTCCCAGTGCTCTTCATTGTTCCACTGGTCCCAGCGCTCTTCACTGTTCCACTGGTCCCAGCGCTCTTCACTGTTCCACTGGTCCCAGCGCTCTTCACTGTTCCCAGCGCTCTTCACTGTTCTACTGGTCCCAGCGCTCTTCACTGTTCCACTGGTCCCAGCGCTCTTCACTGTTCCACTGGTCCCAGCGCTCTTCACTGTTCCCAGCGCTCTTCACTGTTCTACTGGTCCCAGCGCTCTTCATTGTTCCACTGGTCCCAGCGCTCTTCACTGTTCCACTGGTCCCAGCGCTCTTCACTGTTCCCAGCGCTCTTCACTGTTCTACTGGTCCCAGCGCTCTTCACTGTTCCACTGGTCCCAGCGCTCTTCACTGTTCCATTGGTCCCAGCGCTCTTCACTGTTCCACTGGTCCCAGCGCTCTTCACTGTTCCACTGGTCCCAGCGCTCTTCACTGTTCCACTGGTCCCAGTGCTCTTCACTGTTCCACTGGTCCCAGCGCTCTTCACTGTTCCACTGGTCCCAGCACTCTTCACTGTTCCACTGGTCCCAGCGCTCTTCACTGTTCCGCTGGTCCCAGCGCTCTTCACTGTTCCACTGGTCCCAGTGCTCTTCACTGTTCCACTGGTCCCAGCGCTCTTCACTGTTCCACTGGTCCCAGTGCTCTTCACTGTTCCACTGGTCCCAGCGCTCTTCACTGTTCCACTGGTCCCAGCGCTCTTCACTGTTCCACTGGTCCCAGCGCTCTTCACTGTTCCGCTGGTCCCAGTGCTCTTCACTGTTCCACTGGTCCCAGTGCTCTTCACTGTTCCACTGGTCCCAGTGCTCTTCACTGTTCCACTGGTCCCAGCGCTCTTCACTGTTCCACTGGTCCCAGCGCTCTTCACTGTTCCACTGGTCCCAGCGCTCTTCACTGTTCCACTGGTCCCAGTGCTCTTCACTGTTCCACTGGTCCCAGCGCTCTTCACTGTTCCACTGGTCCCAGCGCTCTTCACTGTTCCACTGGTCCCAGTGCTCTTCACTGTTCCACTGGTCCCAGTGCTCTTCACTGTTCCACTGGTCCCAGCGCTCTTCACTGTTCCACTGGTCCCAGCGCTCTTCACTGTTCCACTGGTCCCAGCGCTCTTCACTGTTCCGCTGGTCCCAGCGCTCTTCACTGTTCCACTGGTCCCAGTGCTCTTCACTGTTCCACTGGTCCCAGCGCTCTTCACTGTTCCGCTGGTCCCAGCGCTCTTCACTGTTCCACTGGTCCCAGTGCTCTTCACTGTTCCACTGGTCCCAGCGCTCTTCACTGTTCCACTGGTCCCAGCGCTCTTCACTGTAAGGCCCACGGGCCACTGGCGGGCCCCTGGCGGGCCCCTGGTGTCGAACCCGATGGTTTCAAGCGTGTGGCGGCCCTCACACTGACGATGTCTTATCGGCGAAGGTGGCCCCCTCCCCTCTGAAGAACACGGCTCTGTCGGCTGCTTGTGTCCGCGTCGTTCCTGTACCGCCCGCCTGTGCCACTCGGCCGGCGAGCCCGAGCCCCAGCCCCAGGCGCCTCCTCCTCCTCGTGGGGCGCTGCGCTGTTTGCCGGCGGGGTGGTTTTGTGTGCGGGGCCGCTCCGAGTCCAAAGGTGCGCGGCAGCGTTGAGCGCGACCGCTTTGCCTTTTATTTGTTTGCGTTTCTCTGGGAATTTCAAACTTCGGGGTTTGTGTGTGTACAGTACGCCTTTTACACTCGTCACAGTTGCCATACAGCATTTTTTTTAATGACTATAATTAACGCAGGATTATTCATGGGTTTTAGAAAATAGCCTCCTATGATTTATTTTGATGGAAAGTGCAAACGTATGGGGGGGGGGGGGGGGGTTTGGTCGTTATTTCATAGTGAAATATATATTTAAATACATTTGTATGTATCCCTGATCGCTGGGGAAATGTGTGCATCGGTTATGCGTCCATCGTGTCCTCGCCACTCGCCACATGCGCTTTGTACGGGGTGGTCCAGATGTATTGTGACCCCATTTAATTCTCTTAAACGTAAATGTTTTCGTATACCGATGGGTGTGAAAACAGAAATGAATAAACAAAGGAGGACAATGTTACCGTTCAATTAATTTGGGGGTCACGAGACATCTGGAGCACCACCCTGATCAATGCACGCCCGTGTGCTCCTGTGTGCAGCACATATTCACGTAACGTTATTCGCGTTAGCGCATTCGTGTAAAGTCCGCATGTTGAGAAATGTGGTGTCCACGTCTGTGCACTCGTGTCTCGACATGCGCTGCTCGCCTTATGCACACGCAGCACTGTGTTGTGTATACTCTTGTGTACTGTTGTGTAAACTGCTGTGTAAACTGTTGTGTAAGCAGTTGTGTATGATGTTGTGTAAACTGTTGTGTATGTTGTTGTGTATGCTGTTGTGTACACGCTGTGACTCTATTTTGTCCACTTTGCGCTTATCTTACGTGTTTATGCACTGTCCCAAAATTCAAACACATGGGATTGTTATATTTGTTTATTTTAACAAATTACATAGGGTTATTCAATAGGTTCTAATAAATCGTCATACGGACTTCAATTAACGGTAATGCACGCGTGAATTATCTTTTGATATTAATTCAGGATTATTAATTGTTTTTTAAGGTGCCAGCTGTGTAATCTTTGAACATTCATCATCCGTTACGTTTTGTTGTCTCATATTTGAGGTGACCTCCACAGGAAGAAGAAACGTAGATATAAATTAGACATTAACTTAAATAATAAACAGTTAAAATGTTTTAATGTCGCCGCACGTGTTCGGAGGTGGGGAGGAAGCGCAAGAACCTAAACACAAAAGGCACTCGTAGAGAAATGAGTTTTCAATCTAGAAAATTAATAAATAACCCATGTGCCCTGACTTTTGGGCCACCCTGTATGTACAAAGGGCTCGACTTAAATGTTTATACACACACGTGCCGCTACGTGTTCACGCGCACGTGCCGTTGTGTCGTGCGACAGACTAACAATGTCGATTTATACAGCGGTGTCTGAATTGCGACCGCATCTCAAGACGCCGTCCCGAACCGGCGGGCACGTGGATGTTATTGGGAGCGGCAGTCGGACATGGGCACAGGGCGAGAGGGAGGTGTCGAGTCTGGACTTGAACGGGGTTAGAGGGAGGAGTGGTAGACCGGCCTGTGCTGTGGATGAGCGAGACCAGAGCAGTTAGCGTCCTCCCTGACCATTATTGCACGTTATTGCCCTGTGCACGGAGGCAGGGAGTGGATGGCACGGGTGCCTGGGGGAAGGGAGTTTCAGAACATTGTGTGTACAGAAATCTATTGTTGAATCTCTCCGTGCCATCCATAGAGTGTTTATGCTCTGGTACGCGAGGGTTTTCCTTGGCTCACTCAGCATTTCTACCACAAGCAAGGCACTCATTCATTCACGACATTGGCCAAACTTCCCAGGCCTGACTCGTGCTGAATTCAGATTGGGGGGAGGGGCAGTAGAGTCGTAATGGGAGGCCACAATAACCGTGACACATCGCTAAGCAGAGCGAACTCATGAGGGCTAAAGGGACCTTTCGTGATGCAGGACCCCCCCCCCCCCCCCTTGCACAGCCCTGCCTGAGACTCCAGAGGGAGCCTGTGCATTACAATGTCCGTGCGCGTTGTGGCTCTTTCCCTCCCCTAGCGAACACCATCAAGGTGGAGGCGCCAAGCGATGACGAGGAGCTGGAGCCGGGCGCCGGCGTGGCGGCACTCGGCTCGCGACACGGGGGAGACGCGCGGTGGAGCGGTGCGCGGGAAGCAGCGGGAGGGGAGCACGGAGCCCTCGACGGAATCGGCGGTGGTGGCGGCGAAACACCGGGGAGCGGCAAGCTGGCGTGCGACATCTGCGGGCTGGTGTGCGTGGGGCCGAACGTGCTGCTGGTGCACAAGCGCAGCCACACGGGTGAGTGAGTGCGTGAGCGAGTAGGAGTGAGTGGTGAATGAGTAGGAGCGAGTGGTGAGTGCGAACGAGCGAGCGATTGAGTGGTGAGTGATTGAGCGAGTTGTGCGTGTGCGAGCAATTGAGTGGTGAGTGAATGAGTGTGTGCGTGTGTGTGTGCATGCGAGCGAGTGGTGGGTGAGTGAGCATGTGGTGGGTGAGTTAGCATGTGGTGTGTAAGTTAAGTGAGTGAGTGAGAGCGAATGGTGAGTGAATGAGCGTGTGGTGAGTGCGAGCGAGCCGATTCCCGTGACAATAATAATAATGGGCTGTGGCGTGGCCCAGCCGTAGAACATTCCCCCGCTTGTTTGCAGAGGTTCGCGGTTATAATTTGGCAAGCCACCCCGGTGAATACTGCGGTGGGTGTATTATCCGTAAATATGTGCAGTCTGCTTCACAGTGGGCGTTAATGATCCCGTGACGCCGTCGTTCGAAATGAATCCGCCATTGTTTGGCAGTTACTCAATTGGGATCACACGGCAATCATTGCCGCCCGGCTGGCAGGCGAATGCCAACTTCCAGGCCCAGTGCTGCGTCGCCTTGTGTCGCACAGGGGGACACCTGCCCGGGGTGCCCACGGAATATTTGAGATGAGTTGTGATGCGAGGCGCTTTGAGCTGCCGAGGCATTTAAGCAGCTCCATATGAGTACAAAAATATTCTTAAGGTGAGCAGTGACGTTGAATCTGATCGTGATGCTGATCGTGAAGCTGATTGTCATCGCCCCGTAGGAATCAACGTCACAATCAGCATCGCAATCTGAGATCGTCGTTAGAAGAAACGTTTCCTTCGTTTTCGGAATTGTCATTGTAAGATCGATGAGTACAAGAGTCGGTATCATTGTCATGGTAATCATCATCAGATGACTTGTGAGTCGTCATCAATATCAGAATCATCATTGACGTGAGTAAAGAGTATGAGAATGCCCAGGTCGTCATCATTGCTTTTCATAGCAGGGTGCTTGGGAGAGTGCAGCGCCACCTAGTGTACGGATAAGAGACATGTTTAAAGATCTCAGAAGTAAAGTCATATCCCACTGGAGTGCAACGTTTAGATTTCTCTCGAAAAAACACAATAAATATACATCATCCTTTTCTGTACAATCGCAACATGCCCATTGTCTCCCTTGGCCTGCAGCGTCTTGACATGCGGTCTTACTCGCAGTGCCGCTGGAGGGGTTCGGTGGTACACTGAAGAATGCTCATTGTTCCAACATTGTGCCATAGGAAGGGTGTTGGTGGTAATAATTGGCTGCTGATTGTGGTAATAATGATTATCATCATTAGCACAGTTGGCTACGTACGGTGCGAACGAAGTTCAACATTCATAGGAATTGGATGATGAAAATGCTGATGGATCCATAATACAGGTTTTTTTGGGTTAGATCGCATAAATATATAAATGTATCTTTAAACCCGCCACCATCCGACACAGCCAATTAGTAAAGATTGTCACGTCAACAGCACCCGCCAATTCGTTAGTAGTACAGTACACATGTAGTATGGGTGATATCGGTCGCGAAAACCTACTTGTTAAACTGATGCTGATGGATGTTTGGTAACGATTATTACGAAGCTGATGATAGGCACTGGATAATGATGAAAGGTCATTGGATGATGATTATTATAATGACGATAATGGGCCTTGGTAGATGTTTGGATGATAACGACGACGATGGTGGCGACGGTGCTGGAGTGTCTGTGGCTCACTGCTGCTGCTCCCGCCGCCGCCGTGTTTTATGCCACGCAGGCGAGCGCCCGTTCCAGTGCGTGCAGTGCGGCGCGTCGTTCACGCAGAAGGGGAACCTGCTGCGCCACGTGAAGCTCCACTCGGGGGAGAAGCCGTTCAAGTGCCACATGTGCAACTACGCGTGCCGCCGTCGCGACGCGCTCGCCGGCCACCTCAAGACTCACGCGAGTGCGTCGCCCGCCCGCCCGCACGGGCTCACACGGTCACGCTCGGCTCGGTTCTTCGGGAGGACGGTGGTCTGAATGAGGCCTGAGAGTTTGTGAAAAAGAGCTTTCTAGCTCGTCGGATTCCTCCTGCATAAATAAATATTCTGATTGTGATTCTGTCGTGCTGTATTGTGTGTCACGAGTCTATGCTCCTCGCGGTCAGCAACCCGCACTGGCGAGCGTGGGTCCACTCCGATCGATTGACCTCCACGACCTGTGTGGCCGGTTTAAGGCCCTCATCCAGGAGTGGATCGCACCTCCGATTAGCGCGGTTGGCTACGTACGGTGCAAACGAAGTTCAACGTCCGTGCGGCAGCGAGAGATGCGGCTGAGTTTTGTCGTCGTCTCTGCCCGCAGTCGGGAAGCCCCACAAGTGTGCCTACTGCGGGCGCAGCTACAAGCAGCGCAGCTCCCTGGAGGAGCACAAGGAGCGCTGCCACGCGTACCTGCAGCACGCGGCGCTCAACGGCCCGCACGCCGCACCACCAGGTGCCGCCCCCCACCCTCGCCCGCACCCACACGCGTCCACCCACCCACCCCACTCTCGCTCGCACCCACACGCGTCCACCCACCCACCCCACCCCACCCTCGCTCGCACCCACACGCGTCCACCCACCCACCCCACCGCACGCTCGCACTCGCACGTACGGATGGCTACATACAGAGCGAAAGAAGTTCAACATACATGCCTACACCCCCCCTCCCGCAAACTCACTCACACCCACACAGGTCCGCCCCCCTCCTCTGCCGCGGGGCGAGGAGAGGAGGAGCGGTGTCGGCAGGAAGGAGGGCGGCGTTCATACGCGCACTGACCGGCGGCGGTAGTTCTGTTGGGGCAACGTGTAGTCCGAGAGCGTGGTGGTCTGGGAGCATGGTGGACCGAGTGTGGTCCGGGAGCGTGGTCTGAGCGTGGTCCGGGAGCGTGGTGGACCGAGTGTGGTCCGGGAGCGTGGTCTGAGCGTGGTCCGGGAGCGTGGTGGACCGAGTGTGGGCCGCGTGTGTGGCCCGGCCAAGGCGCTGGTTGCCGCTTGAGTTGGGCCGTTGGCGAGGTGTGGGGTGGCATTCACGGTTTTGGCCATCGTCAAGTGAGAGGTTTTCCATCTGCGGTTAAGTACTGTGACTGAGTACGTAGCAATTACATATTGAAGACATTCTTAATTACCTCATGATTTAATTAAGCAATTCCTCATGACATAAGAGTTACCTCTAGATGCATTTGTTGTGAGGACACCCAAGGCACGTCCTGGGTAGGATGAGGTCCGTGGTGATGAACTCTGCGAAAGTTTTCTCTACATTCCTCATACCTTGATACTTGAGATTACTGCATCCAGACAATTTTTATTGTTGTTGCAGAACACCATATGTAACGCGATGTGTGTACTGCAGAATTAAACACACACTTGGAAAAGCGGAGGGAGTAGTGATGGTTGGCACACGTGGTGTGCAGGGTGGAGGAGGGCAGGTCACTGAGACGGGCATTGGAGTGGGGACCGAGGGGAGGACCTAGTCAGACGATGGTGATGCGGCTGTAAGAGCGATCCTCGAACGATGCATCGACCAAAACTATAGGGAAGATCTAAACTTGACTTAAAGCTTTCGTGACTGCAGGAATACATATTCGATGGGTCTTTCGGTAAAGCCACGTAGATATAAAGTAATATAATATCACGACGTTTTGATCGCAACACAAGCAATCGTCTTCAGGTGAGATTGCTTGTGTTGCGATCGAAACATCGTGATATATATATTCTATCTACGTGACTTTACCGAAAGAACCAAGAATATACTTTTCTACTTTACCAGGTAAGGCCCACTGAGCTATAAAGCTGTTTTTCAGAAGCGACCTGGTCACACATAAACGCTCAACGAAGTGGAAATTTACTCTAAACGCGTGTTGTTGATTCTAAATGTGGAGGGAAAAACCCAAGGACCCGGATAAAAATCCACGTAACCACGGGGAGAGAGACACGCAAACTCCAAATATACAGCAGGCGTCAGAGTCGGCATCGAACCCACGAACTTCTGTATACCAGGCGAGGTAGTTAACATCTCGCTACCGCAGTGCCAAAGCCAGATGGTAGTGGTCATACCCCTGAAGGACAAGTCTTCAAGGTTGGCTGTAACAACTGCGTGATCTAGCAGACGGAAGCTATCGCTCTGGGTTTGGTGGCATCTGCAGCATTGGGTGTGATGACCTCTTGACCTTGGCCATTCATTGATAGAATCGGGTCACTATGAGACGATATTCACAAAAGCACCTTGACAGGGGCTGTGTTCGTTGCCGTGACTCACATTGGCCGATGGGGCCATGAGAAGAGGAACCTGGGCCTCGTGAGTGCCACTCCACCAGACAGGGATCCGCCCTGGGCAGTTTCAGCGCAACAATAATAACAATGAATGATTTAGTTCATTTGGTAATTATCACGCCATTGTTACAGTGCAAGGCTATCATGAAGGCGCTACTTTTCACAGACATTGTTTGCGATAGTTACAGTCGAAAGCGACGATGCTGCTACGTGTAATCCCGGTGAAACTTTTCTCATTTGGCAAATTTGGACCGTGACGCCGGCACACAATGGCCTTCTACTCGTTCCGAATGACGTCAGGAGATCTTTAACGTCCACTGTGAAGCAGACGGCGCACGTCACTTTACGCTTAATACACCCACCGCACTATTAACTAGGGCGGCTGCTGGATTCGAACCGTGAAGCTCCATAGCAAGCGGTGAAGGCGCTACCGCCGGGCCACGTCAACGCCCTGCTGGACCAGATGATTAGAAATAGCAACACGCAAAGCTGCTGCGCTCAAAAACAGCAGGAAGGCACAACTCGCATGATGCTGTGCATGCATACCATGTAACCACCACACTGCATGTCCAATGCTATCAGCCTTGTCTCGGGACCACCTGCCGAAAAACGAGCTGAACGTGTGGCCATATTTGTTTCCAGCCAGCACGTGTTTTGTGCTGTTTCACGTCTTCCGTCCTGTTTCTGATGGTTTTATAATCACTGAATTCGCTATGACTGCGTCACTTGCAGAGCTCGCGACGCTGGAGCCCAAAGTTGGGATGCCAGAATCTCGCTCGCCGTGACGCTCACAGGGTCACGTGTCCACGGTGGACGGTGTGCGAAAGGGCGGGGGCGGGAGGGGGGAGTTTTTATGCTTGTCAGGAATTCAGAGATGTCAGCCCAGATTAATGACGAAATGCATTCTGCGCATGCTTCCTTAAGGCACAGGAGGTTTGTTTTGCCGTCTGTGCGCGCGTCTTCGTGTGTTGTGCTCACTACAGGGTAAGCAATAGCGTGGGTCCGCACGGCGCACTGCGGAGCCCCAGTAGCTGGTGTTTCCGGTTGAGTTGAGGAGCACCAGGTCATTCTCCAAATTAGACCCATTTGGGTCTCTTGATTTCTCACCTTGTTAAAAAAAACTACAACCTTGACTTGATTTCAGGTCCTGGCCTCGGCTAACGTCGGTGGCTAGTGGCGTCAAAACTTGCCTCGGGCATCTTTTAGGTTGACTGAGCCTTAAACGAGGAGTGAGTGCAATGTGTGAATATCAGTGGCGGTGGAGTCGCAGGTCTCACGCACATGCCGGCCTTAAATGGGTGCTCGCAGCTCGTGCCCCAAGTCTGAATGGCTGCCGAGGGGGGTGTTTGATCTTTGTCTGGTAGAATGGGAAGGAAATAATTCACCCGGGTCTGTTGACTCACAACACTTTTGTCTGTCCTGAGACATCCTATCAGTGAGCTTTAGCCATGCTATGTCAACTCAAAGTACACCTAGCCTGGCACAGGGACATTGTGACATCACGACAGTGCCTGGCAGCTGGCATCTGTTTGTTATCATGAAAGTCCCCGGCAATGTGAAGCTAAATGTCGGACATTGTTCCGAACGAAAACACGTGGTGCAACCTGACCACACAGTGAAGAGCTGTGAAAGCACTGATATTAATTTGACGCATCTTTACACACGCACGTACACCCTTATACCTGGTTCTCCTGGTAAGCCGATGCTCTGGTGGCGGTGGCGGCGGCACGATGTTTTCCGGCTCAGTCTGCCAGAGCCGGTTGAGTTTTTTGTATCACACACGTGGCCACATTCCCACGCACGCGTAGCCGCTCCCCCCAGGCGATCCCATCACCTCGGTGTAAAAAAAACGACTTCAAAGTTCCTGCAGGGTGACCCTGAATTTCCAAGAAGTAAGGCCGCTGCGGGCCGTCGATTGAACTCTTGTCCAATCACCAGCAGCCACCCAGCAGATGGATTATCTCAGCAGCTAAGGGTAATACAGGTGCAGCACCCCGCGAGTGGGCATTGGCAGCAGGCAAAGCCCAGTGGATGCGGCACAGCCTTTAAAACACAAGCCCCGTTCTCTGGATTGTATGACTCTGCAAAGTTAGAGGACACCCCAAACTTGTGCCCGGTGTCAACAAAGTTTTACAAATCTGGTCACACACGCACCCACAAGCACCTACCGGATCACAAGACGCACCCACAACTTCTACTTTAAATACCCTGTTGAACACAGTGTGTGTTATAATGCAGAGAATGTGGGCTATTAACTTTTCCCCATGACACCGCTCTCTCAATGTGGATCATCGGTGCCACCGTGATTCATGATGGGACTTTTGGGTCAGGCCCCGTAATGATCTGAGACCAAATCTCTGCCATTAGAACCCTCCACCACAAGACACAGCCAAACATATTAAATTGTCACGTGGTGTCAAAGCGTTTAACGACGTGCCAATTTTGTTCTCTGGATTGTGTGACGCACTTTATTCCCTTGAATTTTAAAGTTGTGGGTGCGTCTTCTGACCCGGTAGGTGCTTGTGTGTGTGCGTGTGACCAGATTTGTATAACTTTGTTGAAACCGGGCACAAGTTTGGGGTACATGTTATTTTCCAGAGCCTCTTATGATCTGGAGAATACAGTTTCTATTTGTTCAAAAGTTTGATTAGCAACGGTCGCGCGGAGACACGTCATGACCATACCAGCAGCTTCACGTTGCCCCTGGGCACCACAAATGCAACCAGGTCCATGTAAACACTTGTGGCGCCGTCCAACCTCATTTCGGCAGCAGCGGCGATAGCGCCAAACCACGGACCTCGGCCGGGTGCCATCATTCAAGCCGCCGCTCGTCCACTTGCGGGCATTTGCGATGAGACACGGGCGTAATCAATTAGTCGGTCAACTTAGCAACCGCCCAATCGACAGTCACCCGGTCACCGCGCACCTTAATTTTACACGGCGCGCAATTTATGGGCGTCACGAGACGAGTGACGTGCGACCGCAAACAACACCGCGACGCGTGACTTTGCGGCGAAGTGAAACATCCGCAGCCGTCCGCCGCGCGCCCTTCGCAGGGGGCTGGGAGCTGTGGGCCTGGAGAGTCGCCGCCGACGCGTTGTACAATGGACAAGCCCGGGCACGACAGCCTGACGTTGACAAAGGCCACGAGACAGAGCGACACTGACAGTGCCTATGAATAGCTCTCATTAGGTGAACCCTAAATGGAATGCGGCACTATTCTTTCTCCGACCAAATAAATAAAACCAAACTCTGCACCCCACACCGCACACCGCAGACAAAATCAAATACAAAGGCAACGACAAGAACGGTAGCGGTGGTCTCTACGTCTCACGGTTGTCGTGTTGTGGACGTTCTCTGTTGTGCATCCGTGGTGTTGACCAGGTGAGCTCAACAAAACCCACGGCCGTTGTGTAGAATGACGCCGCCTGTTTGAGTCATGGTCGTCAAACAAATCGACGTTTCACGGCCCCCTTCAAGGTCTCCCGATGGGCGAGGGAATTCGCGTGGAGCAGAGACTCGCCGCACACGCGCTGGCTCCTGTAGCGCGCGGCACGTCTACGCACGTGCCGTACGGCGCACGCCTGGCACAGAGATTTGTAACACTCCCAGAAACCCCTGCCGGGCTGTGAAGGTAGCCAGGGGACAGCGGCGAGTCTGTTCATGAATCGTTGCTTGGGGGCCAGTGGGTGCTGTCCCCTCGCATCGCATGGATTTCCTCTCATGGGCACAACGGTCCTGAAAACAGGAGTCGGTCAAACGTGTGAGAGCAGGAGCCTCATAGCACGATCTTGAGACTCGGCGAGGCTTTCCTGGGGGAATTCAACAAATGAGCAAATGAATAAATGCCAGATGGTCGGTGGCTTGTGTGCGGCTCACACGGAACAGTGCAGAGGGACACGTACCGGGTGATTGTCAATCAGGATTCCGCACCTGCGATCTGTGGTCACTTGAGGATTATTCTTCCATTATTTTATTTTCATAACCGTTTTCTCTTGCAGTTTAAAAAAATAATTTGTGAGTAATTGGTACGTATCATACATGTATGGTTTAACCAAAAGTTTTTTCAACTTTTAGGTAATTCAGCAAATGTCTGTTACTTTTTTTTAAATTATATTAGCATATCATAGATTTAGTTTCATGCGTTTTTCTCGTCTGCTTGTCTTGTGCAGCACTTTGGGACTCTTGATGAAAGGCGCTCTATGAATAGAAAGATGATTGTGTTAATGTGTCCCGGACGTGTCACGTTGATTGGCAGCAATAGAAGCACAACAGTTCCACGGGAATCCTTTGCCTCACTGGCGCAGGTATCACCAACCCAGCCTCGCGATGTGTTTTAATTTCTCTCTCTGTGTCAGCCGAATTGGCAAAGGGCAGCAAATTATAATAAAATTCAGCTTGAATAAACGCCTGAAATAAGAGGAGTGGGGGGGGGGTGTTCCCGGTTCACGAATGTGGCCACAAGCAGCACAAATGCCCACCAGGGGCCCCCGCGTCGTTGACTTGACACCTTTTGGGAATCCGGTTGTTGGATCTCGCGCATTTAAAACCCCCTGGGTCGAACCCAGGCCGCCTCGGCAGTGGCGGCAGCACCTCTGACGCGGCGTCGTCCCCTGTGGGCCACGGCGGCCGTCCCCTTTGGCATCGCGTCGTGGCTGACGAGTGGATTCTGGATCCTGTGTGCCGCTCTCACGCCGGGGGCCTTTCCCAGACGCCGAGAGCCGCCCTGCGCAGGAAGGACGCGGCCGCGGAGCCGAGTCGGTGCAGGAGCCGGAGCATGGCGGCGCTGCGCCTGCAGACCGCACTCCCGCCTCCAACCTGGGCAAGCGCAAAAGCTTCACGCCGCAGAAATTCATCGGTGAGTCGTGGAAGAGCGTGGCGCTCGGCAGCGTGGCGTGGCGTGGTACAGTGTGACACTCAGCAGGGTGGTGTGGCGTGGCATGATGTGACCTGGGATGTAGTAAAGGGGAAATCTTTTCGGGTTGTCCCCTTCTATTTGTGGGTGATCTCTCGGCATACCCGGATGTGCTGATTCAGACATTTATGGATAAATAGAGATGTTAAGAAGCATATAAGATTCATAGATAATAAAATAATAATAATTCACAGCCTTTTGACCATGCTGGTTAGTGCTGGTTGGTGACGTGGAGGTCTTTGGACCGTAGAGCAAGATGCGCATTGGGCCGTGGCACGCGATGGATATAGTGGGGGACGCGTAGAGCGCACGACACCAGGCCCCGTCTAACACGCGACGTCACGTGTGAGGTGCCGCCGTGACCTCCCGGTGACCTCCCCGCCGAGCCCCCATTACCCGTGCGGTCGCCGTCTCCTGCCGCTGGCCATCAAACGTCCTTCATCTCACATTTTTATCGCGCGGCTTTTCCAAGCGGGCATTGTTGTCGTCCCTTGAACGGATGGGTTAACGGTCAAATCAGCGCCGTTCCCGTGGCGTTTGACACCACGGCACGGCCTCTAATGCGTGCTTCCGTTTGGATCGCACAGCTCGTGCGTGGAAAGGCAGAGCAAATCCTGTTACTTTGGAATTTGTAAGTGCGTTTTTTTGGCACTTGCGTAATGTCTGGAGTGTATAAAGCTGCCCTCGGAACGTAGTCATCATTTCGGCCTAAGGTGTCATTATATCCATTTAAATGTAGAAATTGCCGGGGACCCTGATCCCTAACGGCGCTCCCAAAGCTGCCATTCCCACCGTCTGCACACAGATTACGCTAGTCTGTGCCACAAACAGATGTGCAATATATAATTAAAAGAGCAAGAGGACAAAAAACATCATCACGTTACTTTATTACCATGGAGAGAGAAGCATTATAATTCGTGGCCTAATATTTGTATTTTAATTTGTTTTGCTTTAGATTAATTTAGTTTAAATAGTACAATTTACATCATCACTACCGTGGCGCTCATTACTTTAGCATTACTTAATACAAATATAATTCCAGGGGCTGCGTTGTTAGCATCGGAGAAATGCGTTGTGCAAACTTTTGACGCTATCACCGTCAGAAAAAATGCAGACTTATTGCTGACAAACAAATATACAATCTCTGTTGCCCTAATGTTAGCGTATTTTTTTTCTTTTTCATTGCAAGGTGGTGTTCAGTTTATGAAAATTAGAAAAATATTCTCAGCGTTTTATAAAACCTATGATACATGGATGAAAATATGGACGGTGCCAAAGACAAATCTGAAGAGTGTACAAGCAAGCGTAGAGAGCTGCGTGCTTGGAATTACACCAAGTGACAGGGAGGAACATGAATTGTAGAATAATTACCGCTCGCAAGTTACGTGGCGTTGGACAGATCACATCGCTAGATGAGATGATGGCCGGTGGTCGAAACTAACGATGAGATCTGAAGCCAAGGGCGGATGGATTGTGGCCGATGGCGATGATTTTATATAACATCGGTTCGCCGCTAAAAGTGAGCGAGAGCTACAACGACAGCAGCGCTTTGACGTCGCGCCTGACGCCGTGTCGCCCCTCGCCCCGCGTGTCGTCCCCCCGTCCCGCAGTCGAAAAGCACTGGCGGTCGAGCGGCGGCCCCGACGTGCGCATCCCTGCCCCGCAGCCGTTCCCCAAGGAACAGGAGCTGGTGCCGCCGCTGATCATGTCCTACCTGGGCGCGAGCGGACTGGCGGGCGACCTGTCGCACGGCCCCTACGCCGGCATGGTGTGCCAACCGTACGGCCTGCCGTTGCCGCTCCCTCCACGGTCCAACACTCCGATCAACCGCGGCGGCGCTGTCGACGGACACGGCGGCATCGCCGAGGGGCTGTGCTTCCAGACAAAATCTTCGAGCCGCGCGGCGGCGGCGGCCGCGGCCGCCGCTGCGTCGGCAGCCGCCGTCGACGCGTCCTCGCCCGACAACGGCGAAAACAACAACAACAGCGGCGGAGCCTTCAACAACAACAACAACAGCGGGCAGGAGTCGACGGACGAGGACGGCAGCCTGGCAGGCGACAGGAATGGCGTGCAGGAGATGAAGGACGAGGAGGAGGGGGCCAAGCAGCAGCGCAGGCCCCAGCGGCGGCGCGACCGCGACGTGTTCCGCGTGTTCCGCCCGGACGGCACGGCGGTGCGCAGCTACCGCTGCACGCACTGCGAGGTGCTGTTCCTCGACCACGTCATGTACACCATCCACATGGGCTGCCACGGCTACCGCGAGCCGCTCGAGTGCAACGTGTGCGGACACCTGAGCCGCGACCGCTACGAGTTCTCGTCGCACATCGTGCGTGGGGAGCACTCGCGCTCACTCGACTGACGGCGACGAAGACAGCGTGAGGAGGAGGAGGAGGGAGGAGGAGGTCGTTGGTGTTGTTGTCGTCTTTTTCTTTTGGTGAAGGAGTTTGTTCGGGACTGGCAAGATGAGGTGGCGAGTGGATGAACCGTGCAGGCCTGTTGGCGAGGAGAATTTGAGGCAAGAAGTTTCCTTTTTACTGGAATGAAAAAAATGTATCCTGGTCGATTGTAAAATTCAGGTAACTGTTTTATGTTGTTGCAGATTACTTAAATCAGCGCAATGTCTCTGGTGGGTTTTTTACGTTTTAATCGTTGTTTGGTACTTTCATATCGTTGGCCTGAGAGGCTGTTGTCGGGACTGTCCGTGCTCTTGCCTGTGGTGGTGCACAGGCGTCGTAGCTCGTTTTTAGGGCAAAGCGAGTGACCAACTCGGATGCGCGCGTGCTGACAATCTCACAAAGCACAATCCGTTAGCGCCCGTTGCGTTGCACAATTGCCATTGGCAATTGTTGACCATGAAGGTACGTCGACCAAAACAAAAGTTGATTATTCTTTATTTTAGAAATGCATTTTCCATTTGTAAAAGAAAATAATATATACTGATTTGATTGCTACTGTTCTTGACGTCAATGTGACGTCGTTCACCACTGTTTTTGTGTTGTGATATCGCTTAGGAGTTGCTGATGCTGCAGGTGAGGATGCAGTGCGAGCTAAATGGTAATGGATATTTGAAAATATCATGCCAAAATGCCTAACGCCTAAAGGATTGGTTTCACGTTAAATAAGTTTGTTAGACCGAATTGGTTACATTTGACTCAATCAGCACTACTCAAAAAATCCTGTAAATTCTGCTCCTTAAAATGTTCAATTTACACTTATTGGATCCCTCTTCACAAAATGGCTCCTTGCATCCGGACGTATCTTAGGTGTTAATGCAAGTCGTATTTTCCCTCCAAAAGTTGACAAACACGAAACCCTTATGGTGCTTCTGTGGTAAGCGTAGAATGAGCTGCATTAAAAAAAATGCTGTGATCACAATAGTTGCACACATCCCTTCAGAATAATAACTGGTACAGAAGTGTATTACCTATCAGTAGGCTTATAATTATCGTTGTTATTTTCTTCTGTTAAGCTGGGATATCAAATTATTTTCGAAATCGATTACTCTCCCCATTTTGGCGTAATTACTTTGGCTCATGGGGAAAAAAGTATGCACGTGTGCCTCTGGACGGGAGGTGATTGGCGGGGCATGGCGAAGGCCTCAGGGCCATCAACCGCGTCACGCTGGCCGTGGCTTTTAGAGGGATTCGTGCCTTTGGAAGGCAGGATTTCGGGGCTGGTTGAGCTTTGTAAAAGGGCCTCTGTAATCGACCACAAAAGAGAAGCTGATTACAATTTTTTAAATCGATGAATCCGCTCATCCCAGCTGCAATTTGTTGCACGCGTTTCCTTCCACATTCTCCTGCCTGATTGCGTAGTCGGTGGACTGTACCAGCATTTGGGCCAAACTTAGAGGGCTTTTCTCAACCAACCCTGACTTTGACCTTGAGGATGATCACCTGGTAATCAAGTACTGTAGTTTTTAGTGCCAGAATTTTGTCCACCTGTTGAGCACCTTTTATACTGTGCAGGCCTTCCTCCCTCGGGCCTCCATTGGCCTCTGTGTAAGAGAGGGCCTCAGACGGACTTTGTGTGGACCAACTCGAGTCACCATTCCGCTCACCGGCTGGACGGCACGTCAGGCAGATTTGCTGCCACCAAACAATATTTGTCGTCTTCGTACGCACGATTCCCAAAGTAATTTGCTTGCGTACGAAGCAACCCAAACGGCTGTTGTGTGCAGCAAATAGCTTTAAAAAAATGAAGATTACGTTTGATTGATATAATGTATATATTTTCTTTATCAGTCCTTGACTAGTGGTGTTGCTAAGAATAAGCAAACTCAGAAAATGTTTACCGCCCCCAAGTAGCTCAAGGGGAGTCAGGTTAAAATAGAGGTGCACCAAATATCAGTGCCAACTCAGATCCTTATCAAATAAAATAATTAAAATTATACTATTAAAATAATAGTAATTAGTTTATTTCCTTAATGATTTCATCCAACTTGAAAATAAGTACGTAATGCCACTTGGCCATCGTACAGTGTGCGTAGTCAATGTGACGCACCCAGAAATGGCTTTGCTGAGTGCCCTAGCACCACGATCGTCTCTGACCCAGGACTTGATTCCCACATCACCAGAACGCCGCAGCGATAGCACCGGTGGCGAACAGTGCCTTAAATCCGTGCCGTCGCAACCCGCGATTATATAGTTCGCTCGCACTGTTGGGCTACAACTACTGGCTACATTCCTAAAGCCCCCTGTACATCGGCAGTTTCCACATCGTTAATTTATAATCGCTGTTGCGGTTGTTGTCGATTGTTAAAAATAAGGAGAATAGTTTGTGCAGTTAAAAAGATTACACCAGAAGTGCTGTTACTAGGCAGTCGTGATGTACACGATTGGCTCAGGGTGGTTCAGGAAGTTACCTTTCTATTCCAGTCGGCCACCAAGCTGGCCACACAGCCAGCAATGCAGCTCGCTGTCCTGTCAGTCGCACAGCTGCCCACACAGTGGGCCAGTCGGCTGTTTGCCACATGGGCTACACAGCTGGCTGTCCCATGGGCCACTCAGCTGGCTGTCCCATGGGCCACCAGAAGTGCAGAATGAGTCTGTCTGGGCTCCCTAAACACACAGTGACTCCTCGGGAAGATACAAGGGTGTCTTGTAATATAACTTCGTTATTTAAAATTTAAACTAAAGGTGTGAAGTGTACAAACCATTCCATTAGGGAACAAAAGTATATAAAATGTAAAAAAAAACTTTTTTTGGACATTTTTTGGGATTTAAATGTGTAAACCGCATTTCTGGTTGGTGGTTGTTTGTAAACAGCATTAATATATTTGATTTGGGAAAGGGGTGTGAATTATTTAGAGCGGGTATGGTTTTGGACCATTTTATTTTTAAACGGTTAGCCTTTAAATATCTCATGTTATGTTTTTTTTTACATTTTTGTATACTCGTTGCCTTATCTCCGCGACAGAAGAAGTAACGCTTTTCACAGAGCGTCATTACTGGTCGAACGGGTGCCGCAGGTGAATGTGTGTGCACGAGCGCGCCTCGCGCACAAACACGCAGGCGTCGTCGTTTGAAGGGCTACTAGGTAATGCACTGTGTACCTTGCGTCATGAATACCTCCGAGTTCCTCCACGAATAACCCACGATGCCTCAACGAGGAGGAGGAACATCCACACCTGCTCAGCACACTCAGGGAAGAGCGTGGTTCCGCTGTGACGTCTGCCCCCCTCCCTCCTCCCCGTGGCCTGGGAGATTGAAGTCTGGCAGGAAACAAACAAAAACAGAAAACACATAAACCCACGGCTGTTGAAAGCGACTGAAAACCACCGCTCACGTTTTGAGAGCGAGGCGGACAGCTTGCGACTCCGCTTCTCACACGGGGACAGTTATGTGCGTGTGTGCGTCTCGGCGTTCTGCTGAGAGATTGAGGCCTTGGTAACGTGAGCGGAGAGAGAGAAGACCGCACCCGTGTTTCACTCTCACAGTGGGTGAAAGGTCTCACTGGCGGAGGTCCCCTCTCGGTGGTGCAGTTTATCGGGTGAAATCTTGACTTGAAGCTTTTGTGACTGCAGGAATTCATACTCTTTGGGTCTTTCGGTAAAGTCACGTAACGTCACTTCACATGACTTTACCGAAAGACCACTAGAATATTGCTCGGGTTGTTTTTATAGATGTGTTGGAAGCACCAAACATGGGAGTGGGGTTCTCTGATGTTGGAACTGTTGTCCTTGACCTTTAACATATTCACAGGTGACAGAATAAGAGGTATAATCAAAAGAGGCCCATTTTATTTAAAGCGCTGTACATAACACACATTTTAATGCAAACACTCAAACCCGGGGGTTTAACACGGAACGCAAAGTTGATTTAATATATTCACAAAAAAAACTCAAACGTATAAAATCATATGGACTTAAAAAAATTGTCCCTGCCTTATAACAATTGTGATTTTGCAAGGAATGTGGATTTTAAACATATGGCACTTAATTAAAATGTTACCAAAAAATCCCCCGAAACACTTACAAGCACTTACTCCGAGCCTTGGACCCTTTGAGTCGTTGAACCTGCTTAATGAGTAGCGCTGACAAAAACGGAGGGAATTTAGTAACCCTCGTTAACCTTTGCATATTTACCGGAGACACAAATTGGTGCCATCAAACGTGGCTGGGAGCCCACAATCGCTGGCCCGTCTTGGGTGCCTCTCCGTATCGGAACCGATGCCATGGTCACCGTTCCCCATGACCTTCACTCCGCGATTCCTCCTCTCACGTCGAGGGCTCTGTCTACCGGATTGACAGTTTCGTCTCATGCCTACCGTGTTCAACCAAAGTTTGTACAATCTTGCTGAATTCGAGAGTCGTATTAACTCTGATCTATTCGATCTTCAGCAATGCTGTTTGGGCCTTTGAGCCTGTGCACAGCAACCTTGATCAACAAAAACAGTCGCTCTCAACAAGAAGCAGGTTCCGTCTCGCCGTGTGGCTCACGGCGATTCACTCTTCTGACAGGGGGGGAAGAGAAACCCACAAATTTTATTTTGAATAAAGTTTTTTAATCGTAAATAAATGCTAAAATGTGAAAAGAATTACCGGACTTTGCTTTTGCGACACTTTAAAAGGCGCAGGCCTCCCTGACTTGTCGTGGGGGTGCGCGACGTGGCAGTGCGGACGCGGCGGCGGTGGCGGCGGTGGTGGCGGCATCGGTGGTAGCGGCATCGGTGGTGGCGGTGGTGGCGGTGGCGGCGGTGGCGGTGGTGGCGGTGGTGGTGGTGGCGGTGGTGGTGGTGGCGGTGGTGGTGCGCTGCTTCGGAGCCGCGCTGCAGCAGCTCCTCGCGTCCCGACGCCGCCGACTGAAGCGTCGCGTCCCAAACCCATAGACGCACTCCTTGCCACCGACGCGGTGTTGTTCTTTTTTTGTGGAGTAAATCAAATACTGTCGTCACTCATAATTTAGTTTGTTTTACTTGCGCATCCGTGATGTCATCACGGTAAATAATGTCGAATCATTTTTGTTTTATCCCAAAGCTCCGAGACCAAGCTACATTTTGTGAATTCGTCGTTGGCTCCTTTATCACGCATTCCGCTGGTCACGACTACCAGCTGAAGGAAGAGATATACAACTACAATCAACACTGGAATAGATTGTGGGCACCCTGTGGCTGATTGACTATTACACAGTATATACTGTATTATATACTTACATTGCTTATTTTAAGTAAATACTGGCCAAAGTCCAAATAGAGGTGTCTGCTTTTTTTTGTAATTTAAAGAAAGTTGATAGTGCAATAATTCATTGATGAGAGAATGTGTTACTAACTGTATACCTTATAATATAATTGGAGGTTTTTTTGTGGGTTTTATTCGCTAAGGCTTAAACCTTTTACTTTGTATTTAAGTGAACATCGTCCGACTGGGAGACATCATCTGTATATATTGGGTAATCAAGGGAATTAAGCCAAAGATTTTTCTCTGGCAAAAACAGGCTCGCAATAAAAACCACGGTTTTACAAAACACGAAGTTCATCGACTTTTTAATCTTTTGCTGGTTTTTTTTTGCTGATTAATTATTTTCTCTCTTAAGATTATTTCAACAAAAAACATTTTAAGGCCGTGATGATGATTGTTTTTGTCCATATCGAGCAGGCGCCGGCAATCACAATAACAAGAAGAGCCATTATTTTCGAATTTGGTACAAAACTCAATATTTCAAAGCTCTGCAATGCGTGTGAATACACACACACACTAAGTGGCGGTGACGTCACCACGACGCTTGTGCCAGGCTACGTGCACCTTGAGGCCACGTGAAGTGTCGAACGCCCGCTGGCAGGAGGTCACGGGGCAGACCCAGATGCCACAGGTCGACTGACTGAGACGACTGGCTGATGAGGCACCACCTGTGCCCCCTACTGTGCCAAGTTGCTGTGCTTTAGCCACCAGGTGCTCCGCTCGTTGTTGTGAGCGTCGCTCCTCCACCCTCCGTTGTTGTTGGAGGGCGACTGCCTCCAACTGCCCAGTAGCAGCAGTAGCAGCGTCCTTCACGAGCCTCCTCCACAGAGGCCGATCTTGACACCTGCTGGTACCAGTCATCGGCAAGTCCACTCAGCTCTACATCCTCCTGTACCACATCACTCCATCTCTTCTCTAGCCCGTGCCGCGCCCGTTTAGCCCCCTCGATCTGGCCGAACAAAAGCTGTTTAGGCATGCGGTGGCTGGGCATGCGGGCTACATGACCCAGCAACATACATACACACGTACATCACGTCACGAAGCGGTCCGTCCAGAGCTGCATGCGGCTCCGCAGCCACAGGTTGCCGACCCCTGGTCGAGAGAAGTCCGTCTCATGGTCTGCGCGTTGTTCGGCACGGTAATCACGGTATCCGCGGTGTCCACGGTACCCACGGTATCCGCGTTATCCACGGTATCCGCGGTATGCGCTGGTTCGCCCTGGTTCGCCCTCAAGTGCCGGGAGCTTCCTGCGCAGTACAGTGGTGTATTTTCAATGCCTCGCCTTGGCCCTCTGAGTTAAGTTCTTACGAGATTCGTGGAAAAAATATTTTCCCCATCAGTGGGTCTCAAGCCGATGGTGCAGCCAATGCCGTCGAACCCCCCACCCCTCGGGCCTCGTGGCGCCAACAACCGCGCGCACTCTCCTCCTCCAGCACCTTCACCGCCACTGGCATCAGCGCCGCACTGTGGCACTACATATCTTGTAATACGCAAAAATACATCAGTTGTGTAATGATTATATTAATAATAATAATTTCATAATTATAATGATCCGTGTCGTACGTACAGAATAGCCTCATTCAGTTTAGAAAGAAATTCCAGAAGGATGCTGCATTTGGGACGTTTGGCTAATCCCACTGATGAGAGTTTGGCTTCGTACGACAGGGAACCGGAGAACCCGGAGAACACAAAACTGGCATACGAGGGGAGAAAACACTGAGAGGTCTGCACAGATCTGAGGAAATATTGGTCATTAGTCATATGCTTGAAAACTGCCAGGAACTAAACTTAAAACACTCTAGAACTATTCCTTCCTGACCAGGATACCTTCATCCAGCAGTGAATTGAACATGGCTGATAATTCGATTGTCATCCTTTCACAATTTATCCAGTTTGTGCGATTGGTGTCTTGTCATGAGAGGACGAATAGATTCGGATCTCTCATTGAGGACCGCGCTATTTCACATGCTCTGCTGACAGTCAAACATATAACAATCCTCGCTCAATTTGGCCACATTTAGGGCAGAACCAGTCATCGATTACCAGACTTCAGACCAAGAACTCGCTACACCTCGGGAACCCGGTTTGATCACGCGTGGCTGAACCTCGCGTCCAACCCCGGCATCTCGGGCGGGGCGAGTGGAGCGCTCTGACCTCTGCGCCACCCGGGTGACCCAACTCAAAGGGGGGCACTGCGACGATTGCGCACCGCTGCTATTTACTGGACAGCGCCGTGCTGTGAGGTTCGCAGAATACCAGGTGCTTGGTTTGTTTTGTTTCCACGGAGCAGAGGAGAGGCATCACCTGCGCTCCTCGCGAGCGGATTCTGACGTTTTGATGTCCGCAGCCGCGGCAGTCAGACGTTCCGTATCGGGTATTGTCCTCCCCACGGGACTCCGGTGAGCCACGTGTCCAATCTTCTATGTGATGGTGCTGAGGTTTACAAGAATGCGAGAACGGCATTCGTCACTTGACCTGAACAGCAGTCGGGCACCGTAAAAACGTCAAAGGTTTACGAGTCGCAAACTCATCGGTCTTCATTCATCTGGAGGTGGCAGAAGTCCATTGATGCCTAATTCCAAAAAATACTCGGTGTGATTCACGTGCTGGTGAATGGGTTTCTTTTTCTCGTGTGATTTTCGGTGACAAAATGCCCATGTCTCCGTCACCAACAATGGAGCCAGTCACCAGGATGATGATGACGATGAGTTTTGGCGATTGTATCCACAAGGACAAATGCAAACTGGAGATGTGAATGTAGAGGTGGAGCCCTGCAATTTCTTATTCGCACCACTGCTGGTGGAAGAGACTCTGCTGGAGACGATTTTGGCTTCATCTTCTATGCTGGCCAGACATCTAGGAAGAAGTAGGAGTAGCCGCACGTTACCCCCCACTCCCGCATGCGACCTGGCGATCGCCTGTGTTGTACCCATCCCATTTGCAGTTCTTGGTAGACAGAGAGAGGGGAGGGGGTAAGAGACTTGCCCCATCATCTCAACTGCTGTGCCAGGAGATCAAACCAGTGACCTCTGGATTACAAGTTCAGTGTGCTAACCATTACATCACAGAAGCGTCCCAGCTGTACTTGTATCTTTGTTGAACTTCTTTCGTGCCGTACGGAGCCAACCGTGCTAATCGGAGGTGCGGAGCGGTTGTGATTGTACAACCATTTGGGAAGAATCCTGTTTGTTTATGTAAAGTGAGGACAGATGGCAGGACCGTGGCAGAACGGGATTAATGCGAATCCTCACCCCTGGGTTGGCAGCTACTCAGAAGTTGAATCTGCCAATGTTCACGCGCTCCTGCTTCAACCGGTGCCGATCTTTATCACTCTTTGTCTGGTCGCACACACACATATATATATAGGTACTGTGTGCGTGTATCGTGTTATCTGTCAGACGCCGTGACCTAGGACAGGTCACATGAAAGTTGGCCTGGCAGGCGGCACAATCGGCACAGCAGGGAACGTTCTGCCGAATGTCGCTCGCAGTCCGCACTGTGACACAGTTCCCATCGCAAATTACAAGTCCGCGCTTCAGTCGTCACCCACTTTTTAAATCCTTTATATTAAGTTCGCTTGCGTGCTTGCGTGCTTGCTTGCTTACGACCGTGCAAATCTTTCGGTCGTTTTTTAACCCACTTCCCGTGATCCAATCGAGCTGACATTTTGCACACAGACTCGTTGTGCGAGACAATTAATGTTCGTGAAAAAATTTTCTCCAAAATTTTACACTGTTTAGGGAAAACAAATTAAATATTTAATTACCAGTTGCTTAATACTGGCAGACAATCATCTGACCCATAGGTGGCAGCCATCTCAAGCCAGAGGACGAGAGGACTCTAGCCGCCACGCATATAAAGGATTTATAGTGAAAAACTTTGTTTTTACGGGTTATACTTATTGAGTATTATAAAAGCCTCGCGTACAGGATCACATTCAATGATGCAAAGTTTAGTTATATTGACATTCCAAGGTGGGTTACACAACCCGATATACCAGCGTGCTGAAGGATTGCGACGATTCGTTTTAATGAACGTGTAAATACAAGCAACAATAAATTTGAGATTCAGCCTTGCGGTTCTACAAGGTGTTTTCCAGTCTATGTTTAATAATGAAGTTAGTCGTAGGGCGATCAAATAGACGCACAAAAACAACACCACCCCTCTCCCCCTTTCCAGCACGCGTTGTCGTTGTGCGCGTTTCACTTCGCCTGACACCGCCAGCGACGCTGCCGCCCTCCTCGCCAACGGAGCTGGTGGTGTCTGGGTAGGTGGCGGATGGGGTCGTTTCAGTTCGCCAACACCCCACACCAACTTCATCTCAGAGCGATGAGTTTGCTGTGTGTGCGCTACCGTGCATGCCAAAGGCTCCGTAGTCGGCACAACCGGCATTTGTGTCACCTTGTTGAAGGAACCAAAAAATACGCGGACTCAAACATCACTCTGAATATTGTGGAATTGTCTTACCGTCGCTAAACCGTGGATGGTGTCGGGACACCCACAATCGCTGTGCCGCTGCCTTCAGCCGATGTCAGAATCAGATCTTCACATAGGCCGTAGGAATCCGATGAGCTATGAAGCTCTTTTTCACAGATGCCGCCGAGTCGATGTTTTTTTCCCCTCGCGCACCTGAATGTTGGTGTCGCGAGAGGCGCAATGGAAAACGCCGTCGCGCCAAACTCCCACGGCAGCCCGCGGGGCCCCGCGCGTGCCGTGACCCCCACGTGACCCCCACGCGGCCGCCGCCACGTGGGGGCCACGTGGGGGTCACGGCGCTCTCCTGACCTTTGCCCTTCCCGCGCTGCCCGCCCGAGCTGATTGCCTCTTTCCATGCGCAAATCTCTCCCCCCACCCCACACACACGCGCGCAAGTTTCCCAAGAGGCTTTTGCAACCGTCGGGTGGATGTGGCTTCTTTTGTTTTGTGGCCAACGTTGCCAGATTTCCTCACGATTCGTTTCACTCGAAATAATTTAGGAGGAATCATTGAATGAGCCGCAGGGCAGCTGCGTGCAGTAGCTGCGGGGCCCAAGGCCTCTGCCGCTGCGGCAGACAATTTGCTTAATAAGTTTTGGATGCCGTAGAGTGTTGGAGCCAAAGTTTAGTCCGACGTTGCGGCGACAGCAGCGGTGTGGCTGTCAGTCAAAGTGCGCGAACTTGCTTCGCTTTAGCAGCTGCAAAAGGTGACTCGTTTGGTTTATGGCCACTGCGATTAGCGACTGATTTTGGAGGAATGTGAACAGCGGTCGTAAGTCCCGGCGTAGGACTCTGATGGATGGATACATGCGCCTTAAAGTCCGCTTCCACCAATGGTGTGACCTTTGAAAATCTGCTTTGCTGAAGGCTGCAATAATTTTCCTTTTCTATTTTGGTGATAATTGCAGCTTGTATGACTCTGCATGCGTTTGGCTTAAGGTATGAAACCCAAATAATTGGTCATGACTTGCTTTAGATGATTATTTCGTAAACATTTATGTCATGGCATTGCAAGTTAATGTTGATCATTTGGTGGTTTAGAAAACCAATGTGACCACAATTTTTTTTATGGATAAAGATCCTCCATATAATCTTAACAGGCTGTTGGGGCAAGTGCTGTTAGCGAGCACCTATTGAGGCTGACACAGCACAAAGAGGGGAAGGGTGATCAGCGCCATATTCGTCACCGATGTTGACTTTGAGTGGGATTCGAACTCAGGTAGCAAGATTATTTGCGCAGTACACATCAATCACACATCGCCAATACATACTTTCCACTCACATGGTGGCTGCAGCGTATTATGTATGTATGTAGAACTTATTTCGCACCGTGCGTAACCAATCGTGCTAATCCGAGGTGTAACGTGGACTATGTCTGCACACATCAACAGTGCCATCTTGTGTTCAAGTCACACAGCTTGGGTTCCATTATTACTATACTATATAGGAGATGTCCCTTTAAAGTAATTTTCTTCTGAAAGAGCATCCACAATAGTAGATGGCATTTGAAAAGAAAAATAAAGTATTAATATACTTTATTGCAATATGTACATATGTAATAACCTGTAGAGGCCAAATACGTGTTAATAATAATTTACCACTGCACCGCCACTCCCTCTCAGACATATTGTACACTTCACACAACTGGCCGTAGATGTACAGACACACGTAATGAACAGGATGCTCTCGTTTATATCAGTTGTGCGTCTGAAAATGTGTTTAATAATTAAACTAACATCTTGCATGTACATATAATGTGTAATCTATTGCAAAGTTCTGTATTCTAGTTCCTGCACCAGTCTTATCTGAGTGCGATTTCAAAAGCGGTGGGGTTTTTTATTGCCTGCAACATTTTAGCTGTAGCTTTTGTTGTTTTTATTTGGTTTTCATGCATATATTTTTTACTTTAATACACCTTTTTATTAAGGAAATAGCTCACTTAGGCCTTTGGAATAAGGCTCGCATCGTCAAGAATATATTTTGGTCGTGAGTTTTGGATTCTGTATGAATAGAAATTCCATTGAGATTTAAGGGTCATAACGTGTGACACCCCCAAAGTGAACACCCCCGTGATAACAATGTCGCACCGTACACAAAGAAATGTGATTCAAAATTGCGCTCTGGCCCATAGATTTGCTTGTCAGTAAAAAAATTTTTTTTTACAAAGTTTAGGAGGCTGGATGGCTCAAAGGGCAGTGTTGTTGAACGAACACAGCTTAGAAGCCAAGTTTGAATCCAGGCGGTTGCCTGTGATTAAACCGGATTTTCAGGTGGAGTGAGTTGATGGTGTCAGCCCAGTCGCCAATGACTGCAACGACAACAAAAAAGGCCATCACATTTCATTTGGTGCTCCGCTTAATTTTACTACATTCCAGCTCTGATATTGTAAAATATAAATAGCAGAGCGGGTGGGGAAGTGCTGCCTCCCCTCCCCTGCTGTGCAGACGAGAGGTATTGAGAGGTATCAAGAGGGAATCTCAGAGGTAGTCCTGTAATACCCGCTTCCATGGGCCAATTCATGTGAAAAGTGTATTCACATAAATCTCAATTCCAAAAACTGCATTAATCGGTGGTAGATCATATCAGATCCTAACTACACTTACCACCAGCCTCAACCCATACGTGGTCCATGCAGAATGATTTTCATTTAAGAACTGTGTTCAATTCCATAAAGCTTTGCACCTGCACAATCTGTGCCACACGTGTACACGATGCACGTATACAGACGAGCTGTAAGAAAAGGGCCAGCAATTGATGCCGTGACATGGCTGGCTCGTGGGTCACGGTGTGACCTGGGTGAGTTCACAGCCAGCGTCGTGAGAGGATTGGGTTGGGCTGCGCTGGGACGAGGCTGCTGCAAAGGAACGCGACCGGTTGCTGTGAATGAGGGGGGGGGGGGGTGACCTCATTTGGCCCCGAGGCACCTTGCCACGACAGACTTGTGTCGAGACGCGGCGTACATTCGCGCCAACACCAGGACCCCAATTTGGGCATCGCGAAGATGCCAGGGCAAGTGCAGCTCCGCGATGAGCGAGCACCGATTACAGATGGATTACTGAAACAGACGGAACAGACGGAACAGCGGACACGAGTGGTGAGCGACATTTGTGGCCTCAATGGCCGAATGCTGTCTCGGGTACTCAGTTGAGGCCGAGTCAGCCTTAGGGGTGGCCTCCCTCTCGTGTCGCCCGCACCGCGCAAGCACGCACACACAGGACCCGCAGTGTCGTATGGGGGCCCGTGACGTTTGGTCGCGATGGAGTGTGCAGGCGGTGCAACTGCACCGGGGCCCACGGGACAGAGGGTGCCGAAGGCCGGGGGGGGGGGGCTGCATTAACACGATGAACATTGAGACTTTAGATATCTTTCCCTGGCAATAATTATCAATAAAATACTATTTTAGAGGTTTCCGGGTACGGGGCGGGGAAAGGGGGCGATTAATGACCCTCCCCCCCACCACCTTGGATTGGCCACTGGGCGCAAGAGAACAGATGGGGGTGGTAACACAAACGGTGTGAGTAGTAGTAGTAGCTGGTGAGTAGTCGTAGTAGCTGGTGAGTAGTAGTAGCCGGTGAGTAGTATTGGCTGGTGAGTAGTAGTAGCTGGTGAGTAGTAGTAGCTGGTGAGTAGTAGTAGTAGCTGGTGAGTAGTAGTCGTAGGTCGTGAGTAGTCGTAGTAGCTGGTGAGTCGTAGTAGCTGGTGAGTAGTAGTAGCTGGTGAGTCGTAGTAGCTGGTGAGTAGTAGTAGCTGGTAAGTAGTAGTATCTGGTGAGTAGTAGTAGCTGGTGAGTAGTAGTAGCTGGTGAGTCGTAGTAGCTGGTGAGTAGTCGTAGTAGCTGGTGAGTAGTAGTAGGTCGTGAGTAGTAGTAGCTGGTAAGTAGTAGTATGTCGTGAGTAGTCGTAGTAGCTGGTGAGTAGTAGTAGCTGGTGAGTAGTCGTAGTAGCTGGTGAGTCGTAGTAGCTGGTGAGTAGTCGTAGTAGCTGGTGAGTAGTAGTAGCTGGTGAGTAGTCGTAGCTGGTGAGTAGTAGTAGCTGGTGAGTAGTCGTAGTAGCTGGTGAGTAGTAGTAGCTGGTGAGTAGTAGTAGCTGGTGAATAGTAGTAGGTCGTGAGTAGTAGTAGCTGGTGAGTAGTAGTAGGTCGTGAGTAGTCGTAGTAGCTGGTGAGTCGTAGTAGCTGGTGAGTAGTAGTAGATGGTGAGTAGTAGTAGCTGGTGAATAGTAGTAGGTCGTGAGTAGTAGTAGCTGGTGAGTAGTAGTAGGTCGTGAGTAGTAGTAGCTGGTGAGTCGTAGTAGCTGGTGAGTAGTAGTAGCTGGTGAGTAGTAGTAGTAGCTGGTGAGTAGTAGTAGCTGGTGAATAGTAGTAGCTGGTGAGTAGTAGTCGTAGCTGGTGAGTAGTAGTAGCTGGTAAGTAGTAGTAGCTGGTGAGTAGTAGTAGTAGGTCGTGAGTAGTCGTAGTAGCTGGTGAGTAGTAGTAGCTCGTGAGTAGTAGTAGCTGGTGAATAGTAGTAGTAGGTCGTGAGTAGTCGTAGTAGCTGGTGAGTAGTAGTAGCTGGTGAGTAGTAGTAGCTGGTGAGTAGTAGTAGTAGCTGGTGAGTAGTAGTAGTAGCTGGTGAGTCGTAGTAGCTGGTGAGTAGTAGTAGCTGGTGAGTAGTAGTAGCTGGTGAGTAGTCGTAGGTCGTGAGTAGTAGTAGCTGGTGAGTAGTAGTAGGTCGTGAGTAGTAGTAGCTGGTGAGTAGTAGTAGCTGGTGAGTAGTAGTAGTAGCTGGTGAGTAGTAGTAGCTGGTGAGTAGTAGTAGCTGGTGAGTAGTAGTAGCTCGTGAGTAGTCGTAGTAGCTGGTGAGTAGTAGTAGCTGGTGAGGAGTAGTAGTAGCTGGTGAGTAGTAGTAGCTGGTGAGTAGTAGTAGGTCGTGAGTAGTAGTAACTGGTGAGTAGTAGTAGCTGGTGAGTAGTAGTAGCTGGTGAGTAGTAGTAGCTCGTGAGTAGTAGGTCGTGAGTAGTAGTAGCTGGTGAGTAGTAGTAGCTGCTGAGTAGTAGTAGCTGGTGAGTAGTAGTAGGTCGTGAGTAGTAGTAGCTGGTGAGTAGTAGTAGCTGGTGAGGAGTAGTAGTAGCTGGTGAGTAGTAGTAGGTCGTGAGTAGTAGTAGCTGGTGAGTAGTAGTAGCTGCTGAGTAGTAGTAGCTGGTGAGTAGTAGTAGCTGGTGAGTAGTAGTAGGTCGTGGGTAGTCGTAGCAGCTGGTGAGTAGTAGTAGCTGGTGAGTAGTAGTAGCTGGTGAGTAGTAGTAGCTGGTAAGTAGTAGTAGGTCGTGAGTAGTCGTAGTAGCTGGTGAGTAGTAGTAACTGGTGAGTAGTAGTAGCTGGTGAGTAGTAGTAGCTGGTGAGTAGTCGTAGCTCGTGAGTCTTCCTCGCATTGCTGAGCGGGGCGGGGCTGATTCATAGTCGGTCAGCCCCTCGCGGATTGAGGCGTCAAAGCCATCACCACCAACCACCACTACCACCAGACAGCTCCGTGTTTCCTACATCGCAGAAAGAGCCTCCGGGATCAGCCGAGAATATAAAAAATGCCATTTCTGTGAGTCACGGTGTGGCTCGCGAGTGCCATCACTGCCTTGACACGTCCTGAAGCCCTCCCCCCATTCAGGTGTTGAGTTTCCCCCACGGCATCCCTGGGCTGTATTCACACTCAGCCGTGGTGCACTGCTTGGAACAACGCAGTGGTTTGGCCGCAGTTTTAAGTAGCTGTGAGTGAAGTTGTGCTTTTTAAATATATGTTTGTCTCCAAAGCAGGGTCGGCGCTTAGGGAGCTGCTGGGATGGGCGCAGAACCATCAAAGTCACGTCCCTGTGGTCGACCGACCGAAGATCGCGCTCCGTAGCGGTGTAATCACTGTGATTTTATTTTATCGAGCAGCTCCCTGAGGCATGGCTGAACAGCCCCCTACTGCACCCCTCTCTCCCTTCCAGTATGCCACGTGTATCCCCTGCCGGACGAGGGCCTCCCCATGGGGTTTGTTTAGACACACTTCACGCGTGATTAAACAATGTGATAACTGCACTACGTTGGCAGCGGTACACACACACATAACAAAACAAAATCCCAACACAATAATCAATAACACCGCTTGAAAAAAAAAATGGCGACATTTTGGGAAATGTCTCTTCTTAGTAGCGGAGAGATACAAGCTCGTGAAAGTCGGGGTCTCCCAGGACCAGCTCAGATGTCGCTCGCCACCGATATTGGCTGTGGTGAGAAATCAAACTCCCGTCGCTTGGCGAAGAGAGCTGAACGCAGCACTCGTCGTCCTGCGCCTGCACGCGTGTGCTTGCTGCGATTCTTCTCGTTTCGTTCCAGCCACAGTAGGACCCTGATTTTTTTCGATTTAAAGCTTTCGTGACTGCAGGGATTTATCTTCTTGGTTCTTTCGGTAAAGTCACGTAGGACTCTGATTCTTCACAGGCCGGCAGCGCTGTCGTGTAGTCGTCGTGCAGCCCATTATTCATGGGTTAGAGCGCGTCAATATATAAATGTGTCGTTAAAACCCGCCACCACCCGACACAGCCAACTCGTGTTAAACAGCCCATTAAACATTATTGTCCAGCAGGATGTGCGCGTGTGCCTTGCACTGGTGTGACCCCACAATTCCTGCTAAATCTGGTCTCGAGTCACGCACGCTCTTGCAATGAGTGTTTTGTTGTTGTTAATGCTTATAGTTTATATTTATTTATATACATTGTATGACCAAATCACCTGGAATGTGCCCGATTTTGTCAAATCTGGGAAGCAAAGCAGGTTTGAGCCTGGATAGTGCTCGGAGGGGCGACCCGCAGGGATAGTGCAGCAACACACATTGTTGTACAGTACTGAAATATGTTCCCTGTATTCAACAACCTGCACGAACCATGACCGATAAGGCATGATGGGGAGGCTTCCATCCAGCAGGCGACTGCTAATGTAGTTCATAAAGCTTCATTCATAATCATCCAATAGCGTCTAAACCTTCGGTACTTTATTGTAGAATATCAGATCGCTTGAATGCATGGAAACTCATCTGCACGGGTGGAAACTGACCTTCAGTGTAAATGTTTTGACTTAAAGCTTTCGTGGCTGCAGGAATGCATAGTCTTTGGGTCTTTCGGTAAAGTCACGTAGATAGGTTCAAAGAAAATAACAAAAAACTACGACGTTTCGATCGCAACACAAGCGGTCGTCATCAGGAAAAGGTGTTGCGATCGAAACGTCGTAGTTTTTTGTTATTTTCTTTGAACCTATCTTCGTGACTTTACCGAAAGACCCACAGAAAATGTCAATGTTTTGTATGCAGTGGATTTTACATGCCACACGGACCTTCACAACAACCTGGAGTGCTTCAACACAGGGTGATAGGTAAGGCTCTCAAAAGGAGCCATTGAGGGGGCTCGCCTAACTTGACCCCGTTTGAACTGCAATCATGTGGGCGATGACTTTAATCAAGGGCCTCCCACGAGTGTGGCTGCAGGTTTTGTTAAAGGGCTCCGGCCACCCAAGAAGTCCCTGGGCCTCAGTGGCGCTGCCCTGTCTGGCCCGAGGTCCCGCTGTTGTTGGCTCTGTGCCTCCATTGCTTTGTCCTGGGCTGTACCGCCGTGTTGCCCTCTCATCTTCCTCCTCCGTGATTCCCTGCCCGGTACCCCCCTCCCCTGCTCCCCATAGCCTTATACCCGAATGTATTAAAAAAAAAATCTATTAGTTTGTCAAGTGTCTTGTGATTGCATTTCGATGCCATGTTTATTGAAACCGTTGTTGTTGGATTCTCGTGCAGTTACAGAATGGTGGATGGCGCACGCTTGCACGTGGCTCACGCAGTGAGAGATACTACTGCTGTATTGCATGCGCTATTGAAGACGCGAGTAATGTGAATATTAGTCATACCAATCATTAACAATCAGGAGAGTATTTGGCTCATAAATTTCCACCTGATAAGCCACTTTTAGAGCTGTCATTTGTGGCCAAGTCGCTTCTGAAAAAGAGCTATTTAGCTCAACTTGCTTTATACCTGGTAGTAATTATGTATTTATTTATTAATGTAAGAATCACCACCCCAACCAGTGAACCAGTGGTGTTTTAGAATTGTGGGTTGCTTCCAAGCTTAGCAAACCGAGCTTAATGTTTCTAAGATTCAGTGGAAATGCCACATGTTCCACAACAGGCTATATTTAACCAAGCGGAGTCCAGCGATATTAGGAGAAGCACCCAAAGCCGTTCTGTTTCATGGGGTGAGACCAACCATGGAGCAACCAAGGGGTCCACGTATCCAGCTCGATCCACCCTCGGAGGCTGCTGGTTCGTACCTTGCAGCTCCTGCGAGTATCGCATGCTCTTGTTGGGTTGAGCGTGGGGTGTGATCGGCTGTGAGTGATGGGTGGGGAATTTCATAAAACAAGCATTGGAATGTTTTTTTTTTATGCGGGCGATAAGTGTCAACGCCTTCTCTTTATTGCAAATGTCATAAGTATGCATGATACGAAGGAGTGGCAAAATCTGCACTCACATTGATGCGAAACACTCGACGGATGTGAACTGACAAATTATAACTTCCCTCCACAAACCTGCACTGACCGGCGTGGTGAAGTATGGCCAAACAACCCACGTTTCTCGCAAAGCACGGGGAGGCCGTCATCCAGCAGTGGATTGACAAAGGGGGAGTAAGCACGCCCAAAATCGATAATGTAGTAAAGTCCATTTCTTCTGAACTCCTGGGCTGTGCACGAGCGTGGAGTTGGGCTATTCGAATATTCAAATAATCAATTACGCTACCGATTATCGGCTCGATTATAAGACGAAGCGGAAAGTTGTTTTAAAAAAAGTCACCTCCGTTTCCACGTGTGCCACTGGACGGCAGGTGATGGGCCGATCTTACTGGCACCGCGTCGCGCGGTTTTCTGTTTTCGGGAAATCTGTCTGTGGGAGGCAGTAACCATGTTGGGAGGGCTCGTGTCATTGAAAAGAAAAGAACAAGAGTAGTCTGTTTCGATTTTTAAAAGACTTCATAGAGTAATCGTCCCGGCTCTCGACGCCAGCATCACAGGAGGATGAACCGTGTTCGGCCGTCTGGAATGAGTCGTCGGTGTGGATTTTGCAGAGATTGTTGAAGGTTCCGGCTGCGAGACTCGTTTTTGCACACTAGATGGCGAAAGAGCCTTCCCTTATGGAGATCTGGGCCAGAGGACCGAACGCCCCACGCGATTCTATAACTTTGGCGTGCCACGATTTCTCGCATTTCCGATTCCCCACGGGAATCTCGCAGGGGCACACGAGATGGTTTAATTTCTCCGTCTCCATAGTGAGCGCCTCTTGGGTTTGATGTATTCCTTGGCTGCACGCATTACACGACACACACACGACACACACCCTTGGATCAATTGATTCCAGTCAGTGGCTACGCTCGGCAAAAAACAAGTAAATTCTTAGCTTATGCCATAAAACGATACACTTTTTATATTAAACTATTCTTATTTTACCAGGTAAAGCCCACTGAGCTATTACCTCTTTTTCAAAAGCGACCTGACCACAAATGATAGCTCAACGAAGTGGCTTGTCATGTGGAAATTTACAGCAGCCAAATAATTTAAATAACCTAAGCGCGTGTTTCTAAATGTGGAGGGAAAAACCGGAGAACCCGGAGAAAAATCCACGCGACCACGTGGAGAACTCGAAATATGGAGGCGTCAGGGTTGGGGTGGAACCCACGACCTCCTGTATACGAGGCAAGAGAGATAACATCTCGTCACCGTCAAATGTAATTCTTATTTTACACACTGAAAAACAATCTCATCACAATCTTGCCTGCATCCATTCTCTTATCACACTCTTATAAACACAATTATACTTTTGGCCCCCAATCGGCTGCTAGCACCACCGCAGCTCACAGCGAGTCTCAGTTTACACGGTGGTGCCTTTGCCAATGTTTGAGATGTTGTGCGTTTTTTCATGGATGGAGATGCCAATTGCAGATACGACCACATCCATAAATTGGTGGCTATTTGTAACAAATATTAATCAAGACGAATTGGTGGTACTAATTATGTTGTCAAATGCCTCATTCAATTATTCAGGGTAGGATGCCTTGACCTAGTCATAGTTTTAAAAGTACAATTTACCATAAATAAATGTAAGTGTCCCCATTTAAAATTATGGAGGCATCCATTGACGACGTGGCGATTCCCAGAACAATCTGTGGCAGCCAACGTGGGAGGATGCCAGAGAGGACCTCTAATGAGGAGACGGAGTGATGGAATCAGCACGCGTGCAGGTGCTGGGTGGATTATTGTCGCAGGATCGTGAGATGTGGTTTGGAGAGGCCTTCATCCAGCAGCGGATCGACTGTGGTTGATGATGATGGTGAGCATATTCACACTAAAATGCAAAGGTCACTGTTGAGCATTGAGCTCACGCAGAGCGGTGGACTTTTCACGCTACTATGGCGAGGAAGCATGAGGCCGGTTTTGAAGCAGTCATAATTGCGGTTCGGGAAATAATGTATAAATTTATATAAGTTTATAACCGTATATTTTATGGTTTTACTTTTAATGAAGGGCTTGTGTTACTCAATAGCTATAAATAGGGAACTATTAATAGGTGACTGAGTGTCTGTGCCTATTTAAATGCGTCCATCAGGATTTTTTTTTATTTTTTTTCTCCTCAGGCCTCATGATGTAAAGTGCAATGTCCAACTCTTATTATCCACTCTGCCTCTCAAGCCTCGCTACATATGTGCTGTAAATAAGGGGCGCTGCCCGAAACGTTATCTATTCCTATCCTCTGTTTCCTTATTAGGCCCATGGTGTTAGTGACGAATGTACGCTTAGGTTTTTTTCGGTAAAGTCACGTAGGTAAAAAATAAAAAATAAAATAATAATAAATGAAAATAAATAAATTCAATCACGACGTTTCGGAGGCAACACAAGTGTCCGTCTTCAGGTGGGACCGTCACAGCTAAATAAGTGAATTTAATTGATTTATTTTAATTTATTATTATTTTATTTCTATTATTATTTTTATTTCGTACCTACGTGACTTTACCGAAAAAACCTAGGAGTATGAATCCTTGCAGTCACGAAAGCTTCAAATCTAGAAGCAAGTGACGAATGTCCTTTGAGGTTTTGTTTAAAGTATATATGGGCGGGGCTTACATGTATAAGGGGCGTGACCAAATACTTTGCGGGCGGGGCCATCGTAATAGGGGGCGTGGCCAACTCCGTATCCCGACGTCCTCGTGCGTGAGAGGCGGGGCTTGAGCTCGCGCGGGGGGCGTGTTTACTCTAAAGAGGCGGGGCTACACGTGTATGGGGGCGTGGTTACTCTAGAGAGGCGGGGCTTGAGCTCGCGCGGGGGGCGTGGTTACTCTAGAGAGGCGGGGCTACACGTGTAAGGGGGCGTGGTTACTCGAGAGAGGCGGGGCTACCCGTGTAAGGGGGCGTGGTTACTCTAAAGAGGCGGGGCTACCCGTGTAAGGGGGCGTGGTTACTGTCGATGGGGGTGGAGGTTCGCAGCCGAAGGCGGGGCTAAACGGGCGGGGCCAGTCCTGCAGTGGGCGGGGCCAGTCCTGCAGTGGGCGGGGCCAGTCCTGCAGTGGGCGGGGCCAGTCCTGCAGTGGGTGGGGCTTTGCACTTTTACGGGCGGAGTTAGTGGGGGGCGGGGCTAGGGGAGAGCCCACGCCCTGTCCCCCCCCACCCCTCCCCTCTCCTCGCAGACAGCAAAGTTGTCGAGAGTCCGGCGGAGTGGGGAGAGGAGTGCGAGTCGAGAGTAGAGAGACGCGGGGGGAGACACGGAGACTGAGAGAGACACGAGGAGGAGAGGGACACGAGGAGGAGAGGGGGACACGCGGCGGAGGGAGAGGAGGTCATGCTGAGAGCATGAGGAGGGACACGGGGAGAGGAGCGCCGCTGCTGCTGCTGCTGCTGGGACTCGCGCTGTGGTCGGCGGCGAGCGCCGGGGCCAGAGAAGGTGCGGGCGGGAGAGGGCACGAGAGTGAGAGAGAGTACACAGTGTGCGTGTGTGTGTGTACACAGTGAGTGTGTGTGTACACACAGTGAGTGTGTGTGTACACACAGTGAGTGTGTGTGTGTACACAGTGAGTGTGTGTGTGTACACAGTGAGTGTGTGTACACACAGTGAGTGTGTGTGTACACAGTGAGTGTGTGTACACAGTGAGAGAGAGAGTACACAGTGTGTGTGTGTGTACACACAGTGAGTGTGTGTGTACACACAGTGAGTGTGTGTACACAGTGAGAGAGAGAGTACACAGTGTGTGTGTGTGTACACACAGTGAGTGTGTGTGTACACACAGTGAGTGTGTGTGTACACAGTGAGTGTGTGTACACACAGTGAGTGTGTGTGTACACAGTGAGTGTGTGTACACAGTGAGAGAGAGAGTACACAGTGTGTGTGTGTGTACACACAGTGAGTGTGTGTGTACACACAGTGAGTGTGTGTGTGTACACAGTGAGTGTGTGTGTACACACAGTGAGTGTGTGTGTACATACAGTGAGAGAGAGAGTACACAGTGTGAGTGTGTGTGTGTACACAGTGAGTGTGTACACACACACAGTGAGTGTGTGTGTACACAGTGAGAGAGAGAGAGTACACAGTGTGAGTGTGTGTGTGTACACAGTGAGTGTGTACACACACACACAGTGAGTGTGTGTGTACACACAGTGAGTGTGTGTGTACACACAGTGAGTGTGTGTGTACACAGTGAGAGAGAGAGTACACAGTGTGAGTGTGTGTGTGTACACAGTGAGTGTTAGCGAGTTTGAGAGCTAGATTGTGTGTACAGTAGTGTGTGTTGACTCTGTGTGTACACCAGTGAGTACACAAGGATAAAGGCGTGTGTGTGTGCCGATGTGAGTGCTAGTAGTGTGTGTACACTCCTGTGTGTGTGTGTACACTCCTGTGTGTACAGGTGTGTGGGCAGTGTGTCCTCGTGTGAGTGTACACACGAGATATTGTGAGTGTCAATATGAGTGTACTCTGGAGTTACTATGCAGAGTAGAGTGAGTGTGTGCACACCCCAGTATTGTGTGTATACTGGTGTGTGCGCGAATGTGAATGTGTACTTGGAGAACTGCAATCAATGATGTTTACGACTGCGAGTGGACACACAGGGGGTGTAAGCGAGGTTAACTTTACACAGTTTAAAGACAACCCACTCAGACGTACACACACTGATTATAACACGGTCATTAGCTTACATACTTAAACACCGGGTAACACTACTGTACACACACACACACGAGTACTCACAATGATTAACACACCCATTAGTTGACACACTCAAACGCTGGTGAACACACTGCCGTACACAGTGGACACACACAGGTGAACACACACTCACAGGTGAACACACACACAGGTGAACACACTGCCCTACACACACACACAGGTGAACACACTGCTTTACACACTCACACAGGTGAACACATTGCCTTACACACACACACTCACACAGGTGAACACACTGCCTTACACACACACTCACAGGTGAACACACTGCCTTACACACACACACACAGGTGAACACACTGCCTTACACACACACTCACAGGTGAACACACTGCTTTACACACACACACACACTCACAGGTGAACACACTGCCTTACACACACACTCACAGGTGAACACACTGCCTTACACACACACACACTCACAGGTGAACACACTGCCTTACACACACACTCACAGGTGAACACACTGCTTTACACACACACAGGTGAACACACTGCCTTACACACACACACACTCACACAGGTGAACACACTGCCTTACACACACACTCACACAGGTGAACACACTGCCTTACACACACACACACACACAGGTGAACACACTGCCTTACACACACACACAGGTGAACACACTGCCTTACACACTCACACACAGGTGAACACACTGCCTTACACACACACACACAGGTGAACACACTGCCTTACACCCACACTCACACACATGTGAACACACTGCCTTACACACACACACACAGGTGAACACACTGCCTTACACACACACAGGTGAACACACTGCCTTACACAAACACACAGGTGAACACACTGCCTTACACACACACAGGTGAACACACTGCCTTACACACACACACACAGGTGAACACACTGCCTTACACACACACTCACAGGTGAACACACTGCCTTACACACACACACAGGGGAACACACTGCCCTACACACACACACAGGTGAACACACTGCCTTACACACACACAGGTGAACACACTGCCCTACACACACACAGGTGAACACACTGCCTTGCACACACACTCACAGGTGAACACCCTGCCTTACACACACACAGGTGAACACACTGCCTTACACACACACTCACAGGTGAACACCCTGCCTTACACACGCACACACACACAGGTGAACATACTGCCTTACACACACACACAGGTGAACACACTGGTTTACACACACACACTCACACAGGTGAACACACTGCCTTACACACTCACACAGGTGAACACACTGCCTTACACACACAGGTGAACACACTGCCTTACACACTCACAGGTGAACACACTGCCTTACACACAGGTGAACACACTGCCTTACACACACACTCACAAGTGAACACACTGCCTTACACACACACAGGTGAACACACTGCCTTACACACACACTCACAGGTGAACACACTGGTTTACACACACACTCACAGGTGAACACACTGGTTTACACACACACACAGGTGAACACACTGCCTTACACACACACACACTCACAGGTGAACACACTGCCTTACACACACTCACAGGTGAACACACTGGTTTACACACACACACTCACAGGTGAACACACACACTCGTACATAACACCGGTTTGTGCGTATGAGTGCTGTATTATCCAGTGTGTGTGTGCAGCATTGTGCATACCAGTGTGTGTGAGAATTTGTGTATGAACCCGGCGAGTCAAGATCGATTCCCGCTCAAAGCAAACACCAATGACGATTATCTGTACCGGTCCTGGGCCTCCCTTGGGTCGAATTAGCCTTAAATGAGTACCTGGCGGTGTGTAAACATCGCCACCGGGGAGACGAAGGCGGTCGGGCGTGGTGCTGGCCACCCAGCCCTCGTGTGCCGTGCCGGCCTTCATTGGTGCTCACTTAACGCACTTGCCCCAACAGTCTGTGTAGGTTACATGTGTATGAACAAGTGTCTGTGAACTTGCATGTGTATGAACAAGTGTGTCACTCTTGTCAAGCCACATCTATAAGCTTCAGTTCTATAAGCTTAAGTTCTATAAGCTACAGTACCTGATTAGTCGTGTCTCTTCAGTTTAACATGTATCAGCTCTTATGATGATGAGACAATTTGTGATGTATTTAGCAGTCCATTACATTTGTTTAAACCTTAATAATGAACCTCAGTGATCCTAATGAACTCTTTGCTTTAGTTTCATTGTTCAGTCATGCACTATGTAAGTAAGTACTTTTAAAGTTAAGTTTTTAAGTAGATATGTGAATATGTTAATGTTATTTAAACCAGACGAAGCCCACTCATTTGCAGGTATGTGTGTGTGCTTTAAACTGTGTAGCAATAATAATTTGGATTTTAGTTATTGCATTGACTCCTGTGTTATAATAATTCAATTCAAGACGACGATCACTGCCAATTTTTTTAAAAAATATCAAAAAAACTCCTTCACTCTCACCCGCATCATCATCGACTGTTAGGCATCATGATCCATTCACCATGTGTTGACAAATGAGCCTCGTGCAGGAGGATGCGGGACGGCTGTGTAAAGTCACAGAGGAGTGCGACACACGGAAATGCTGCCTCTGGAGTCTGTAGCAACAGCAGGCGTGCACTGTAATGCTCTCATCGTGTCATTCCAGCCGCTCGGTGCAGGTATGCGGGCTCTGCAGGCAAGGCTCTGCAGAAGCCCAAATGATAAAGAGTCACCATTTGGCTTCCCCAGCCTCCTGCGTCCCCCCCACTGCCGCCTTAACTTGTATAATTATTAAATAAGCCTCATGCATATACAGTATGTGTTACTCTTCATCTAGGCCAGGGGTCGGCAACCACAATAACAAAAAGAGCCATTTTTTTCTAATTCGGCAAAAAATCTCAATAATTCAAGAGCGAAGTATGACGTCACGAGGCGAGGCCTTCGAGAGCCACGTGCGGCTCCGCGGGTGCAGGTTGCCGACCCCTGACCTCGTGCACGGCTCTCATTGCCAACACACTGCTGGTTGAGGGCCTCCCCATGCCGTGCGCGTCGTCGAAGGTTATCCGACCCATACCTTCACCATGATGGTCAGTGCGAGTTGATGAAGGTGGGGCTATTGGGAGAACAGTACGGTAGAGCAAGTGTGGGAGACTAGTAGGGTAGAGCAAGAGCATTTTTCTGCACTCTCTTCTGATGGCATTGCAGCCCCGCAGGAGTCTACAACGCCTGTTTTGTGCGCTGTGGTCACCCATCCCAGTACTATCTAGACTCAAACCTGTTTCGCTTCTGAGATCTAATAAGATAAAATTGTTGGCATCAACTTCAGCAAGAGAAGTTCACCCCTGGCTTTCATGCTTATTCTTAAGAAGTGCTTTAAAATATTATTGCTTCATATATCAAAGCATAATTGGAATGAAATCAATGAAGATTACACAGCTTTTACGACCAGGAGCAGTCAAAACTTCTAGACACTTTATATTATTTCCAATGTCTCACCCAGACATTCAGCTTGCTCTCTCACGTGATAAAGTAAATTGAAAATCATCCTATCAGCTCGTCTCTCTACTATGAAGATTGTTACTTGCCTGGAACGTCACCTATGAAATTTACGACTTTTAGAGTCGTGTTATTGATGAGTGTGGTGCGTTTTTGCTATCAGGATGACAGGTCAGTATATCAGAAGACTCCTGTTTGTGCTGCAGGGTTCACGTAAAAGTAAATGCTCGAGTGATTCCTGCTCAAATGAGAATTGAGGCATTTTGCATTTCCCATTTACAGCCCAGTGCCAGTTTTGGAAGTTCCACATTCCGATGGCAGGGTCGAGTCTTCCATAGGATAACTCTCCCACACATTAGTATCTATTTTATTATGCCCAGAATGATGATGGGCTATGTTGACCCCCAACCAGGATTTGAACTTGCAACCTTCAGATGGCGAGCCGCTCGCTCTGCCCACTCAGCCACTTGGCCAGATAACGACATATCCACCGAAATGTGGCATTGTGGTGGATAGGTGACAGTGATGGGAGTCAGGATAGGCTCACGCGGGAGGGCAGGCAGCGGAGAGAGGGAGAGTAACTCTGTTAATAATTCATCGCTTCGGTCACGGAGCCCCTCTGAAGTGGCGGTGCAGTCCAGAGGCCCCATGGGAATGAATAATTAAATTGTGTGCTGTGTTGCACCCGTTAATTGCTCTCGCGTCCCCGAGTGTCCGAATCCGTGTCCTCCAGCTCCTGTGATCAGTGCCGATCGCCATGCGTGCGTTTGAAGTCTGCCGCCGGCCACTGCTACACCCGGGCGTTTTGGTCGGGAGTTGCTGTACATTTATAGATGCGTACTCGCTGGTACAATGCAGAATTTAGGGGGGTTTTAGACTAAACGGCCCCACTCCGAATGTAATTTATTGTCTTCTGTAAGTAATATTTGGACTGTGATGCTCTTAATATGTTACGGTTGATTTTTACACGATGCAGTTCTTGTTAGTTATAAGTTTGTCAAATGGGTCCTCAAACTTTGGGTGTTTTGGAATCCCGGACTGGTTCTGCATCGTTTCATTTATTGCGTACACGCTGGAGTCATTTAGTGGCGTGTCGCCTCGTTTCTTGGCAAAGACTCGTACAGTGAGCGTGTTGTGGGCACAGGAAAACGAATTATACATTTATAATGAGTTATTTGAAACTAAAATCTAATTTGCCCTGGTTTGTCCTTCTTTAAACAATTCCTTTTTGTCCAAGTGCTCTTACGAGTGTCATTTAAACATTACCCTCAAATACAACCTGACTGCAAGTTTAAAATTAATCTTCCATTTCCTTAACCACCCCCACTTACAAAAAACATTGCAAGCAAAAAAGTTAAAGTGGACCCGTGTTTTTATAGCTTCACATCGCTACTATGGTGCCCTAACAACGCAAAACGCACACCTGCGTAGGCTACGCGCCTAACATGCGGAACAAATCATTGTTCATGCTGGTGATCTCTCTTTTATGAAGACGGGCCATTCCAGAAACACCGCCTATTGTAGACATTTTATTTTTTTCATGCAGCGTTATTGATGAATACGTTGACTAAATGTGGTTGAGGACACGAAGGCAAAAGTGTTACTTAAACAGCAAACGTTTCAATGCTCATTGTAATGTTGTGAGACATGGTTAACCTTGCAGAAAAATAAAGCATGGATCGCCATGTATTTACGACGGTGTACCATAAATGATACAGAGGAGAGGCGTGGAGCAGTGGCACAGTGGTTAGCACACTGCACTATCAACGCGATTCTTGAGATTCCCAGCCACGGCTAATATCACAGGCAAAGTGATTTCATGATCGATTGATCATTGAGGAGATTTTTGTTTCCTGTTTACAGCACTGAGCCAGTGTTGCAGTGGGCGACTTTATTGTAGAACCACTCTTGACTTTCGCACAGAGAGATGATGAGCTGAGTCAACCTTGCAACCAGAATTTGAACTTGCAACCGTCCGATTGCGTGCCGCTCGCTCTTCCGCTGAGCCACCTTTGTGACAGCATGGTCATGCAACCTCATTGCCAACACGGGATGTGGAGGACTTCATCCAACAGGGGAGTGACCAAATGCTGTACATTATTTGAATTACTGCACTATCGTAGATGGGACGAGTTTAGGTGAGCAGCCGTTTTATGTACTCAGCAGATGTTTGCACCAAGTGGATGAGACGACTTTAAGCAAACAACGTATAGAAGAGCGTTTATTAAAAGTTGTCCAGCGTTCAGCAGACGGTTTTTTTTCTTCTTAATTTCATTCCTTGTGCCATGGCCCATGCCAACGAAGCTGCAATCACTTACAGTCGGGATGCTGCACCAAACTGTTTTGGGATGGTGGCCGGAGTGTGCCTGAGCACGCAGACGTTGCAACTTTACCAGAGCCGAGTGGCTCCAGGCGCTAGGCCACAAAGAGGTGGCTTGAGGAGGCGGTTGGGAATTGACAAGGGGGCCCCATTTTATTCCTTGTTACTCGGGCCCATGCCAACCTCCGATTGGCACGGTTGGCTACGTACGGTGCGAAATAAGTTCAACGCACATACGTACAACCGCGACACGCCGCTGACTGTAGCAGCAGGGATGTTTTATGGAACTGCTTTTGCTGGGTGGCTGGAGCGCCCTGGAATTGTAAGCGAGTCCGTGCTGGCGAATCTCTCCCCTCGGCCACAGTGGCGTGGTTTAGATCGCCAGAGTGAACGAACGGTCTTTGACACTCGGCATTGTCGTTTTGTTTTTCAACGTGGCACCGCAGTGGCTGAAAAGATAATGCCGCCGCCACCATAGCACCGTATCTGGGTTTGCGTCGCTTTGGGAAGCGGGTTGTGTGGCTGAGCGGTGGAGGAGGGAGGCCCAGTCACAGATGTGTTGGTGCCGTCTACCAACTGCAGTTTTTCTTTTCAACATTTCTTGCTGGTTTGTCATTTCCTCTCGCGAGATTGACTGCAAGACGCTGAACACATGCACGGCGCATGTTCGCGCTTCGCAGATCGTACTTGGACACAAGAGCAACCGTGAAGGGTTATGGCGCTTTCTTTAGTTGTGAGCTTATTTTTTTTGCAAATGCGAAGGGTCTTCTGTAAATGTGAATAAAATAGAATATCACCCAATATTAAGATGGTTTATTTGAATACCTACAGCTTAATCTTTGTCGACATAGAAACATAAGTGCACAAATCCCATTCACATCCTTTATTTAAGCAAATGGAATTTCATATAAATTATGGAAGAATTAAAATATAACAACCGCTGGGCGACTCTTCACTAAGTAATGTTGGTGCACCAGTTGCTACTCATTCGACCGTTCCTCCTGGGAGACGATGGTGTTGATGGGGCCAAATCGACCCTGACCGGGATTTGAACCTATGGCTACAAAGTGTGGGGTCCTCCTGCTGTGCCGTGAGTGGGACAGGACGTGATAAACAGTACGCACATGCGACCAAGGAGAGAAGAATGGGTGTTGCTGTTGAGAGAGAACAGCAAATGAGAACCTTGGACTTGAAAGCAAAGTGTGGCCAGTTTTCTTTTTGTTTGTTCACCACGAAGCTGCCCTACGTACACACATTTGCACGGCGTGAACGTGCACTTGTGCGCGTGTTAGCGTGACTGCATTTGTGCCTGAGTAAATAACGCATTAATTTGAGTTGAGCAGAGCTGTGCGTTTATGAGCGTTAGCTCCGGTCAGCCGAGCGGCGAATACACAATGTTAATTCTCACATTACTGGCCTCCCTGCTCCTCCTCTTCGCCTGGTCGCCTTTCTCTCCCCAGTGCTGATATTTATATAATGCACCAGATACTTATTTAAGGCTGAGTAGATCTAGGGGAAGCCCAGGACCAGTTCAAATATTCGCCACTGTTATGGGTGGTGAGCGGGAATCAAGCTCGGGTCACCGGGCTCGTAGCGCAGTGTGCGAGCACGCGCCACGCTCACTCGAAGACAAAGACGCACACATGCGCCATGCTCGCACATCCACGCACATCATACACGCACACTTTGTGTTGCATAATTTCTTGCTGTCCTGGAAAGAAAAAGTGTCTAGACCCAGGGGGCAGAAGAATTTATGGTCACCACTTAATTAATATTCATTTTATGGAATCTCTATTGCTCGATAATGTTAAATGCCACGTTCCGGCATGCAGTTATTTGCTTTATAATGCAATATTATTTATATGGGAGAGCCTCACCGAGTCGGAATACTTTTTTAAGAGGGTCCTGCATTAGGATATCTGCACGGTTCTATTCATGCATGGTTATCAGGTAAAAGGGACCCAGATTCCGCGGAGAAAACTCACTCGTAGGAAGTGACAAACACTCAATGGACCGCACAGATAGATTGAAACCATTGCTGTGGATGAAATCTACGTGTGCGGCCCTTGTAGGGTCGCTCTACACTCGTTCACCTTGCCGGGACAACGGGCATTTCGAGTAAGAAAATGTTATGGAAGGTCCGGAACAGGTGGCGAATGTTCGAAGCAGACCCGCGGTCTGTGTTTGCTCAAATTTAAGTCGTGCTCAAGCTCAAATCCAGACGACACACAGCGCTTTGTGCAAAAGTCATTCGCTCAAGTTTCACCCCCCGCAGTTGGTTATTACAACAAGGGCTTTAGTGCCACCTCTCAACAGCCGTGCTCCCTTGCGCTTACATAATATTTGAATATGCTGCACCTTTTTAACCTTGGTTGTTTGTTTAAACCGGACAGACCAGTCCTGTGCGCGCTGTGCGACTTGAGGGTGTGGAGATGGAGCCGCGGGCTTCGATGCGTTGCCGATGGCATTTCGGCGTGACCCCAGCCATTTTATATTTAACGGCGCCCCACGGAACAGGGGGGGATCAGTCCCCAAGAGGGACCGCGCAATGCCAGCAAGAACATAATTTGTGTGTTGCGGATGAACAGAGCGGTCCCCGCCACGTATTGTGAATGTAGCGCTGCTGTTTAGATAGCAATCTGCAGGTTCTGTGCTTTCAGATTATCGCGTCATCGGCGGTGCGCGCGCGAGAGGAAGCGCGTACAGCTCACGTGCGGTTTATTGATTCCCTCTTCAAAACAAGTTGTTTTTGCGACTTGACGAACTCAGCGGATGAATGTGCCTTGTTACTTTGCCAGCGAGTCGCCGTTCCCGGTGAACGCACCCCGACGCAGAACGGCGCCTCGATGCGATAGCCGGCAAGTTGTGTGAATACGCTACGCGATAAGAGATACACGCAGATGAAAGCACTTTACGGCACAAGACGGGGAAAATGGAAACATTTTGTGGCAGACAAAAATCTGACGGCCCGAGTTCGATTCCTGGCCACGGCTAACTTGGTGAGAGAGGGATACCTGAGCACGTCCTGCACCCCCCCCCCCCGTCTTTACTAATCCACGCTGACCAGCGTAGTGAAGTACGGTCACACATCCCCCATCGTGTGGAGAGGCCTTCATCCCGCAGTTGATTGATTCAAGGGGTTATATTTATTACGATCAGAATTGTTAAAACGAAAGAGATCAAGAAATTGCTGACTATAGTGGGAAACAAAACCAAGGTGAAGAGTTTAGCAACACGACGGGATGAGAGGACCAGTGCCACCCACCGTCTGCCCGTCCACGTTTGACGTAATGAGATTTGTTTCATGTCTGCGTCAGAAAGGAGGCCAGGTCTACACAGAAATCTGCTGCCTATCAAGTTACCCAGCTGAGGTCAGAGGGTCAACGGGGGGCTAATGACCTCGGCAGGTTTGGCGACCATGCCCGGCCTTCATCAGAGATTCCATTTGTAATCCCCCACACCTAAAACGCTAAAAGTAAAATTAACAGTAGCGGACGTGGAGATAAATAACGGAGTGACAGCCGAAGAATGGAATGCATTCGAGAAGACGTCGACTAAGGAGATGGAGCGATGAAATCCGTTGTCCTTCCCCTGCACCTCCGATAAGCATTGTTGTCTATGTGCGGTGCGAAGGAAGTTCTACACACATACAGTGCATGTGCAGTGCATGTGCGAGTTCAATTATTTTATCCCAGGACTGTGAGTGGTAATGACAGCTTGAGGATTCCTTGTGGATTACCCACGGCTGATGATGATGATGAAAATTAACATCGCAGTGAGCACCCAGTTGTGCTAAGTGTGCACTGCTGTATGAGGGTAGTTTCTCTTGTAATTCATAGCTGCGTGTTTGTGACTATTAGGTGATGGGAAAACATTTTTTTTACTGACGAAAACGATACGTATTTGTGATGGCGGCACAAAAAACACGCGTCAAATTAATGCTGCCATAACAGGTGCATTGACCCTGAACTCGAGACTGTTTTGTCAGTTTTATCTTTCTTTTAAGTGTTGTAATTGCCGTTTAAAAACTAAAAATATTTTGACTTTTCTTTTCTGGATTTTTTTGCTCCGTAAATCCCCACTGACAGAAATGCCACATAAGTCCGGCTCTTGTGATGCTGCGTCTGTGCTGTGACCTATCCGTACATCATCCTGTCCATATTAGCAGCATATTTATACATCTCGTCCTAAAAAACTCATCTGAAGTTTGTGCGTTTTTTATCCGTCGTTCTCGGCGGATATTCACAAACTGGGTCGGGCTGCCCGGGTTGGCGCAGCCACGCACCCCCCCCCCCCCCCCGCGTGCAGACGCCCCCCAGGGTGGGGACAGCACTTGCCCTAACAGTCTCTTAAGGCTATACTGAGGGATATTTGTCTTTGTTTATATCTAATCTGGTAATGCTTTAATTTATCCATAAGCACACGCAGGACGAAGTTTCCTGGGAGGCGGCCCGGGCGAGATTGGGGTTCACGATGAGCACACGGGGTCCCCTGTGTGGTGGGAACACGGCGATGTGTCGAGTGTACCCACCGAGGTGTTGACATGTCCACTCGGGGCAAGCCCCCACCGCCACGTTGGTTGGTGGAAGGATTCGCGTGCCCATCACCGAGCGGGGCCGGCGCTGTGCGGACAAAGCCCCTCTTATCAGTCTTTAATCACCGAAGGGGGGCTGCTCTCGGCTGAGTCGAGCCCCCCCATTCCCCTCCCCCCCCCGCAGTGACCCCCCCCCCCACATCTCCCACGCGGCGTACGGCATCTGAATTGTGCTGCTAAGCGGTGGCCAAGCGAATCGTGGTGCATCGCCCCCCATCCTTCTTTACTTAAAGTTGTGATGAGGTTTGCAGTACGCTGTGACTGTTGCGGAATTGACTGCGATTTGCCGATGAGTGGCAAGAGCGTAGAGTCCCTCCAGACATCTCACGCGAAGCACAGCACCTTGACACGACCACCTGTGACAAGTGCCCAAAGCCTGAATCGTAGCGTACATCCTGTGTGTCGGATATATGCACAGTCTCTGCTCACACCAGAGTGCTCATATCTATGTTTTGTGCAACATCTGAATCATCCCGCTCATCTACAGCCAATTGCATCATGACAATCCGTCCTTAAAGTTATGATGAGTGTGGCAATAAGCTGTGACCAAGTGGCAAGAGACTGGTCTGTGTGAGTCATGTATTGTGGGTTGTGCAATAGCCAAAAAGTAATGGCAACCTCCAAGACCTGTCGGCCCATGAATATAAAAAAAAATTCAGCAAAACACATTTTTATTGACTTATTTTAAACCCACCTTATTTGAAATATTGCGGGAGAAATGTAAGTTCTGAGAATCATTACCCCGTTTAAAATCCTCGATAGGCAAACAAATTCCATCCAGCTCGAACACTTTGAATATCCCATTGTAAACAGCAGTCAAATGCTAATTCACGTATGACCCTGTGAGAGAGCCCATTGATTCGACTCTCTTTCGTGGCGTTAACAATGGTAGCAAAATTGAGACGTAAGCGCCTCCTCTAATGCGAGAGAGGGCCGACGCGTGGGTGCGGACGGAGAGCGCAAGTGGCTGAGTCTCATCGCCACCAGCGATCGCGTCCGCTCAGTGTGGAGCCCAGAGACGCACGCACACAAACACGAGCGTACGAGCGCTGTCGCTGAAAGTCACTCCCCCGCGTCCCTGCCCCACCCCCTGCAACAAACGGCCCAGTGTTGTGGCTAACTGAATAGACAAGAACGCCAATTGATGGTGGCGACGGGGCCACTTTTTTTTCTTCTCCTTCGCTGTAGCGTTTTACCAAGCGACGGCTTTTTATAGCTGGCCAAAAATATAAGTGCGATTAAGTGATGCTTAGGAGGAAAATTGCCAGGTTGGCCAGCAGGCTCGTTGGTTTGAATGCCTGTCAGGCAGCACTGAACGGTCGTGTATCACTATATTGTCCTACCTAACAATAAATAATGACATAATAAATAATCAGAAAAGGGGTTGCCTTGCCACTGTAAATATTAATGAAATTGACATATCAGTCTTTTAGCCGGTGGGGTCATCAAAATCAATGTTCTCCAGCATTTATAAGCAGCAAAAACCTCTGGATTGGTTGCTACCAACATTCATCACCAGAGCGTTGATTAAACTAATGCTGCTGTTGCCTAATTTTTCTTTATCCACAATCGCAAACTCCGGTCATCCTCACAGCGGCTTTTGGCTAGTTATCGAACAAAGACGGTCACTACATTGCGTGCCTTCAGATGCGCTTATACGGCCGTCTGGAACGCTCCGATATTAGGAAGCCACTGAAGCTGTGCACTTTTAACTCTAGAAAAAATGTAACTTCTTTAGAACTTCTTTATGTGTTTAGTTTGCTATCCTTCCCCCGCACCTCCGATTAGCACGGTTGGCTACGTACGGTACGAGAGAAGTTCAATCGGCAACCACGGTGCTTAGTTTAGGAATAGATTTCGAATATAGTTTACACGGCTACTGCTGCCTTGACTGTTAAGCCTTGCGAGATCCACGAATTTTTGTTTAATTGCGTGTGCCCACAAATGGCAAGGTGTGAGCATTTCTTGACGTCACGGACATGAGTGAGCACGCGCTCGCGATCCGATCAGACTTGTGCAAAATGGTTAAGAAAACAAACAAAAAATGCACATTTGGGTCACATAGTGGCTCTGTGGCAGTTCTCTTAATTACCACAATTAAGCAAATCGGCTTATAACTTCCGCCGGCATCTCCGCCGCCGAGATGTGAAAATGTCGGTGTGGCGCAAAAGGTTCTCCGTCCTCCGCCCGTGGCAAAGGCACCCGCGGCGAAATCCTTTCACTGCGCGTGGTAAATTTGGCACAGGCCTGCACCATGACGTCCCCCTGCGAGGAGACCTCTTAGCCCTGCGAATGTCGGGATGTAAGCGGGACAGCTGGCATAATGTCTCCCATGAAAAATGGAGTGTTAAGCGATGCTGCTTCCTCCACATGGCACGGAGAGAGACCGAGGCGTCGACTCAAATCGCTTGCCCTTCGACTCGCCCCTCCTACCTCCTTGTGAGATGACCCCGCAGTGTCCCCTATTGAACTGGCGAGATCGCACTCCTCCCCCCTCCTCTCCTGCAGACTGCACATCTCTGCAAGTGTCGTGTTGTGATCACGCGCGGCATTGATATGAACGTGAACACGGTTGTTGTGGCGTAAAGGTCAAAGCCTTGTGAAGTTCTACAACCGTATCACGCTCACAACTTTTCCAGGGCACACTGCGGAAAGCGTGCTATTTTTATTTTGGGTTGTAACTTTATCTTGGGGGCTTATTGTAAATTGGTCTGCTGGGAATATTCTCAAATTCTCCAAAAATGTTTTAAACATACATTGCATATATATTTTAAATGCATTGCAAGTTCAGGTAATTTCAGCACCCCAACAAAAAAAGGAATATTTTATGACTTGCACCATTTCAGATTCCAAAATGTAAAAAAATACCCCACTTCATTTGAGCATGTAATATTCAAAGTTAAGCTCTGAATAAAACATCAACGCCCAATGGAAGCAGTTTATTGTTCAATTCTTTATGCTCTTTTAAATTTGCCGGCCAGGATATGCAGGAACAAAGAACTGCGGAACAGCACAAAGGCTAAAACATCGCATTCCTGTCTTGGCTTGTGTTGTCTTTTTAACCCCAAATGTTCAACGGCTCCCACACATTCTTCAGTTATGTTATGTTCTAACAATCAACAAGCACGAATCATATTCGTCACCTATGTCACATGTCACCTCCTGGTTTGTATCTGTCACGACCTGCTCACAACTAGAGAAATATACAAACATTGCAACTTTTAAATGTACGCCTGTCTTTTGTATGACTCAAAATGTTTTGGCTGCCTCCTTACAAATCTGTGAAAACACAAACTGAAACTTGCCATTGTGTTACTATGTTAATAGTTACACAATGGGGTGCCGATGCCGCAGGATGTTAACTACCTCGCCTGGTATACAGGAGGTCGTGGGTTCGATCCCAACCCTGACGATACCTATTTATTTTCAGTGTGCATGTTCTCCCCGTGGCCGCGTGGATGTTTCTCTGGGTCCTCCCATTTTCCCTCCACATTTAGAAACATACATTTAGAGTATTTGGCTGCAAAAATTTCCACATGACAAGCCACTGCGTTGAGCTATCATTTGTGGCCAGGTCGCTTCTGAAAAAGAGCTGTATAGCTAAGTGGGCCTGACCTCGTAAAATCAAATGAATAGTTTAGAAATAGTGAGTGAAGGGGGTAAGCGGTCGCACATTGATGAATGCACTGCACTGCCGGGAATCGAGCCTGAGCCTAGAGCTCGATTCCCGGCAATGGCTCACATCAGTGGTGAGTGATACCTGAATCGGTGCAGGGTGCCCCCACTTCACCAACACGCACTGACCAGCATGCTTGAGTAAAGTCAGACAAACCCCATGGCTGTCGTGGTGTTGGGAGGCCTTCATCAGGCAGTGGATTATATTCGAGATGTAACGATTCACCCCCTCTGGTGACGTGTTATGAATCGGGAGTCGCAGGATTACTATTTGGTGTCGTTTTTACAGTTTCGCTTGTATTGCTTCTCCGCTGTTCTGTCTCGCTTTTCACCATCTCATTTACTTCATTAGCCTCAATAATGTCACATCACTTGTAGAAATTATGAATCGTCGATTATTGCGTTGTACAATCAACGTTTCGTACCATGAGAGTACGAATGATCGTGAATCGATAAATCTGTGAATTGTTCCACGAGTAGGATATAGGAGCAAGTTTTCAGTGGAAGGTGTTGTAACTGGGCACGCTGCCGCAGATGTTTGTCAATGCTGGCGATTGGTGCCGCAGATTTCACTTTGGTCCATCTGTGCAGCTGTTTCATATCTCATTGCGCTACTGCACAAATGTTGCCAAGTAGATAAAAGCCGCCCAGCTGCGCACTGTTGCGCCTGCCTCTGCTCTCCTGTTTCCGTTTTGACTTTTTTGTTTCATCAGCTGGTTTCTGTCTTCCCAGAAAAAAAAAACATTCGGTTGTGTCGACTTCCGAAAAATCTTTTGAACTTTTCTGGAAATGTGGGAATTGCCTAAACACAGCAGATGTTGGGCTAGGAGCCCGGCTGATTGCTAGCTTGTGTAATGCTTGTTTTAAATAATAAATGCATTCCTGTTTGTGATTTCTAAACATGCACGCACATTTTTTGTTACGTGGAAAACTCAAGAATTTGTCGATAATACAGTACTGCGGACTGAAAAGGACAAATATATAATCGGCGATAATTTGGGCATTGACCCTCTTCATAGTCCTTACAAAACCTTAAATTCTGTAGCAACTATGTGGCACACATGAAAAGTGTGCAAGTAATGTATATATATTTTAGTCTGTTGATCTTCTTCACACCATACGTAGCCAACTGTGCCAATCAGAGGTGTGGGGAAGGGCAGCAAACTAAATGTAACACGGAATACTTCTTCAGAATGTTGGCACATCGCCTGATGAAGCTGGTTGTAATCACCAGCGAACAGTTGTACTCAAATAATAATTGCTGCGGGTTGACTCTCCAACACACCGTTGTGCTGAAGTAACTAATTGGCACGCTTTGTTCACGTGACAAACCCCACTAGTTGGCTGTGTCTGGTGGGGGTGGGTTAACAGCGCATTGAGAGTTACTACATCTAATCCAAAAACCTTCACGATGAAGTCATTTTAACTTTTTGCGTACACTTCACTTTAAGATTCAGTGTTGTGATTTGGTTTCCTATTGTCTTATTTATGTAAACACTTACGTATTGTTAACGTGTGGTACTTTAGGCAGTGTGTATTTGTTTTAATTTCGTAAACAATTATTCACATTTCATCATCGGCTGTGGCCCATCCACTGCTGGATGGAGGCCTCCCCATGGGACGGCCATCCCTCATTGTCTTATTCAACACATGCTTTGGCAACCCGTGCAAATATTTGTCTCCGTTTGTCAGATGGTAGCATGATCCGTACCATAGGAATGTGGAATGTACACCTCTGGCTCAAGGCTGCTTACAGAGGAGAGCATAGCCGTACAATTGTTGGGTTCCAGTAGCACTTACAAATGTAGTTTTTAAAATCTTAGTTTTCCACGAATTATTTAACTTTGACCAAATTTCCCGGAAAGCGAGCAGTTTTGTCAGATCTTGGAAACTGAGCAGGCTTGAGCCTGGCCAGTGACTACACGGTGACCACCCTGCACAAACAGCTTGTCGTCGGTGCTACGGGGATACGTGGTGTGCAGTAAAAGGCAACGCGTCAAAGGCAATGCGGCAAGATCCATTGTTGTCGTTCTGTACCTTTTACGCTTCCGCATTTCTACACCCACCTTCGGCAACCCGCACTTAACAGCGCGATGAAGGGCGGTCAATTAAACCTCACGACCCGCTCGCATGGGCATGGAGAGGTCCTCATCCAGCAGTGGATTGACAGGCAGGCCTGCACATGTACACGTACGTTGGAGCAATGCTGACCGAGCAACTGGGAAGGTTACAAAAAAACTGGGAGAGAGAAGCGCACGTGGTCCGGCTTCGGGGTTTCGCTCGGTGCTGCGCCGGCAGCTGCGAGCGTCTCTCGTTTAGCGCGAGGCGTCGACTACATTCCCCGGGAGGAGCCTCGCCATTGGCCACCACAACAGGGCATTGTCCCGTCGGGATTACAGCTGCGCGCGAGACGAGCGGCTGCCAGAGAGACGTGACCGCACACGACCCTCCGACGTGCGTGCCCGTTGGCTCGGCCGGCTTAATGGGGGGGGGGGGGGGGTTGGTGGGTCAGGCCGCGTCAAGAGCGTTGCGAGAGAAACCGACGTGGGTCGTGGCACGGTTGCGCTGCGCCGCAGGCGACCGAGGGGCCGACTCGGGCGACGAAGTGTGCAGCACGGGCGCGCCAGCTCGGCTCACGTGGCGGGCACAGCCGTCTGGACGCTAAGTGGGGCGCCTTTGCTGACGGGGGGAAGAGGGACCCAAGTTGTGGGGAGGGGGGGACTCGATGCAGACGTGGAGCGGGAGAGATGAACACAGAGGCGGACGCAGAGACGCAGATGCACGCGCAGAGAGATACAAGTGCACGCAGAAGCAGGCGCACAGGGGAACGTAGCACAGACGGAGACGTGAAGAGAGGAAGACGAAGGCAACGGTTACAGACGAGAGGTGGGAGAAAGCAGGTAGACCGACGCACCGAAAAGCATATGGGGATGGACAAAGAGACGCCAAAGGGTACACAGATACACGTGTTGAACGACACGTGAAGAGAAGCACGGAGAGATGGACACAGGCATGAAAACGGCCGCAGAAAGAGGCAGGAGAAGGACAAATGGAGGCCCCTAACGAGACGGTGGTTCTGCGCGCCTGCACACGTTCCACAAGTGTATACACAGCACAACGCGTAGCCACGCAACATACACACCGCTGTGATATATGCACAGTGTGCAATGGTTTTAAAGACAGCGCATTGATATCAACTACAAACAAAAATGAAGAAGACTGATCATGCACAGGAGCAACAATTAACGTCCGCTTTTACAAATCCAGGCACAGACATTGCAGATCTCTGTTGCCGGGGTTGCAATTCGTCGCCGCAGACCACCGGGGCACCCCGATTGTGGTTGTCGGCGCGGGCGTCCCACCGAGAGCGAGCGGCCGAGCGTGGGATCGGGGAGCGGTTCGGCAGCGACGCTGACAGCGCCGACGTGAAGGACGTGGGACGCGACCAAGGCGGCGTGAAGGAGCGGCGTGGGGGGGGGGGCAGGAGTGGGGGGGGGGGGCAGGAGTGGGGGGGGGCAGTCGCCCTATCAGGTGTCCCCTGCTCAGTTGGGTGGCAGCCGGCGTTCGTCCGCTTCACCGACCCGGACGCACCTGGCGCGTGCTAATAAATGGGCCCGGCTGATTTTCTGCCCCCATTAAGATGCGAACCCGATGGCTTCTTTTCGGCCCGAGTGGCGATGGTGACGCGACATTGGTGGGGGCGCGGCGCTCCGCACGCAGCCGGACGGGAACCTCCTTCCGCGATGAATGCACGGGAATTTTTGCAGGAACTGGTGCGGTGGAAGTTATGACATGTAGATGTCTGACTAGACAATAAAGCTAACTGACTATTTTTTCCTTCAAATTCCAGAGCCATTTATTGACTTGTTTTGTTCAAGCTGTCCCATAAAAATGAAACAATTATACCATCATCCATCCAAGAAATCACAATGCATTCATATAAAGTACTATTCCATTGCAAGGTCCAAATACACATTTTGGTAACCAAAGGGATTGTTAGTCAAGAAGATTCCGGACCTTTTGCACCATAAATTGAACAAAAGGGAGTTTTAACCAATTCATGAATTGGACTTTATCCTGTGTCTTGTTCGGTGTGTGGCTCGTCGGGGTTATGCTGGCTCGTAAAGGAGAACATGAGACAAGCGACGTGACAACTAGTACGCACTTATTGGTGTAAAATATTCTTCAAGTTATTTACTTTGGTGCTTTTATTGAGGTAGTTCTACATCAGTATGGGAAATAGCCGTCTGTCTCAAACGGGACACTCCAGACAAGCTGATATGAGGACTTGGTAACACTTTCCTGGCTAAATATAGAATTTTTAAACTGCGCGCCTATGTACGCTATTAAATAAACCCGCGTTTCCCAGGACCCTAGCTGGGGTTGTACACGGAGGGATGACACAATGTATTGTTTGCATCACAGTCTGCTCATCTTTGGCCACATGTCACAGACCAGGAGTTCCCAACCTTTTGTCCGTCGGCCACTGGTGGGCCGCAAACCACAAGACCGTGGGAAGTGGTCTGTGGAGACGTTGCAGATAAGATTTAATTTTGACAAAACGCCACTTTTTTTTTTACCAAATGTGGTTCCACAAATTTTTTTTTGAGAGTTGAGATTGGTTTGCTGTTCTTGAACGGTTGGGAATCAATGGTCTAGGCGATGCGCACCACACCTCTTGCGTATAATAATCTACGAGACACAATATAACCGATCGCAAAGTGTACGAATTTACGCCCGTTTTTGTAGCGTCGACGTGTGGGCTGCAGTACTGCTCCAGGGGTGGGTGTTCTGCTCGCTCACTTTGTTAATCCGACAAGGCATCTGACCACAGTGTCTTGTTGAGACACACGGCTCCGTGGCGGATGCGTGGACGCATTACAATATTTATATATTTAAACACACAGAAACCCGCTTGGCCGAATGTGTGACTCTTTTGCATTGGGCAGGAGGACCCGTACCAGGCCGTGTGGATGGAGTCCCGTCATGAGCGTTGACTCGCCGGCGCCCACGTGCCACCGGTTGAGGATGCTTGTGGAATGGGGATGACGCGTCGCTCAGTCAAAGGTCACGCTTGTTGCAACGCAAGCCGTGCCGGCCGATCAAATCTATTTCTTGTCGTTGTCAAAGACAAGTTGGACAAAAAATTTGAAGTTTGCAACAAAAGAGAACCTTTGTTGTGCTGCGCGCTTGGAATTACATGGCCAACGATAACAGCTCAGCGATTCAACAAGTGTTTTTTTTCATAAGAATTGTAGAATAATGGTGTTAACCATGTCTGCGTAAGTGGTAGGAATGAACTCCGTGCATTTGTGTTCCGTAGATGTCTACCGATGCATGATGGAATCGATTTATTTAGATTCTTAAGATCACGATGCTATCATCGAACCACTTGTGTTCGAATTGATGATGTTTAAACTCACGCACGTGTGCGACGTGTTCATGTGCACCCTGCCAGCCGGCATTCTTCAACTGAACCCGTGGCAGTTCATCGAAGCACTGGAAGGTGGAGGGTTGTGAATCATTACACATCTAAGTTATAGTATGAGATTAAAATGACGCATGGATATAAAATGTTTGTGAATTGGCTGGTGTAGCCCACTCGCCTTTCTTGTGAGCGCTCGTGACGGGACTCCACACCGCCCGGCACAGGTGCACCTCCCGGATTGAATGGAGCCACGTCAGCAATCGTTTATTGTTTTAGTGAGCACTATACACCTACACCAAATGTACCTATGTACTTTGAACTTCTTTCGTACCGTACGTAGTCAACCGTTCTAATCGGAGGTGTGGGGGAAGGACAACAAACTAAACGTATAAAGGAGTTTCAAAGAAAATAGTTTTCGATACAGATTTAAAAGTGCATAGCACCCAGCGGCTTGCTTATATCGGAAGGAAGAGCGTTCCAGATGGCCGCAGAAGGGCATCTGAAAGTGCACGATGTAGTGACCGTCTTTGTTCGATGGCCAGCCAAATGCTGCTACTGCTGTGAGGATGACCGGAGATGACCATGTCATCCCTCCATCGCCAAACGTACTGAGTTCATGTTGTGTTTATCTGTTGACACTGCGTTGGCAGTGGTGCACAAATGGCAACAAAAGACACATTCGTCAATATCACTGCGCTCTTAAAGGGAACAATATATAAGAGGTGACGTTTCGGGCAATGACCCTTCTTCATTGTACATTTGTAGCATGCCAGGTGGCTATGAAGAAGAGCCACTGCCCAAAACCTGTTGTATTATTTGTTACTAGCTTTTATGCCCATCCAAGGACGGGTATATGTTGCAGTAAATCTGAAATATTCAATAGAAAAATTGTTCAGCTCATGATTATTAATGAGGGGGGGGGGGTTGCATGTGGAGTGACGTCACCTGCTAATGGTCATTGGGGAGGGGTGCAGCATGTGGAGTGACGTCACCCCCTCATGGTTATTGTGGAGGGGTGCGGCATGTGGACTGACGTCACCCCCTCATGGTTATTAATGAGGGGAGGGGTGCGGCATGTGGAGTGCGCGACCTTCTTGTGCGTTAGTGTAAATTTCCACGTGGGCATGAATATGAAGGTGGGGGGGGGGGGGCTCTTTTTCAGTGACGTCACGCACGGATGTAGCACTGTGCTGCATTGATTTATTTTTAAATCCTTTATATTAAGTTCGCTTGCTTGCTTGCATGCTTGCTTGCTTGCTTACGACCGTGCAAATCTTTCGCTCGTTTTTTAACCCACTTCCCGTGATCCAATCGAGCTGACATTTTCCACACAGACTCGTTGTGCGAGACAATTAATGTTCGTGAAAAAAAATTCCCAAAATTTTACACTTTTTAGGCAAAATTTTTTTATTTTACATATATTCAAATAGAACTCATTCATGGCTTTGGCTGAACGTCACAGTGTAAGAGCTCAGAGCGTAACCCCTCCACAGGCCGTGGCGGAGTAGCGCAGTTGATAGTGCCCTCGCTTCCCATGCCAAAGGTCGCGGGATCGATCCCCGCGTCCTCCACAGGCGAATATATTTTTAAATCCTTTATATTAAGTTCGCTTGCTTGCTTAGGACCGTGCAAATCTTTCGCTCGTTTTTTAACCCACTTCCCGTGATCCAATCGAGCTGACATTTTCCACACAGACTCGTTGTGTGTGACAATTAATTTTCGTGAAAAAAACATTCCAAAATTTTACACTGTTTAGGGAAAACAAATTAAATATTTAATTACCAATTGCTTAATAGTGGCAGACAATCATCTGACCCATAGGTGGCAGCCATCTCAAGGCAGAGGACGAGAGGACTCTAGCCACCACGCATATAAAGGATTTATAGTGAAAAACTTTGTTTTTACGGGTTTACTTGTTTACCGTCACTTCCTGTAAAGAAACGTCATATTTGAAGCAACTTTGCGTAATAAATGATTTAATTTAGCTCGACCTTCCTCTGCGTTAGTGTAAAACCCACCCACTCATGAATATTAATGAGGGGGGGTGGGCCTCATGTGGAGTGACGTCACGCACGGGACACACATTCTTGGCTTATTATAATCGTAATTTAACCTTGGTGAAAGTTCATGGACGTATACAACAACAAAAGCAGCTTCGTATGTAATAATGCAAACAACCATTGAATCGTTTTTATATTATCGGAGTACCACGGCAGAGAAAAGGCACAAAGCGGGGTGCCCGTGAGGACAATGGCTGTAAGCCGGGGAGAGGCAGAGGTGGCGTTGTGTGTTTGACCTGTTCGTTTTTATCGGAAATGCACAAACGTTTGATAACCGGTCTCAAAGCGGCGTGACTGCAGAGTAGACGAAGCTGTGGCGCGTGGAGCAAGCCCAGCCTGCCGTACAGACCTAGAGACGGGACACTTGTTTTGTTTGCATCTTCGTCCTCTTCTTGCCATGGCATTTCACGTGTGCGGTATTCTTATAATGCACATTCCAACGTACCTTGTTGCGTTTCCCACTCGGTGTAGACCACACGGACGCTCCTCCCCCCGTGCCCCCCAAAGTGATGTGATGAATTGTTACGATTCGGTACTGCAATCTCCTTTGTGGCATCTCATTTGTATTGTTTGTTATTTTTTTCCGCATCTTTTTTGTAAAGTTTTGTTCACTCCATTATTATAAATGTAACGCGATTATGTAATTAGCATGAAGCGTAACTGATCAATTCTCACACGTGCACGACTCGACACACGTTTTGAGAGCATAAGAAACGATTTTAATTGATTAAACGATTCATGGTTACTCTAAACTAAACTAATTTAAAAGTATACTTTTCTACTTTACCAGGTAAGGCCCACTGAGCTATATAGATTTTTCAGAAGCGATCTGGCCACAAATGATAACTCAACGAAGTGGCTTATCATGTGGAAATTTACATCAGCCAAATACTCTAACCCAGTGGTTCTTAACCTGGGTTGCATGCACCCCCTGGGAGTGCGAGACATGTCAGATTGTTTTGGAAGGTAAATTATGGAAAAGGTAAATTAAGAACGGGCACATAAGTCCAACTACTTTGTTTCATCAAACCTCTGTATTTAATAACATTATACATGTTTTACGATTGAGAACCAAAGGAGTTGCAGGCTGCAGTAAATGTTAAGAACCGCTGCTCTAAACGCATGTTTCTAAATGCGGAGGGAGAAACTGGAGGACCCGGAGAAAAATCCACACGCCCACGGGGAGAACGTCTAAAATCCCAATATTCACAGCCGTCAGGGTTGGGATTGAACCTACGACCTCCTGTATACCAGGCGAGGTGGTTAACATTTTGCCAGCTGCTGATCAGGTCAAGGCACTGTCCTGTGAGAATCCCCCTCCATCCACACTTGTATGTGCGTCTGTGTGTGTGTCTGTGCGCGTGCGTCATGGGCTGTTGCTTCACGTGATAGCCTCAAAGTGCACCTGGCCTGGCACAGGCGCCGTCGTGACGTCACCGTCACTTAATGGCGAATGGCGGTTGTATTGGTCTGCTAGAAATGTTTAATCTTTAACCAAATCTCCAGCAGCCCCGCTAAACTCGTCCCCAGCAGTAGCACTCAATCAATTAATCAATATTGTCTGTTTAACCAGGTGAGTGCTGTACAACTATACATTATCTCTTCTGCAAACGAGGCGTGCCTCAGTGTTCTACAGCTAGTAGGGAAGGATTGTAACTCAAGTTCATTATTAATTTTTTCTAAATGGTTTGTGAGTCATTTTCACGTTTCATATTTGGTATGCGTCACAAGCAAACAGTGTTGCGAAATTGTATCATGTTTGTGGTCATTAGTGTACTTTTAACATGAAACAACATGAAGCAGTAATGCCTGACAGTACTGGGTAACGGTGGGCATTGGGCCCTCAACATTCGGATCAATTGGCGTAGAAGAAAATTACTTCACCAATCTGGAGGAATTGAGCAGGCGGAGATGGTAAAAAGTTACACAACTAGATTCCCCATGATTATAAAGTGCAGTGTATCATCTGGAATATTGTTTATCTTTGTATATATGTGTACTTGCATTTACGGGTGCACAAGCCGGCACACAAGTGATTCTGTAGAGCGTAATGAGAAGCCTCAGTGACCTGGTTTTCTGGGCTCACTGTGTATCACTGAGTATCACTGCACATTGTCATAAGTATTGCTGTGGACGTGACGCCACGGTGGCGAGATGTTAACTACCTCGCCTGGTATACAGGAGGTCGTGGGTTCGATCCCGACCCTGATGCCTGTATATTTGGAATTTGCACGTTCTCCCCGTGGTCGCGTGGATTTTTCTCCGGGTCCTCCAGTTTTTCCCTCCACATTTATAAAGATGCGTTTAGAGTATTTGGCTGTTATACATGTTCACATGATAAGCCACTTTGTTGAGCGATCATCTGTGGCCAGGTTGCTTCTGAAAAAGAGCTGTATAGCCAAGTGAGCCTTACCTGGTGAGAATCCATCTGAGATGTAACCTGGTTCCCAAGTGTAGAAAGTTGATGGTCCTCAGCCTGATCACAAATGAATGGATGACAAAAACCACCTTCTCTCATTTATGTTTTCACCGAATTCAACTAATTCCATATGTTCAAATAAAGCACTGGTTTGATAGACCCTCCTTGCAGGGCATACAGAACATGTGCTGCTTGCGTGCAAACATGGCCTTTTGAATTGACTTCAGATGAAGTTGTCTTGAATCACCTTTCAGGCAAGTTCTCTGACACAGGTGTCGTACTGCTCCCTATAAGAGTCTCATGATGCTTTTAGGACCGTTGTAATAAACAATAATTGGGGGGTGGGGGGATGACACGTGTAAAGATGACAAATCATTCATTGTTGTTGTGGTGTAACAGTCTGTGTGTGTGTACTACAGGGAAGGGAGGCAGCCTTGACTATCGCGTTCTCTTGCGTAGGCGTTCTCGCTCCGAGCGACTCCTTGTAACATCGTGCTGCACACAAGAGACAGTGGTTTTGCTCCCATGGATAGTTTTGACAGTTTCCCATTTATTTAGGGTTTCCGTTGAGGGTGCGCGGGGGTGGGAGAGCCGGAGAGGGATTTGGGTCAGAGGAGGCAAACAAATGAAATATGTATTTTATTTTGTTTGCACTTGTGAAAAAGGACGAGTAATATGTCACTGTGCAGGAGCATGGGTGGTCTTCCGTTCCACGGCTTGACAGTACAGCCCAGTTCATCTGCTGCTCTGTCGTCGATGGCAAACAAAGACAAAGACCCCCCGTATAGCCTACCTAGACCGTTAGGGCAAGTGCTGTTTGACACCTATGAAGGCTGATAGGGCCCACGGGGGGTTCTGTGCCGAGTAGAGTGTTCGCTCGCCTTTGTCTCGTCCGTTGTTAATGTTTTCACACTCCACTATTCATTTTAGGCCGAGTTGACTTTGCTGAGGTTCAGATTAAACTGCCCATTGATGTTTGTTATGAATGCACCGGAAATACAAAATGATTATCTGGCAGGTTAATAACGCAATCGGCTAATCACTGTGCCACCACTCGCATACATCCATACAAAGGTATGCTATGGAACAGATCTGCCATACTCCACACGGGCATATGAAGTAGTATACATACAGCACTCTATTTACATTCATGAATGTACACAAATACATAGATAAACAAGTATTGTGTGCGTACGTACACAAGCCGACCTTGCAAGTCAAATTCTGACTTGCAAGGTCGGCTACGGGATCTGACAGAAGGAAGGCGGTGATGTTGAGGTGTGCTGGCATGAACAGCGATGGCTGTGATGGGACCTTGACTTGTACATACACAGGCATACATATAATTCTATATAAACTCATAAGCAAGATAGTAAAAGCAAGGGCAGATACATTGTGTACCATGTAAAACGTTATACTAGCTATGAATGTCTGAAGTAAAACTTAAGAAATGCCTATTATAAAATAGCACCAATTGCCATTTAATGAGGGCGAGCTCACATGGCTCTGCTGTATGTGGTAATGCAGCCCCTATTATTCTAGTAGGGTGTCTATACATGGATCGCCCTATGTGTTGTTACTGCACGAGACAATGGGGGCAGCCTCTGTCTGCTTTCTGTCGGCTCCAGTGCCACGGGCTCACAGGAAATACCCCCAAAAATGCCGTTGTGGAAATGGATATGTGTATGTCATATGTACATATTCGTATAAAACAACATTGCATTCAAGGCTTCTCTGTGTCCTTCACCAATCTCGGTCCAGTTACTTCATATTTCATAAATTTCGTGTGTCAGATATCGAGCTCATCGCTTGCACAACAATCAAGTCAAGTGGGTGAGACCAAAATAAGGTGATCGTTATAAATCAGTGGGGAACCTATAAATGGATTACCATGTGTATACTCAAACTATTCGTTCCACACTTTGTTTCCGGACTTGGGTCTTTACACGGGGCAAGTGTCCGTGTAACTACGTGATCCCATATTTATAAAACACTGCAGCTAAATAAAGGTCGCAAGAAGAGGTCAGCGGCCACATCGGGAGTAATTCCACGTTGCCGCCAGGGTCCGGCAGGAAACGTTTGAAGCCCTGCAGGGCACGTTCTTCATTTCTGAGCGCGAGCGTGGGCTTCTGCGGTTAGCGGAGAGCCCTTCTCGCTTGGAAGTAATCAAGCCGAGCAGGAAACCAGGGGAAACGAGGCCCACCTCCCCCCTCCCCGGTGGTGGAGACGGGGGAAGTTTCTCGTCGCACTCTAACATCTCTGGGGTTGTATGTATATTTAATTCTGTGTCTGCGCATGTGGGTGCGCAACGCTGGTTTTACAGCTACTCTGCCGTTCGTACGCCACTCCGGCGCTCTTTCTGCTTGCATTCCCTCGGTCCTGCGTAGGAAACCTTAAAAGCATTCTCGTGCAACTTTCGTAAGAAGTTGTGCCCTTACAGCGTATGAATGGATGAGAAGATGAATATTCCACATTTACTTGCCGAGGGAGCTTTTGAAAAGCAGTTTCAGCTTCATGTTTGGTTTGTTTGTTTTAAAAGCGAATGTCATGTGCACAGCCTAACTGCGACTCTCCCGTTTATACATTTCAGCTCCAACGTTGTCAATGAAGGCGAACGTGAAAGTTCTGACCGTGTACGTACTGCCAGCGCTGTGTGCAGAGTGCGGCCCTCCTTCGATTTGGGTCAAAGTTAGAAAGGGGAAGACTTCATGAATTTTAAAAAGTTAAACTTTGCACGGCAAATCTCCCATCCATTGCATTATTAATGCGGAAGCTCTCGCCTGGTGGTGGTGCGCGCGTGCGGGAGCCGACGCTAATGTCTCTCTGCCGCGACGACGCCGCCGTGAGAGATTTAGTTTTACTTCCACTTCGTGGCGCTTCTGTGACAAATCTCTCCGCTCGCCGAACCTGGCGGCTCGGAAAAAAAATTGTTCCAGTAAACGCACATTGCAGCGAATAAACACGTTAAATACTCTTGTAATTCTCGCGAACGAAAGCGTGTGTGCAGCTCAAGGATTTACGTTTAGAGCACACGCAATGTGCCACACTGCTGGTGCCAGGTTATGAGCGTTAAATTGTGAAACGTATGTGCGGCGTGGCTTGTGTGTTGTTTGTAACCTACGCGTGGGGTTAAACAGTGGTGACTTGTCGTGAGCAGTCGGCCCTCTGCTTGTTTTGCTGCAAAGCCATGAGTTTGGTTGGTGAGGTGGTTAAAAACCAATATAGGAGCCTCGGTGCCAATGGTCTCGTAATTAGAAAGCACACTTTAATGTCTTGCATAATTCAAACCTAGAGGTGTCTTTAAAACAAACCCTCAGTAGTAGTCACAGTAAATATCATTAAAGAATGCCTAATTTATCCAGGAAACCCTTGTAGTTTCAAACATCAGGTGGGTCCTGCGTTGGGATATCCGGTCAAAACGTTGAATGAGGGGTGTGCGAGAGGAACCGGAGCACCCTGTGGATACGAGGGGGATGACACTCAGCACCGTCTGATCTGCTCGCCGCACCTTGCAGCCCCATCGCCTTCAACACCGAGCAAGCCCTCCATGTGGTCACCCATCCAATTGCTAACCCGACTCACCTCTGTTTAGCTTCCCAGATGTGATGAGATTGTACGCATTTAGCGTGGTTTAATGAAAGGCCAAATTAATGGAAATATTAGGGTCTGGATTAAGTCGACTCAAGTCTCTCTTTGCAGACAAAGAAGTGGCATTCATCTCCAATGGTGGCACTCAGCCCCAATGGTGGCACTCAGCCATTATCATAAGATAATTAAAGTGTGAAGTATACTGGCATGTATATATAAACAGGAGTACCTCACCTTGTGATGTATACAATAATCGTGTGTTTGTTTGTTTGCAGTGCTGATCATTCGTTGCTGTCTGATCTGATTGTTAACAGACGTAAACAATGGGAGTTGGATTGGCGTGCATGCACCCGTGTGTTTGTGTTTTTGCTATGGGGCTGTATGTGATGTCGGGAATATTTCTTTATTTGTTGCGGCCCAGCATGAGACATTGGTGCAATACATCCTACATCAAAGCAAAACGAACCCTCACACATTCTCTTCCCAAGTAGCTCTTTTTTGTGTTATTTAGAGCATTCCCTTCAAACTCATGTGTGCTCGAATATCCAGTAGCGGGTCCAGTGACCAAGGCAAACCTAAGAGCAGATGGTGAGAGACCGTCAGGGCAGATCTTGGAGGTCACCGCGTGTCAACTGTGCGGCAGCTGTGCGATCTGACGGAGGGTAGAGAGAGCATTGGCGAGGTGTGGTGGGGTGGCGTCGACGGCTTCGGCCATGGTGACGTCTCGAGTAGCCTGGCAATGTGTCATTTAATCCAGTTTTATTCTTCAACTCTTTTTCGAACGCGTGTGGGATAGTGCCCTTTAACCTTCAGCATTTTGCTAAATTCAGGGGTTTGTGTGAATAAAGCTAGGCGCTTGTGTTGTGGTAACGATGACAAATGTTTTACATTTGCCAGTCGGTTCTGATGCCACTGCCACAATCCAATTCTTAACATCGATGTTGAGTTTTTGATCCGTGTCCACAAATGCGGATTCGAGGACACGGGTTTCAAGAATGAGGGATCCAAGCGAAATAGGCCTTGGTAATAATTGTGATAGCGCTACGGGGGATTATGAAACAATGGGGCCTCAGCTGCTCTGTAACGTAACACTCCACCGTGAGCCGCTTGATGCGCGTAAGGTTATGGGGGATTGGCTGGAAGGACCACAACTGTGGGTTATTGTCCTGGAGCTCCCCAGTGATGAAGTTGCCCCGCGTTATTTTCTGGAATTGAGCACCAAATGTAATAGGGGCAGTGGGGTTGGCAGATGGGACGTAGATGCCGAACCAGGATGCGCCTAAATTAAAGGTGGCTTTGGAGTGTGCCTCCAGAGCAGCGTGCGTGGTTGGGTGGAGACTGTCGGGGGATGATTTGTGACCACCGGACGCTTCCTCCTTTACACACGATTCTTGCACCGTGCAGGCATCGTCGGTTATTCACGATGCACGCGGACGATGTATGCAAGTTGTTGTAAACTATCATGTTGTCTCCGGGCTAATGGAGCAAACAACACTGCACAAATTAGATGTACTAAACAAATGCCATCGGTACAAATAAGAGTTAAAACGAGACAACAAAAAGAATCAATTCTTGATTCGAATTGCAAACCTAAATCGTGACATATCAACGGGATCACTGGCGGGGTAACTTGTAGCGCGCACCGCGTTAACCCGCACATCGTGGGACGCCTCCACAGCGTGTCGGGCCACGGCGTGCTCAGGGTGCTGTACAGGTGTGCGGCACGGAATTTCTGCACGGCGTGTGAATTCTGCCGCAGGACAGAACGGCACAGAAATCCCTCCTGCTCAGCGTTTAAGTGAATACTTGTGGAATGTGGAGAACCAAAAATTGTAAGGAAATGAGGGAAGAAGTTTTAATTTCTCTATTTTCTGGGGGGAGGAGGAGGGGGCTCGGAGGTGTTTGGTGTGCGTGAACCCGTCGGGCTGGTGGGCGGAGATGTCCTGGGACCGTGGTGGCTCTGACGGGTGGCTCGAGGCATAAACAACAACCTTCCGATGTCTTCATGGAACTTACAAAAACAATCCCCGTCTGGGCCAAGCCCCTGCAGACATTGGCCGTCGCCCCTTCGCGCGGTGTTGCATGGACCCAGAAAATCTGTTGCATGTTAATTCCCTCGTTTGTTTCGCGAGAAAATGTTGGTAGCCGCCCATTCTGTGGGGTTATTCAAGTGACAGACATTCAGGGCTCGGGGAGGAGAGGCCCAGGGAACGGCTGCGTCGCTCCGCGTCAACGTGCCCACCACCACATCTTTGCCCCCCCCCCCCCAACTCGCCCAGCAGCAGCAGCAGCCGCACGTGGGGAGGGTTTATTTAGACTCCTGCACCTGACTGCGAATGCTCACGAGAGTTAAAATCACTGCACCAGGCTGCATCTGCAATTGAACAGAACAGCTGACTTGGAAGGGGTAATCCTTGTGAATAGGGAACTTTTTCCAGACGCCCCCCCTTACAGATCCAGACGCAGGGCTGTGTTTGGAGCCACTGAAGCAATGGGTCGCTGCATAAAACCTCGATTTCCCCCCCCCCCCCCCACCGGGTAGATCAGTGGCGCAGTTGTTAGTGCGCTGTGCTATGAACCCAGCGATCAAAGTTCGATTCCCGAACCTGGCTAATGTCAGTAGCGTGCAATATCGGAGCCGGTCCTGGGCCCGCACCGCCCCGACCAGCTTCTCCTACCAGCAGTGGCGACCATGGTGGTGATGGATGGTCAAACAATCCCACGAGCAAAGCACAGCGGTTGATTGACAAAGGGCTGCCACGTGTTTACTTATTATTCTACTCAACGGTTCCACCGCTTTACTTGAGAAGCTCTCGGGGAACTATCGCATCTTCGTGTTTTGTGCAACGGGGCTCAAGGACCCGAGACACGGGGGCCGTGGCTTGGCACCGGACAGCAGCAGGGGCCCGGTGTGAGTGGAGGGCGCCGTGATTACGCGTGCGGGCACACGGAGCCTGCTCGCCGCCTCACCCGCGGGTGAATCCACACGCAGTGGCCGCGTTCTTCGGCCGAGCGAGTGCCGCCGTCCGTGGGAGCCTCTCGCTTGGCGCCCACTCGCCGCTCGGCACGGCTGCGTGCCCGGCGCGGGCACTGGGCCGCTTTGCCCGGCTACCAAAGGTTGTGTGATCTCCCCCCCACCGCCACCACCGCCGTGTCTCCTTGCCCTGCGGCTGCGGCGGCGCGGCTGTTTCTTTTGGTCGCCGCGGCAACGGCGCCGTGACGACCGTCAACAAATGGCAGGCGGTGACGAGCGGCCGCGCCGCTGCCAAACTCGGCACGGCTCGGTCGGTATTGAACCGATGTGCGTCGAGGTAGCCGCGGGATGCATTGCATTGGTACACATACACACAGCCCCCTCCCGCCCACACACTTTTGTAAATCCAAGTCTGGATGAGGGCCTCCCCACTAGTCATTACATTGTCATGATGCTGAACCATAATTTCATGCACATTTATTTTCTACAAAGTTCCGCTTATGTTTGTGCTGTTTCCTGTTCTGTGTTATGTTTTCTCCATTCGCATAAGTGTAATTGAATACTATTGGCATATCATTTGAATATCAATGCGCATGATTCTACCTATGTATCAAGAGCATAATAATATTTTTATAATCAATATTCATTGACATGTCGATGCATCTGATGCATACCACTGGCCCAGTGATTCCATAGAGTGATGCTCAGAAGGAAATTATCCAGTGCATCTTCTGTAAAATGGACATGACATACCACTGTGAGGTCATTTGCAGGATCGGGCCAGTGTGCTTGCTCACGTTCATGAATGAAAAGCCCCCTAAACATTATGATGCAATGTGGATTAGCATGGCATCTATATGTGACTGCATCTTAAGATGCTGTACAGAAAACGTGAGCACATTTATTTTATAGAGGCGTAATTACAGTGACAGTGTCCTATACTCAACTTGCAATTGGATATACCCATAGTCTGTGTGACAATTATATGATCGGAGCAATGAACGTTTTTTTGCAACAGTTAAAATGCATTATCCTCGAGTTAGCCTATAAGTATTCTGCACTCATGCAGGGATTTTTTCCAGCCACTCCCAATTTCCTTCGATATGTTAAAAATATTGTCCCAACTTCCAAACCAGGAATTTACTAAACATTCCAAGCAGAGCCTTTCTGAATAATCAGTCGTGAGATACAGTGTGCTTTTCTGGGTAGTTATATATATATAAAGAAGTAGTTTAACAGTATATGGTTCTTTTGGTAAAGTCACGTAGATAGTAAACAAAAAAAATCTAAAGTAAAAGCAAAAAACCCACGACGTTTCGATTACAACACAAGCAGTCTCATTTTTTTCCTCTCCACCCGAAGAAGACCGCTTGTGTTGCGATCGAAACGTCGTGGGGTTTTTTATTAAATGTTTTTGTTTTCTATCTATGTGACTTTACCGAAAGAACCAAGAATATGAATTCCTGTTGTCATGAAAGTTTGAAGTCTAAATTTAGTTGAACAGTATTTAGTTTTAGTCCGAGGTGAGAAAACTGACCACCTTCTAGCATGCCCTGCAAGCCATCCACATGCAGTCTAGATCGCTTGATTTTACAAAGTGTATCCCCCCCCCACCAACCAGCTGTGATGTGACGGTGCGCTGTTATACTCGGGTGTCCCATTACGAAGGCCGGCAGGTGTGCCGATATGGAACCTGCCATTGAACACAATAACTTAATTGCTCATTTGCACAGCGGGGTGGCGTGTGTTTGTGTTTGCACGCTGGCAAATGTGGCTATGGGGAGTGCTGATGTAGGCGAGGGAACTGCACTGTGATCCTGACAACCTGAGTTCAATAACCGGAGGTTGTGTTTGTGTGAATGTGTTGCCAGCCTTCTGTAGATGTTAAACATTTAAATTGTGATGAATACTGATGGCAAGGGTAGCGGTGGGATAGCCGGTGACTTTCGTTCCATCCCCGGCCATGAGTACCGCCAGTGGCAAGTGATAAACTAAAACTAAACTTTTTTTTTATTTGCCAAGTAAGGCCCACTGAGCTATATAGCTCTTCTTCAGAAGCGACCTGACCACAAATGGTGGCTCAACAAGTGGCTTATCGTGTGGAAATGTAATGTGTGGATGTAAAAACCGGAGGACCCAGAGAAACATCCACGCGACCACAGGGAGAGACACGCAAACTCCAAATATACAGCAGGTGTCAGGGTCGGGATCGAACCAACGACCTCCTGTGTACCAGGCGAGATAGTTAATATCTCCTAGCCATCCAGAGCACCTGGTGGCATCTCAACCGGTGCCCAGACAGAACCCCTTTCACCAACCATTGTGGTGAAGTACGGCCATACAGTAGCCTCGTAGTAGATCGATATAGGCCTGTAGATTACTTATGTTGTATTTATTTACTTACTGCCGCAATTATTCTTGTATGTGTCCCATTCATTATTTATGATAAGCAATGTTGATTCTCATGAAGAAAAAAAACTCATGAGATGAATTCATAATAGCACCAACTCCCATTACATTTATAATAGAGGTTTTTGGGTTAGATCGCGTAAATACATAAATGTGTCGTTAAAATCTACCACCATCCGACAGAGCCAACTAGTAAGGGTTGTCACGTAAACAGAACGTGCCAATTCGTCACTAGTACAGCACTAACCGGTGTGTTGGAGAGCCAAGCCACAACATTTACAATCTGAGTACGACGTTTTGCCAGTAATTACAACCAGCTTCATCAGGCGACAGCCAGATTTACTAGTTGGCTGTGTCGGGTGGTGGCGGGTTTTAACGACACATTTATATATTTATGCGATCTAACCTCAAAAACCTCTTATGGATGATATTGGTCGCGAAAGCCTACGTGTTAAACTTTCATTACATTGTTGGAGTTAAAGTAGCAAGTTGATTGGTGCTGCTGCGTTGGTAGTGGTGCACAAGCACAAATAACAACAACGACAACAAAAACTCAACACACTCGTCAACAGCACTGTGGCATTAAAAGAAGACGAAAAGAAGAGAGGGTGCCGGTGTTTTAAACCTCAACCACAGCGTGTAGGTGGTGCAAACACACACGTGATGAAGCTGTCCTTTACAAAGTCTTTTGTAGGAGTAATTCAAATTTATTGTCAACGAGATAATGCGAAGGGGGTAAAGGGTCGATGTGTAATCTCTGTGAAGTTTGGACACCGCTACAGTGGGTGCAAAACTATACGCTCAACGTCCACTATTATGCTGCGTGTGTTTGCGTGCGTGTGTGCCTGTTTTTTTTGCCCAGTGTAGTTCGTACAGTTTCTGATTTCCAAAAGGCACGTACGTCAAATTCACGCGACCTCTCCGTGTGGTTTTTGAGCCCAAGAATAAAGCCACAGAAACAAATGGCACACGAGCAGAAACGTAAATAAAGCGCACCAAAACCCTCACCCATACAGATGGACAAGCTGCACCTTTTAATGAAGAGGAATTGACAGATGACCGGTTATGTACCAAGAGCAAAAAGTAGCTTTTGGTACTGATGCTTTTATTGTAACGAAAACAATACCCTAAACAGTACCCTTGTAAGTCAGCGATACGTTCCACTCTTTACTCTCGCGAGCCAACCGGCCTGTGTGTGTACACCAAATGTTTTTATTATTAATATTTGTATTTTTACAAAATATGTCCTCGGTCCTGAAAAGTCGGTCTCTTAGTGACTACTTCAGGTAAAGAGAGGGGACAGCGTGGCTCTGCTGCTGCTGCTTCTGTGGCCAGTGTCTGCTTCGTGTCTCCGTGTCAACTCAATTGGATTCACATCTGTTTTTGCCAAAACATGTCAATCTTCCCTGCTCTTCTCATTTTTGCCTTATCTCTCAGTGGATTGCCAGATTCTTGTTTGTGTGTCTTCACGTTTTGTTGTTACGAATGAAAAAGAAAATAACCTGCGTCGTCCCGAATTTCACATCTTTTGAGAAAATTCGTGACCCCCCCCCTGTCATCGGAGATGAAGGCACAACGTGCCAGTGTGTGTGGGATGAGCATACACAAGCGTCCCATAAACAATTCACATCAAATCAAAGCGAATGCAACTGTTAATATTTTATAGTGCATCGATAAAAAAGAACAGGCAACGATGATAAAACAATGAGCGATATCGTGGGTACACTTTTAAGTATAAAGTTTTTTGCCAAAACATGTCAGTTGTATGTTTGCAATGTTTGATGTCTACAAAGAATGGAAATTAAGACCTGTTTTGATTCAATAATTAACAGGATAATAAATCATAACAAGGAAACTTTTTCCCAAATAAGTCTATTTGGCCAAAATGTTCTGTGCTGAAAAGCCACTGGAGGGTTCAGCTTCCTACCGATCGAGTTTTGAGGTCACATACCTCATTAGTCTGTGAGTATTGTTTAAATATTGTGTTGGCCATAGAGAAAGTAGCTATACTTTATAGGCTGTTCATCAAGTGGCTTAGAAAACAATGTGTATTAGGGGTGGACACATTCACCCAACTGGTGAATATATTTTTCGCCGATTTAATTCAGGGATCGATCGACTCCTTTTTCAGATTGCAGTGACTGGTAGCGCCTGTAGTCGCTGCAGGGGAAACTTGAACCTATTACATCCAACATATACTTGTTTATAAACAGCAGTTCACAACTCCCACACTCCTATGCGTGCATCGTGAGCTCCATAATAGTTTTGTTGAGTATATAATGAAAATAAATACGAATATATTTTTCCGCACAATCGGGTGTCGTTCACTCTTCCCGGTGTCGCTCAGACGCCCGCTCCAGCGACGTGAGTCATTCAACAGCTTCAGACGTGACACACACTGTGACACACACACACACACGTGTTGGACACGTCCCCACGACTCTAATGTTCCGCAGTCGCCACACACGCGCCGTCGGCGATTGTAAACATCTCGGGCTCGTCAACATGTCGGGCTCGTCAACATCTCGGACTCGTCATAATCTCTGTAAATGAGAAACAAACGCGGAGCGCGGCCAAAGCGCGAGGACTCTGGGGCGGTCCCCCGGCACACACAAACTCCGGGCTGAGCCACTCTCAGTTTGTGTGCCCCCCCCCCCCCGTTTTGTATGCCCCCCCCCGTTTTGTTTCCTCCCACCGTTTTGTTTCCCCCCCCCCCCCCGTTTTGTTTGCCCCCACCCTAGTTTTGTGTGCCCCCCCCCGTGTTTCTTTCCTCCCCCACCCGCTCCCCCCCCGCCGTCAGTGGCCGCGCTGGGCGAGAGCGGCGCGTGTCCTCAGCCAGGCGCTGGGGCCGAGCGGGCCGCAGGCGCTGGGGCCGAGTGGTCGCAGGCGCTGGGGCCGAGCGAGTCGCAGGTGCTGGGGCCGAGTGGTCGCAGGCGCTGGGGCCGAGTGGTCGCAGGCGCTGGGGCCGAGCGAGTCGCAGGCGCTGGGGCCGAGCGGGCCGCAGGCGCTGGGGCCGAGCGAGTCGCAGGCGCTGGGGCCGAGTGGTCGCAGGCGTGGTCGCAGGCGCTGGGGCCGAGCGGGTCGCAGGCGCTGGGGCCGAGTGGTCACAGGCGCTGGGGCCGAGTGGTCGCAGGCGCTGGGGCCGAGTGGTCGCAGGCGCTGGGGCCGAGTGGTCGCAGGCGCTGGGGCCGAGTGGTCGCAGGCGCTGGAGCCGAGTGGTCACAGGCGCTGGGGCCGAGTGGTCGCAGGCGCTGGGGCCGAGTGGTCGCAGGCGCTGGGGCCGAGTGGTCGCAGGCGCTGGGGCCGAGTGGTCGCAGGCGCTGGGGCCGAGTGGTCACAGGCGCTGGGGCCGAGTGGTCGCAGGCGCTGGGGCCGAGTGGTCGCAGGCGCTGGGGCCGAGCGGGTCGCAGGCGCTGGGGCCGAGTGGGTCACAGGCGCTGGGGCCGAGTGGTCGCAGGCGCTGGGGCCGAGCGGGTCGCAGGCGCTGGGGCCGAGCGGGTCGCAGGCGCTGGGGCCGAGCGGTCGCAGGCGCTGGGGCCGAGCGGGTCACAGGCGCTGGGGCCGAGTGGTCGCAGGCGCTGGGGCCGAGCGGGTCGCAGGCGCTGGGGCCGAGCGGGTCACAGGCGCTGGGGCCGAGCGGGTCACAGGCGCTGGGGCCGAGCGGGTCGCAGGCGCTGGGGCCGAGTGGTCGCAGGCGCTGGGGCCGAGTGGTCGCAGGCGCGCGCTGTTTGTCGCCGGCCAGGGGAGAGCAGCGCCAATCAAAGTTGTTGTTAGAGACACGCCCGGCTTAGCCCGGTCCTCACGCTCCAGACATGAACTGTATATATCATCATCATCAAGAAGAAGAAGGTGCATTCTAACTTGGCCTCGCGTGTGCCCGTGGCAAGGGGGGACACTTTGCGCACAATGGTCAACTCGCGACGATGCTCGCCTCGTTGTCGTCGTGTTTGCCGTGAGGGTTTGGGTACAAGTTTGACGCGGGTGTTGGGAGGAAAAGAAAACGTGAATTCTTTAGAGGTGCCAAGAATACAGTGTTACATTATAAGGGAAACAGTCATTCGATCATAATAACATCCTTACCATGAATTTCTCTCAAATTTCAATCCAAGTCGAAGGGATTTCCTGCTGCTCACATGAGCATTGAAGCAGTGCTCATCTCCTGTTTACAGCCCTGAGTCAGTCGTGGCAATTTCTCATTCTTATAACAGGGGGGATACTCTCCCCATAGGACAACCACTTTTGAAATCCACGCTGCCCACATATCGGCTTCTAGAACGCCACTAACTGGCGATTCAATACGAAATAATTCTGAACTCTTAATTGCAGCCATTTTTAGTGTTCGCTGGACCTAAAACACGTTTTACATGCATGACCTTTGATCAACTGTCCCAGACATTTGATGAGTTACTCATTGCCAGCGAGTGTTTATGAAGCCATCAGAGATAACAACAACAACCTTGCTGCTATAAGTGAAGGGTATTGTGCTGTCTTTAAGTAGACATTAAATCAATTACAGAGTGCCCGCTAATGCATTAAAAGCAAAGTTGGGTACAATCACAGCAGGCACACACATACACACGCAACAAACTCATTGGGTTTGGCAAACACGCTGCTGACCTTGCTGGTGCAGGGCTAGCCCAGAATTGCCGCCTACTGTTTAAACTTCTTGTTTCGAAGAGCTTGGCGCTAGTGATCAGGAACAATACATAACTGTACCTTGTTGTTTTGCTAAAGGGCACAAAGGTTGCTCATTAACTCTTAAACGGGCCTGCTTTGCACTTAGATTAAGACATACAGATCACGCCATGTACTTTATTCTTGTTGTTGTGCTTGTTTACTCAGGAAGAGCCTCATTCTAAGTCTCAAGACTCCTTTTCAGAAGGTTCCTGACGAGTTTTCATAGATGGTGCTGCTGCTGCTGTGTGACCACAGTTGAGTAATTTTTAGGTAACTTTTCAACAGTGGGATATTTGGCCAACAAGCTACGTTAGTTTAACACGTGGGCTTTTGCGACCAATAATATCTATAATAACGTTTTTTTTGGGTTAGATTGCATAAATATAAATGTGTCGTTAAACCCGCCACCGCCCGACACACAGCCGATTATTAAGGTTTGTCACGAAAACAAATGTCCCAATGAGTGACTACTTCAGCACGCCGGTGTGTTGGAGAGTAAACCCCCAACATTTACAATTCGAGTGCGACGCTGGTGATTACAACCAGCTTCATCAGGCGATTAGTCAGAATTGTGTCATGTGGTAGCGGGTTTGACAACACATTTATATTAACGCAATCTAACCCAAAAAACCCTTGTTATGGACCAGCTTCGTTGTATACGTTTGTCTTTTTTGTGGAATGGTAATAGGTTTGTCTGAGTGAGATGCACTGTCCTGTGTAACAGCATGTGATTTTGTTCATCATGTGAAGTGAAATTCCCCGTATGTAGGCCAGTGTGTAAATGAGATATAAAGTCCACCACACGTTTAGAGTAACCAGATACGATTTTAGGGGCTGCGAATTGCCCTCGGTGCGCAGACTTTGAACAATTTGTCTGGGTTAGGCTCACTTTCACCGTTGAAATTAACTCGAGTTTGGTGTGTAACGTGCACAGTTTGCGTAGATTCAGAGGCATGGCGAAACCACAGAGAAGCGGGCAGGCAGCCAGAGCCACCGCTCACGACAAACGCCCAAGCGCTGTGGCCCTCGATTGGGATGTTTGACCAACTCTATTAACGTGGTGGAAGAGAGCTCGCACGTACAAGGGGTCAACGCGCGATATCTCGTGCAGATGGAACAGATGTAGCAGTCCACATTTGTTGCACCACCTTGCCCTGATAAGCCAAGGTATGGCACCTTGATGCCCACACAAAGAGGCTTTTTCAACCATTGTGTTATCCACCAACCCTTGCCTCCACAGTGCTGGGATGACAGCCGTGCATAGCCACCACTGCCCAGCTAAATTTGTTGGGAGATTATCCCTGGCCACGAATGAGGACTTGGAGGCATGGAGCAGCAACACCGTGGTTCGCATGCTGCGCTCTGGACCTGGAGACCTGGGTTTGCTTCCTGGCCATGGCTGACTCCCATGGTGAATGATATCTGAACCGGTCCTGACCCCCTTCAAAAACTCGACGTTTTGGGCAATGGGCCTTCAGCAGTTGAGTTTTGTTATTTTTGTTAGTGCACTACTGCCAATGCAGTATCGCTAAACAATTTACTTGGAGAAAGTGCAGGTAATGCTCGCAGAAACTGTACGAGGGCTCCGTACAAACAAAGCCCTGTTGCTTTAATGATTTAATGGACATCCTTTGTGCCGTTGTAATTACGATCATTCTGCGATCATGATGCGATGTCGTGGCGGCGTCACGCGCTGTTTTGTTACCTGGCAGCGCCGGACGCTCACGTGGTCCCCGCTGTTTATGGCTTAAGTCGTGGATGGGGGAGTTCTCGATCTCACAATGGATAGTGCTGCTTTCCCACCGGTCGGCTCTCGCTACCTAAACCGGTGATTTCTTCCCCCAACGCCACCCCAACTCCTCATTGTGGCGGCTGACGTAATCGCGTAATCCGGGCGTAAAATGAAATCGCGGGGCCTGAGAGCTGGGCTGGTAATGGCACGGTGCTCTCACGACAAAGGAATGCTGTTGATCTGTTCCTTCTACCCAGTTTTTTTTGTTCAACTTGGAAAGTGTTCTGCCATGCGCGAGTGTGGAGCACAAGTGGCTTGGCCAGAGGTACCGCTGTACAAGCTGTGCTTTGACCCAGCTGAATAATTTATCAACTTCTGTTTTTTTTACTTTCATGTTACCAAGACGTAGTAAAAAACCTAATCTTGGTTAAACGTGGGTTTGATTTGTGTGACGATGTTACCACATACTGCGTGGATGCTAAGAGATAGCAGGACACTAATGAATTCCTGAATCTATCTGTGCAGAGCTGTTAGTATTCCACAGGTAGAATGCTTTTTGCCCGACACGAAGCTGAACATTCATTATCGTGGAGTTGGCCAAACACCCCAATGCAGGACCCTCCTGAAGTCGGGCCTAGAGACTCAGTGAGGCTTTCGTGGGTGAATAACCCACCTTGAATGAGTGCTGTTCGTCTGTGTGTGAGGACACTTGAAGACGCGGAGTCGTTGCTTCAGCAGTGTCATGGGTAAATCTCTTATCACCTAAAGTCTGACGGCGAAATTGCGTGCTCGCCATGATAGAGCTCAGCTTGGCTCAGATCCCACAACAGAATCACATTTTTGTGTTGTATTTTACAGCCGTTCGCTGTGCTCGGCTCCACTCGTCATTTGGACAATCCAGAAGTCAGCTCCTTTGACCGTCACCTTCAAGTTGAATCGACTCCATCTTGTTCACATTTACCCATTTCTTGAATATTAATACTCTAAAACAGTTCAGCTGATATATCACATCTTAATGTAAGAGCTGACTCGTGGTATTTCAGCTTGTTGTGTTTTTTGTTACTGTTTTGCTGTACAAGTAGCTGCACCTACATCTGTTTACTTGTGTAACCAAGGCCTACCTTGAAGAAGAGACTTGTGGCCTCAATGGGCTGCTGACGCGTTACATTGGACTCGGGTTGCGCCCAGGTTTATTCCATCTTGGAAGCTAAGCAGGCTGGAGCCTGGATGGTGCTGGGATAATTGACTTCGTGGTGGGCAGCAGCCGGCAGTGCAGCACAACGCGTGGTTGTACTCCACCGATATGTTAACACTTCTGCGCGGTCCACCTTCACCGAGCGACACTGACCAGCGTGACGAGGTCCGGTCACGTACCATTTGTGACCTCGACCACGTGGGGAGGCGCTCATCCAGCAGTGGATTGATAGACGGGCTGTACACGAACAGTTTCTGTACGTCTAAGTAAGACCGACCGAGCAACTGGAAGGATGAAGACCGTACACGTGCGCACACTGCACACCGTACACGTGCACGTATTTGACTCATTCGATGTCGGTTGCGACGACCGTCGATCGGGCAGCTATCGTCGGCATTTGCATTCGCCCGAAGTGGAACGTGGAGCATCAAAAAATACAAAGAGATCAAAACAAACTTGACAGGCTACATGTGGATAAAGTCGACGGTGTGTTTTTTCGGCGCTTGCCAATCACGCGCCGCTGCTGGCACATTCTGTCGCCCTCTTCGTTTTGCCTCCAGCAAATTACTCGCACCCCACTTTTCAGGATCGAGGACATTTTAGCGTAATCTTTTCTTCAAAAACATTTTACATTTCAATGAAACTGGTTCGTTCGCTTCCTAGCTCGGCACCTGTTTTATTAGCTCGTTAAAAAAAAAAACACCACGTACACAGTACTGTTTAATTTTCCATTCTGTTCCACCAAATGTAAACGTTTGTAAATTTGTGGAACCTAAAAAGGGAGGGGGGGGGGGGACCCGATAACAAGTTTGTATGGGCGAGAGCGCAGCGAACTGAACAGCGGCGTGAATAATCCCATGCTTTATTCGTCTTGTTATTCTGCGCCAGAAGGGAGAGCGGACTGGCCTGCCAGTTTCTCCCTCGCCCTGCGCCCGGCTCACATTTGGTTGCTGGCGTCTTTTGTTTACGGACACATCCCTCGATATGTATGTGCACGGCACGGACACACGTTCAAGGAACATTGTCGGCAAAGCGAAATTCCGTCCGTCGAACCCCTATTTTCCCTCGATATACGGGAACTGATAGTTCATGAAAAAGTTATCCGTAAAGCAAAACGACAGCGTGTATGGAGTTGCCGTACAAGTGGGGATGGTCGCATCACCAGATGGAAAGCCCTTTACATAGCCGTCAGCCCCTTATCAGTGCCCTACCTTATTACAGACTAACTCAGACCTTATTGGTCACCCCGTGCCCTTATAAATATCAACGTTCATCCTACAAAGTCCCATCACAAGGGAGAAACACAAACAAATAGATAAAAAAAATTTGACCGTATTGAAACGGCTGTCAGTCGTATGGAGGTGAACTCAATTTCCCTGTACAAGAATACGGGGTAAATCGTATGGGTTGACAGCTGTGCCTTTGAGACCAAACATGGCTTTGTCAAGGGGGACGACTCGTACCAGAAAAGTTCACCGCTTTTCATTCCTTACCCATAGTTGCATCTCCTCTGAACAGACGGCGAGTCAAACGAGATGTTATTTCGTGCACTCGGTAGTGTTTCTGCTTTTGTTAAATGAGACAGAAGTAAAGTATTTCGTGTTTGGTCGTTTCCGGTGATCTCTTTACGCCCGCCGCGGCGCGTGTCTTCATATTGCTGCGATTTTCCACGAAGTCGCTTGTAACCTGCTTCGTCCTGGAAAGTTCAAGTAAACCGAGCGTGTAAACGCCGCTCAGCTTACTGGGATATCCACCACTCGACCCCGTCGTTGTTTGCTTGGCCACGTTCATGGCGATGCGTAACACGGCCCAAGCACTTGAAAAACAAGCTGTCGACGCCGCCTCCCAGTCCTCCTCGGGGTGTCGTGTCGTCGCCAAAAGCTGACAACAGTTTTTTTGTTGTTGTTTCATTTCTGGGAAAGAGAGAAAAAGAGTCGATGCTATTTAAATTAAACTTCTTTCTTTCTCACAGCTCAGCAAATACCACGCCCGCTGCTTTTAAATAAACACGGACGATGCCGTTGACTGCTCGATACTTTCGGGTTTGATAGCTGCCCCGACTGGAGCTCCACGCTCGGTTGGCCACGTTTAACTGGTTTTGTAAGAACGTATCTGACGTGTTTTTTTTACCCCAATGCGGCACCCTGCGATGTACCTGGCGTTTGCATCGAGTGACAGGCCTGGCGGCAAGAGTGGTCACTGGGGCGTGTCGCACGTTCAGCATACGAAGCGTCAACATCGTCTTCGTGAAAAAAGAAAAACCCACAGTGTGTAAAGATTCGAATAAATAAAACCAGCTGGGTTCCAATCGCTATGCTGACCATCAATCTGAGGTTGAGTTGATTTTGGTCATTGGACAATAGGGATGTAACGATGCATTGATTCATGCATGCAAATACACCCTGACTTTAGCTGTAACCCATCGAATCGTGCACATAATTATCGATTCGTCTCGATCCTAATGCGGTGTAAGTGTGGGTTCAGGTGAAGCTCGCTGTCATTACAGACTGCTTCATTCGCTACCTTTAAAAAAACAATAGATTCATGAATCGAATAATGACCCTGAACCATCGATTCATGGGGGAGCGTGTAACGTACGTGTGCATTGTACGCAATTGAAAAATAATTATTGCGTTTACAAATCTCCTAATATCTACGTGCGTCTATGCTTGCGTGCATGGGAAAGCGTGCGCGTGGGCGCGTGTATTTCTGTAAGTATGCGAGCGCTTCGATACTCGTGAAAGTCGATAGGTCTGAGTTACACTCTCACACGCACGGTCGCTCGGTCGCTCACTCGCTCGCACACCCGTGCACGCTCGCTGTGTTCCACGCGCGCTCACACGCACACGCGTGTGTGTGTGTGAGCGCGCTGCTCACACGCGCGTGTGTGAGCACGCTGCTCACACACGCGTGTGTGTGTGTGTGAGCGCGCTGCTCACACGCGCGTGTGAGCACGCTGCTCACACACGCGTGTGTGTGTGTGTGAGCGCGCTGCTCACACGCGCGTGTGTGTGTGTGAGCAGCGTGCTCACACACGCGTGTGTGTGTGTGTGAGCAGCGTGCTCACACGCGCGTGTGTGTGTGTGTGAGCAGCGTGCTCACACGCACACGCGCGTGTGTGTGTGTGTGAGCAGCGTGCTCACACGCGCGTGTGTGTGTGTGTGAGTAGCGTGCTCACACGCACACGCGCGTGTGTGTGTGTGTGAGCAGCGTGCTCACACGCACACGCGCGTGTGTGTGTGTGTGAGCAGCGTGCTCACACACGCGTGTGTGTGTGTGCGCGCTGCTCAGCCACTGCGGCGACTCGTCACCCGCGCGCGAGCAGCTGCCGAGCTCCTAATAAGTGCCGACGTCCCCTGCCCAGACTTGGGTTTCCACGTTCTGCTGGAGAATCCGACCGTTTGTGGGCACTCGTGGTGCTCGGAGGCTCGCTCTGCGGAATCGCGGAGGCTCGGTTATCAGTCCCCCCCCCTACTTCCCACGATTCAATCGGTTGTCACGACTCGCGGGCCTGGAGGGAGGACGTGTGCCCATTACATACACCATCTCATCGTCAGCCGTGATCTAGCCAACTGCTGAAAGAAGTCTTCCCCAAGCCAGCAAACATTTATACAAATTGACAAACATCAAATCTTTTGGATTGTGATTTTAAGAGTTCTTCTTCAATCGTGTTACCTCTACTACTGTACTGTGAAAGCCCTTCTAGCCATTGGGTTCGAGGTTAAAGCCATTCAGTACGTGGTCATGCCGGCGGTGTTGTTGTGTGTTGGTTGCGTTGACGTGGAATGTGTCGTCAGCCACTGAAAGGGACATTATTCCAGTCGCTCTGTCCAGCCAGGAATGTTAATGTGTCTGTGGAGGACAGTAAAACTATCTCTGCACTGGTGGTTCTGTTGAACTCTTTACAGCTCATTAGCTTGAAGACCCCGCTCTCTATTTTTTAAGCGAGCAACTCCACGAAGTGGGGCACATCTCAATTGGCAGGAGGCCTGGCTGTTTGTTTTTCACGAATTATGGTGCTTTATGGCAGGTGGCTAATTTGGTTAATGATACGGACTGGCTGTGGCCTTCACTGGGGGGGGGGGACAAATGCCCTGGGCTGTTTCACCAGACGGGGGTAAACAGGCGAAACGCCACCCTCTTAAAAACACACCAAGCCAACCACACTTCCGTGCCGTGGAACTGCCCCCCCCCCAGCCGCCCCCCTCCCCAGCACGGGACCGGGATTGAGTTACGCTCACATTTATAATTGAATCACTTTATCGTCGTCGTGAGTTATTATTATTATTATGAGCTCGAGGTCAACGTGTAACTTGAACATGCCTTGCGCTCGACTCTCTGCGTACGGCGTTGGGGGGGGGGGGGAATTTGAAGTCTGAAAATCGGGGAAAAGTCGCCGCTCGTGACGGGGCGGCGCACTGCCCGCTGTGCCGCCGAGCACTCTTCAGATTGTGAAACCGTAAATCGGTGACGGGGGAGCGGACAACCGGATTCCCATTGCAAAACGGAGGGCTGCGGTGAGCAGACCGCCAGCGTCACCGCATTGGGGGAGGCAGCGGACTGGACGCACGCCGCGTCCACAATGACAGGTTTTACCGAGCAAGTGAAACCGAAGAGGTGTGCGCAGCACGGAGACGGATGGCGTTGCGTTACAAATATTCCGTAGAGGTATGTTTCGAGGCGTCTTTAGGAGATGCCACTTCACAGCGCACGGCTGGGTGCGCTGTCGCCGTGAAGTGGGGTGTGCGGCTTTTCCCCACGCACACTTTTTATTGTAAAGAATCGGACGAAATCGATTCGGCAGTGAACACAGAACGTGCAGGAGCTGTACTCCCATTGACCAAGTGCCGTTGCAAGGCATTGCGGTTGCTTTAGTCGAGCACAATGAGTTCAGTGGGTTTGTTTTTTCTCGATCATATCAGCAACAGCGTGATGTTCATTTCCGTCGATGAGCCTAAGCCACTGAAGGAAATTCCACATTCCCATGGTAGGAACCGGTCTTTTCGGTAGAGAAGGAATTGCTGACTTCACACACAATTGCGTACACGTTTTATTGACTCCAAAGGGAAGATGGATTGAGCATGTGACCAAAGCTACTTGGCTAAACACTTGCTATAAAAAAAGGTCAACATGACCTGTAGTATAATAATTTATTTGATAGCCATTGGCATGAACGATGTATTGATCCGTGCTCATGAAACCTGCATAGAATCATATGTCTGATGATTGTTTCTTTACGATTTGCACAAATTGTATACAAAAGGTATGCTGGTGTTAGGTTTAGGCTAAGGAAGTGAGCAAAACCATACAAATGAGACAGCAGAACATTATAAACAAGTGATAATGAAAACAATAATCCACTGTTCAATCAAATCGTGTTCAAGATTCATGACAATTGAATCATTTTTTGCGAGGCGAACCGCTGACTGGCCCTTCCGACATATTTTTTATTTTGATCATCGCACGTGGCACCTGCTGCAGTGTTATTTATTGATGTCTCCAGCTCGGAGCGCGAGAGGTGGCGCAGGGACGACTGTGCGTGTCCGCGACCCCCTCAGGTGGGGCCCCTCTCCGGCTGGCCGGTCTGACACTCCGTGCCGTTGCTTCTGCTCTCCCCGCAGTGTGCGTGGGCACGGAGCATCGCCTGGAGCTGCTCGTCAGCAAGACGCAGCATTATGAGTCGCTCAAGATCCTCTACCAGGGCTGCGAGGTGGTGCTGGGCAACTTGGAGATCACACATCTCTCCAGGGGAGACGACCTCTCCTTCCTCAAGGTGAGGCTTGGCGTACACTAAACGGACACGCCGGACCATTTTAAGATTGCGCTCAACGTCTTCAAGATCCTCCACGGATCCTCCCCTGCCTAAGGCTCTCCTCTCACCTTGCTCTGCTCCCCTCCATGAACTCTACTACATCTCCCCTCTCATCTCATTCTGCTCCCCTCCACTCACTCTGCACTCTAGCAACCAAGACTCTCCTTCGAAGCCTCCAGTTAACCTTCGGTCAGTAGAATGTCGCTCATTGGCCTCTGCTGCCGCCCCGTCGTGTGCATCTCCCTTCCGCCGAGTTTGAGGCTCAAGACCCACCTTCGCCCCCCCTCTGCCTGTGACTTTTTTTGACGCCTTTTACTCTCGACGGCGGAGGGGACGAGCTAACCGGCTTCGCTTTGTACCTCGCAAGCCTCCGGTGGCGGCCGAGAGCAGCACCCAGTCAAGTTTACTCTGCGCGTTGACAACGCTCACTATGGGCTCCATCCAAACAATGCCACTGCAGTGCTTTGATGTGATACGGCTGCTTGAGTGTGCGTGTGTGTGGTAGTGTCTGTTTGTGTCTATTTTTGTCACGTGCATTTATGCGCAGGGTGGAGGGGGGGGCGTTTGTACGGGTCACCGTCGTCGTGGTTGCGCGGCCTTGACACAGTTGCCGCACTTAATCTTCTTGCGCGTGAATTCTCCATCCTCTCCACTCTAGCTCACTCGTGCTTTTTTTTTCTTATGGAGTTCGAGCACGCGCCTGTGTACGTATGAATAGTTCAACATTGCACAGTGGAATGTGCCACCGTTACGCATGTGCTTGAGCAAGTGAAGTTAGTGCATTTGAGCCTTGGATAGTTTAATAGCTCCATTTTATGATTAACTTACTGCCTTTAGTAATTTAGAATATATATAATAAAAGAGTCGTCCAGGTGGCTTAGTGCAAGAGTGGGTGGAGTTCAAATCCTAGTTGGGGGTTGACACGACCCATCATCCCTCTAGGGTGGATAAATTGAGCATAACTTTGAGGGGGAAGTCAACAAGTGGTTGTCCTCTGCGTGGTAACATAAAAACGAAAATAAACTCAGAGTTATTGAATTTCTATCTATTTAAAAATACCATTCAGGTCGTTGAATATTTTTTATGTAAGCAACTTCTCTTCAGTGTCGTTTTTATATGCAATCTGTTTACATCGGTCATCACTGCTTCATGTGGTCTTGTTCGTCTGAACACAGCAGGATATTGTTACACATTTTTGCAATCTTCTGCTGCTGATGCTACTGATCGGTGTTGCTACTGCTGATGATGTTGATGTCAGATGGGGTAGGGGGTGCTTTGGCCCCGGGTCTTTGGACTAGGGGTACAATGTTGACCCTAACGATGGCAGGGGCATCTGTGGTTCACTCTGCGGCTCTCTTCCAACTCCCCTCCAGCTGTTCGGCTGTGGAATTCAACAAATGTCCGGCAAAAAAAAAACCCTTTGCTCCCGGGAATGGCTGCCCGCAAAAATCGGCACTTCCGTCCACCCCCCATTGATCAGCCCTTTCGGTGTAACCGACGGCTCGGTCACAGCCCTCGAAAGCCCCTGGCGCGTTCGCGCCGTGCGTAGCCTTCGTGATTGTGACCTCGCTCGAGTGATTCACCAGCCACGACCGCGCGCGATCTGCACGACCGTGGCTTTAGATACGAGCGTTCGTGTTACCCGCGTTTCTTCTCTGATACAGTATTCCCTCGTTGTACGTATGTATTAACTTCTTTCACACCATACGTAGCCAACCGTGGTAATCGGAGGTGTGGGGAAAGGACACTAAAAATGATTCGCGAAGGATATGTTCCAGAGATTCTCATGAATAGCAAATTTCGCAGATAGTATTGGCCGACAAAAAAAACAATTACCTAAAATAAACACGTAAATAAGCTATTAAACACGTGACAATTATAACTTCATCCCATCAATTTCTCGCACTACATTATCTATCATCACTTGATCTCATCACTTTCTCTCTCGATGGAGTGATGTAGAGTTTCAAATGTGATTCGCGGATAGCAAGTTGGTGAATAACGAGTGAATGCTGTGTACCCCATTGCATTGCAAACAAGGCCCCTCCTTTGCAGCGAGTGTCATGAGCCGGATGGTTTAACGTCCCGGCATTGTCCCCGAGCAAAGAAGAACCGATTTCGATCGACCTCTGGTGCACTGCGTTCAAGTCACGACCACATCGCCCCGACCCCCCTCCCCACCCCTGCCGAAAGAGATTCTTCTCTCGCAAGAGCAGCTCGGTGACTAAACAAACGGGAGGCTGAGTAAGCGCTGGGGATTCCTGCTAATGTGACACACGGTCTGGCCTGCCACATGCCGCTGACCGCCTTGGCAGCCGCGGAGAAGAGGAAAGTGAGAAGGAGTTCAGTGTCTCAGCGAGTGCATCACCGCCTTTGGCGGCTCTCGCCGACTTGAGTCTCTCGTGCCGTGAGTCAGTGTCGGAGATAACGGCGATGCTGACTGATAATGCTGTTTACGTGGGACTTTGGTTGATCCCCGCGATGAAAACGCTTGGGAAGAAGCCAGTATCTGGCGGTCAGCGATATCGAAAGCCATTTGGATTTTGCAGTCTGGTCAAAAACACACGGAACTCATTCTTTATTCAAAGCTTATTACCAACACCATTTTGACGCTTACAATTATAGCAGAAGCATTGCGATTTTCTTAACTTTCAGGCTTTTCTGTCTAAACCAATGCGCTATGAATTTATTTAGTCTTGGCTCGAAGCCAAAGTTTGAGTGAAGCCGACTCAGTTCTACAAGAATGGCACACACACAAGACAGAGACAATATATGTTCTTGCATCGGCAGGCATTGGGCATGGAATTATTAACCTGCCAACAAGTTGATGGATTGTCATAATTCGTGGTTGCCATTCTATTAAATCAGATATTTTTTTCTATTTTTGTTTGGCTCGTTTGCATGCTTTCTATTTTGTTTCTATCTGAGTTTCAAACAACGCATGTACCTATGCCAAAACAGTACAAAACTTGTTTGTGCAGTTTTGTTTGCTCCATTTTCCTACATTTAAAGTTGGCGCATAATATAGCATGATAATAATTCTCAACCTACACAATTCGGCTCGTTTATCGTGACCATCAGAATCAATTCAATCTGTGAATCCGATGCATCATTGCACGCCCAGTAGACGGACAGCCTGGCGTATGGATTTCCAGATTCAAAGATACAAAGGCCGATGGGGTCCGTGGGTTAGCTAAGGGTGAGGGGTCCCCCAGGGCGCGTTGTACGCATGCCTTGCCGGGATGAATGTAAACTTCCACGCGGCGCGCGGCTGCTCTCTCACGGCCGGACTCGTTGCTGTCCCCCGCGGCGCAGGACGTCCGGGAGGTGATGGGCTACGTGCTCGTGGCCCTCAACGACTTTGAGGAGCTGCCGCTGGAGAGCCTGCGCATCGTGCGCGGCATGAAGCTCTACGACGACAAGTTCGCGCTGGCCATCGTCGGCAACGGACAGCGCGGCCTCGGCACGGGCCTGCGGGCGCTGCTGCTGCGCAGCCTCACTGGTGAGGCGCCGAGCGGGGGGAGGGGGGCGGCGGCGGTGGTGGCGTGACCGCGGCGCGTCGGCGGCAGTTGTCGGCGACGAACGGGCGACACGGACGCGTTGTTTTTCGGTGATCGCTCGACTGACCCTTGCACTTAAACTGCTGTCACTTAACCTTGGAAGAACCATAAACAGCACGGAGTGGGCGCGTGACAAATGCACGCACGCGTGTGTGCGCTCGCATACGTACGACACACATGCACATGCCGGTGTGTTTAGTGCCCGCTAAGATAAATGACGATAATGAAAGACAATGATGGTGTAGCCTTGCAAACGTCCTTACATTCCTGGGATAAATGCACCAGTGACGCTCATAGTTGCTTATTTAATATAAAAAAGCACAACTCATGAAAACAAGTACGTTCTATTGACTGCAACTAAAAATTTGAGCAAATGGGTTTTCTCTTGGGCTCATCAGCACCAAATTATATGCGGCTAAACTGCTACATGCATAGTTCCAAAGCAGCGTTTAGTTTGCAGTGGCTCTCCGAAGATTTCTCAAGGGGGCGAAACGCACCGCACAGTACCAAGTCCAGGAGCTCCGTGGTCTCAGTGCCTCGCTTTTCAACACTTTGACAGCCCTCTTATCCTGGCAGCTTCCTCCTCCACCGCCACCTCACTGCCATGGTGGGCTTCCCGGAAAGTGGAACGTGAACTGATTTGCGTACGCATGGTCTGCACGCTGGGATGCGATCATTCCGCGATTCCGACCACGGAGGCTCGTAGGGGCCGGTGGTGGAACCCTGATTGACGGATAACGTGGCGGCTGAGAGCACGTTTACGTTAACATAAACGATAGTTTTTTTGGGTGTTTTATTTTGGATTCCACATAATCAAGTCGGACTTGCATCGAACCGTGCCCTGTTCAAGATTTATCCGATTTGGGATTATCCACGAGAGATTATGATTACGCAGAGATTTAATGAAAAGTGAAGGATTATAAGTTGAAAAATAATCACAATTCATTGCAGATGCCTTGTAGTCTCCGATGGCAGCTTCCGCTCGACTTACTAATCCTGGTGAAATTGTTTTATTCATCGTCTGGTCTTGGAAATTCAAATTCATAAATTGTCGCCCACTTCTAGACCCAACCAATAGCAACTACTTTCATGTTCTGCCGTAGAAAACGTAAAACTGGGTAAAGTAAGAACACTTAAATTATATCTGTGTTAAAAGCAAGTGACAGACTGCACAGAACACACACACGTTACGGAATTCTGTGCGTGCATATCTTGCCGTGATGTATAGCCCCAGCATTTACGTGATGTGCGCGATCGTAATCGGACACTCGATGCTGAAGCGCTGATCAACAACGCTAATCTGGCCACGGTGGCGCAGGGGAATCTGCACCGCAAGGAATTCGCCACGAGTTTGTCTCGGTTGACCGCGTGCGCCGCGTTTCATTTTGATTTTTATTATTATTGTTTATCTCCCAGCGCCGACCGCTGCATACGTGCGGAAACGTACGGTTTTTAGCCGCGAAGGCGCGAAGCCGCTCACCCGCGACTTTTTACGCCTCTATTTTTGGTGGCGCGGGTTTTGCCAAGAGGCGATCCTGGCCCGCCGGGGCCGTGCACTTTTGCCGTGTTCCTAGCCCGCGGCTCGCCTCGACTTACGAAAGGTTAGACGCTGGAAAGTTCCGTCCGCTCACAACGCGTTATGCCGCCACTGCCGTTGTAAAAAAAGAGCCGCGGCCGGTTCGGCGGGTGAATGCGTAGAATTTGAACTCGCATTTTCTTTTCCCAATTTAACCGTGAGCCCCCAATGAGATGGAGAGGGGCCTCGCTGAGAGTCCGCGTGGAGGTGTGCGGGCGTACAGTGCAAACAACGTATCGTGTCCTCGACGCGAGCAGGTCCGTTACCCGAACAAAACCCCTCTCCCTGTTTGTTATGTAGGATATCCCTGTTTACGTGCAAGCCGCAGATGCCAAAATATTGCTACTTTTCAGCTGCTATTATGGGACCGCCATTGTGATTTAAAAGTCACATTTCATTTTATACAGTTGCTTGCATTCGGATAATAATATTAAATGCATTTAAAAATAGAGATGGCTGTCACGTGAGATGTTTTTATGGGTAGCTAGGCATGATGATGTGGACGGGGGCAAGTTATGTTCTCAAAACAAAGATAGAGATGTGTTTAATAAATGTAAGAAGCTGTAAACTATTTATATTTTACCAGGTAAGACGCACCGAGTTATTTTGCTCTTTTTCAACATCGACTTGGCCACAAAATGATAGCCCAACGAAGTGACTTATCACGTGGGAGTTTATGGCAGCCAAATACTGTAAACGCACTTTTCTAAATGTGGAGGGAAAAACCGGAGGACCCGGAGAAAAATACACGCGACCACAGGGAGAGAGAGAGAGACATGCAAAATCTAAATATACAGCAGGCGTCAGGGTCGGAATCGAACACTCGACCTCTTGTATACCAGCTGAGGTAGTTAACATCTCGCCACCACGGCACCCATACAATAAATACATTCAAATGTATGTACTGTTGTTGAACTTCTTTCGCACCGTATGTAGCCCACCGTTCTAACCGGAGGTGCAAGGGTAGGATGTTTTGCTTTCGTTGGGCTATCAAAATGAATGCAATACATTTACAAGGAGAGCACAGTGATGCAACACTAATGAAGCAGTACTGATAATGGGGGGTGGGGGGAGCGATGGCAGAGGTTATCAGAGCCTAAGTTTGATTCCTGGGCATGACTCCTATCTTCCCTAACCCGTACTGACCAGCGTGGTGAAGTATGTTCAAACAACCCCTGCAACCTACATACAAAGCATGGGGAGCTCGTCATTGAGCAGTTTGTTAACAAACAGTTGAAACATTTATTAGATGTGCCTCGAACGATATTTATAGAGTGGGAAAATTTTAACAAGCGGATCTTTTGTTGTGCCGATGACGAAGGCATTCGTGGTTTAAAGTTCAAACACTGACACACTCGTATCTCTGAGTGCGTGGCACACATTTTTGCATAGGATTGTTTCGACTCTTATGCAACACTGAAACCTAAGCTGGAACTTAGTCGTCTGGCGCTCGTTAGTCACGGATGGAGAAATTTCGCGTGGAGGTGTCGCGAGCGTAGTGAGAGGGCACGGTGTCGACTCACCAGCTCGGCGCGCGGCTCAAATTGCGTTGGCTCCTGCGCTCAAAAACCCTTCTCGCTGTTCCACGTGCGCCGACCTCGTCAGCTTGCCCTGGCTTCGCCTGTTCTCACACTTAAAACATTTACTTCCTAGAGTTTTAAATGAAACTACAACTAGCAACTATTTTTTGTTTTCCCAGGTAAGGCCCACTGAGCTATGTATCTCTTTTTCAGAAACGACCTGGCCACAAATTATAGCTCAACGAAGTGGCTTATTGTGTGGAAATATATAGCAGCCAAATACTCTAAACGCGTGTTTCTAAATGTGGAGGTGAAAAACCGGATGACCTGGGGGAAAAATCCACGCGACCACGGGGAGAGAGACACATCCAAACTCCAAATATACAGCAGCAGGCGTCAGTGTCGGGATCGAGCCCACGAGTGCCTGTATACCAGGCGAGGTAGTTAACATCTCGCCACCGCGGCTCCCATACATACAAATGTACAAATGTTTTCTTTGACAAAATGACACGCAATAAATTAACATGGAGAGGACAATGATCCAACACAAATAAAGCAGAACTGATAATTGGGGGAAACGATGGTAACAGTGGTTATCGGAGCCAGAGTTTTATTCCTGGGCATTGCTCCGATCTTCCCTAACCCGTACAATTGATAGCTCAACAAAGGGGCTTGTCATGTCGGAATTTATTGCAGCTAAATACTCCAAACATGATGTTTCTAAATGTGTAGAGAAAAACCGGAGGACCTGGAGAAAAATCCACGTGATCACGGGAAGATCATTCAAATTTTCTATATTCAGGCGTCAGGGTCGGGGTCGAACCCACGACCTCCTGTATACCAGGCGAGGTAGTTAACATCTAACCACGATTTTGCCAAAGTGATGCTCGTTGCTTACTGGTGTAGAGATGTTGTCTCGTATATGTTTTGAGAAGCGTGCGAGAGAGGAGGGAGAAAGAGAGAACAAGAGAGGGCAACGCGGAGATGTTTCGCGAGAAGTCTGGGAGAGGAGGAATGAACCTTCCCGAGAGAACTCCTCTCTCGCTAAATTCCTCACGTAGGTTGGGTGCGCCTTCGTCGCTCACGTCCTCCCACCGATTTGGCCCTGTGCCCCCTCCACTGGAGCAGGAAGATGTCACGAGACCACCGGTCGTCGGACTGGATTAGCCGGTGCATTTTGTTATGTCTTTTTTACATTTGCTGCTCTGCGTTTTGTCCTCCTTCCATTTGCCAATTCTTCTGCCGGGCGGCGCGTCGCATCGCGAAGGCGGAGACATTTTAGAATTTGCATCCCTCCTGCTGCAGCGAGCGGCGTTACGTCGCCTCGTGTGCCGCCGAATACAATGCTCCCAAAAGATGAGGTCACAGAATTCCTTGTGCGGTCGGCACTTTGCTTGACACGTGTTCTCACCAGGTGGAGCCGGGTCCCGCACACCCTGCATGGAAGGTTCTGTTGCCTGGCGGCCAAACGAGCGTTGTGTTTAATCGGAATGAGCCGAAATGCATTTTTGGCAGCAGAGGGCAGTACGGGAATTTCCACTGTTCTCATGTACTTCTTTACTCCCACGTCGTGGACGGCTTCCCGGATTTAACAAAATGGCTGTGCATGTAAAGGCGCAAGCTGAATTATGAGAAGCCAGTTTTAGTTTGAAGGGTTTCTTTGCGTAGTTATTGGTACCCTAGTATCGTCCATCAGGCAATGCCCTCGATAGGCAAGTTTAATCATTGTGAGAGGCGGTGGTGGTGTCTTGATGACTATTTCATCCAACAGTGACTTGACCATGGCTGATGATGGTAGATGCAATGAGTAAAACCTGCCGTTAACAGGATGTCTTTACAAAACTCACATTGGGTATATGTTAACACGTATCACACACAGGAAACTCTAAAAATAGCACCATACTTCGGGAAACGGTTCAGTTGACTGCAGTGCTTAATCATCAACCAACAATCTTCACCAAGACAAAGATCCCCCGTCTAGCCTTAACAGACTATTGTGGGGCAAGTGCTGTTAGCGAGGGCCTCGTGTGCCATGCTGGCCTATGAAGGCTCTAGCATGGCACACGAGAGGGTGGGTTGCCAGCACCACGCCTGGCTGCCTTTGTCTCCCGAATGGCGATGTTTAGACACTGCACCAGGCTGAATCGACCTCCGGGAGGCCCAGGACTGGTTCAAATTATCGTTGCCGGTGTTGGCCGTAAGCAAGAATCGAACTTGGGGCGCCGAATTCGTAGCGCAAATCGCTAACCCTTGTGCTACTGCTCGCCACCAACAATCATCACCCCCGCCTACTGCACCCCTACCCTCTCCTTCCCCGATTGTGCAATTAGCACACACACACACACGGGCAATACTCAATTCATGAGCAATTTCTTTCTCAGTTCAGCACCGTAATTCGGCCAACCACATCGTCCATGAGAGCGACGATGTCCGTTGGCGATCCGCTGTTGGTAATTGGTCAGTCCGGTGGCAGGAATGTGAGGGGACGGGCGTAGTCCGAGGAGAGTCAGGTTACCTTGGGACGGGGTTTGTTGTTGAGAGGATGGTGCGCTGTGAGCACTCGGACGCAGAAGACTGACAGGTTCGACGTGCCACCTGCTTTCAGCACACCATGGGCTGAGAGGCTTGACTGATTGATCGCTCGCCGCCTATTATTAGCATCTCCAGTGATGTTTTGTTTAATGTTTCGTACCTTTGTGCGAGCTATTTTAGGGGAGCCACAGTCGCCGTATGAGAAATGCTATTTATGACCTAAAGATGTCACCTTTGTTTTTTTTGTTCCATTAAAAGAAATGCATTAAACTGAAATGTAATACTTTGAGCAATTAATGTCGATTCGGGTCAAAGTGGTTAATCCTTGTCTATAAGTGAAGTTCATGTTTATCTGTTTAAGCAGCAAGTGAGAACTCGAGAAGCCAGGGTCGTCTCATTTGCAAGAGTGACCTGGCGTCTCGCCAAAATGACAAAAAATCAAATAAATCTATAGATATGAAGCAACTATGGAAAATCGGAGCAAAGACAATCACGATACAGGAAAATAAAAAAATACTGTACAAACTCACGTCAATAAAATACATTTCATGTAACATAAACAAAACAAACACGATTGAATGTTTTTTTTTTTTACAAAACCACTCTGATACTGAAAGGTCGCACATCTTCTCCAAAGCCGAAAGTCTCAACCTTATACGGCGGTGGCTGCTCGTGTCCTCCATGTACAAGAGACACACAGGCAATGTACAGCAATCCGCTGTGACGTGGTGGTCACCTCTCCACAGACCCTATCGTTTGCAGCGCAACACGAAAAACCTCAGTGTGTGTGTGTGAAGAGAATTTTGCTTTGTGCCAAATATTTTAGAAGGAATTAGCCCCCCCCCCCCCTTCATGCTTTCCCCCCGGAAGAGATCCAAAAATCTGTGGAAAGATGACTGATTTTGGCATCTCCGCCCCCGTGGATTATGGGAGTTGTCACGGACTGCATAGTTTAGGATTCGTCAAATGATAGCTCAACAAAGTGGCTTATCACGCGGAAATTTTATAGCAGCCAAATACTCTAAACACTTGTTGATTCTAAACGTGGAGGGAAAAACCGGAGGACCCGGAGAGAAATCCATGCGACCACAGGGAGAGCAGCATGCAAACTCCAAATATACAGCAGCAGGCGTCAGGGTTGGGAATGAACCCACGACCTCCTGCATACCACGCGAGGTAGTTAACATCTCGCCAGCGCGGATCATTTGTGCGCGGATGTCGGGGTTCTTCTGTACTTCTCTTCTGCGCCTCTTCCCAATAGTACAGATGGCAGCGGGTAGAGGTCCTAGTGGACGCACGCGGCAGATATGGCAGAAGAACCACCTCCTGCTGTCAGGACTGTGACGCCAGGCTTATAGGACAGGCCAATCCAAATCATTAAACTATTGGCTTCTAAAAAGACGTTTGACCTCTCGGTGCAGGGGTTAATGTTTTTGATTGAGAGGTCACACTTGCCGTGTAGTATTCCAAGCTGGTAATTCTCCAGCCACCTGTTGTCACTGCCTCATCAAGCCAAAGAGCCGGTGTATATGTTTGCGCTGCTGCTGTTGCGTTGTTGTTTGTGCTGCGGGATTGTAAACGTTGGGAAATTCCCACGCCCCACCGCTCGACGCGGCACCTGGAGCTCGGCTCGTACGTGCGACTTGTGCGCACGTGTGCGTGACGTGACGTGTGTGTGACGTGGCCGTAATGGGAGCTCGTTAACAGCACTCCCTCGTCGTTTAACACGCTACAAAAAATCTTGAGCAAAATTATCTCCCCTTCATACTGTTCCTACTGTGTACACGTACAGCCATAAAATGTGAAAGAACAACTGTCTCTTTGCTTTTATTTATTTTTATTTACTACTTACCTTTCTTTGCTATTCATTGTGCATGGTTACCACTTTATTTTGTGTGTGGTTGCAATTTACTCTGCTCAGTCGGTGTTAGCCCCTGAGTGCGTGACGGAGTTCTTTTTAATTCCTGTTGCTCCATGCCCCTTTCCCGTTCTGTTGTAATGTGCACCGAGGCCTACTTTATTGAGGGCGATATTGGCACATTAAATAAAGATTCATTGATTGAGGCCTGTAAATCCACTGCTCGATGTGGACCTCCCCATATCATCAGGGGTCGTAGAGGTGAATTGACCATACTTCACCATGCTGGTGATGCAGGATGGTGAAGGTGGGGAGCATAGACAATGAGATCTAGAAGTACAGCACAGCAATCGATTTTGCTGTGCTGCCCTCTGCTCCCCACAATGCTGCCTTCACACCGCGTGAACCCACTGTTGTTGATTTGTTTTTGTTGGTTTACTTATTGTTGTTCTTTACTTGTCACTCGACAGAGATCCTGTCCGGAGGGGTGAATATCACCGACAATCCGTCCCTGTGCCACGCTGACACCATCAAGTGGGAGGACATCCTGGACCAGAAAAACCTCAATCAGTCGGTTCTGCCGTACGGCAGATCTGATTGTGAGTCCCCGGCGTCCCAAGTGTTGTTCACCGCCGGGTCCGGCTCTGCGAGCAGACGTTCGGAATACTCCGCTGGCGCTTGAGATGACGCGATGGGTGGTGCCGCAGCGCAGCACGGAACGCGATCTCCTGTCTCCCTGTCGATCATTGTTATCATCTCCTCGTTAGCATATTTGCTATTCGTGCAAATTCTTATGGCGTGGGGCCATCCCGAGGACGCTATGTTTCAGATGCGCATATACTCGGCAGTAGCTTCACAGGAGGGGGCTTTGCGTGTGTGTGTTTCTCAATCGAGAGATTTGCTCTGTACTATCTTGCCACACGAATATTATCATCCCGGACCAGGCATTATGTCCCAGCATGGAACTAGTCGCCGTAACAGGTGGTGTTTGTGCATCAGTCGTCGTATAAAGTACTTGCAGATGATTGTGACTGATGTAAATTGAGTAAATTATGTAACTTTAATGTCCTAGAAGTGCTAGAAAACTGAAATTTGGCACAAATACGTTACAATTTTAATTTATATAAAGAGTGTGAATGCAGCTGCATCTCAAAATGTTGCGTAGTACGGTGGGACGTGATCATCTTGCGGAGAGGAAGCGTATTTATTTAATATAGAGAGAGTCAGATATAGGCAGACTTAAAGAGGAATCTGGATGTTGACAGAGGCAGGGATATTTCATAGCACTTGTGGCTGGGGAAGATGTCGGCCTAGAATTAGACATTGCTTTGTCTCGTGCAAAACTCTTACAAACTTACAAATCTGTGATCCTCATCATCGGTGAGCCGAGTAATTCACCCCCCCCCCCCGATGCAGTGTGACGTGAAAGTTGATAGAAAGTGGCCAAAGCTCATTCGCCTCCTAGTGGAATATATCAAGCGCTAGGTCCAACAATGCAGGTGTTCCAGCAATGCTTGATATGCTGTGCGACAGTTTCTCGGCGGGATTGAAGTCTTCACTGGGTGTGAGTTCTGTTGTTTGTTTCATGGAACATTTCACCAAGCTACTGCACGTGTGTTATTACGGCAATTCAGCACACGTCTGTAGCAGCAATAATAACTTCATGTGAGAGGCAGGTAGCGTTCGTGGGAGTAACTGGGTTATTTATTTGTGTTGACAGCTTGATGTTATGTAAGCATTGTTTTTTTATTTTTATTGTTTCACAATTTTTTTAAAGTACGTAACACATGTTATGTTTCCCACGACAGGCCCTCCGTGCCCACAGGGTTGCAGCCACTGCTGGTCGGCCGACACGAATTACTGCCAAAAGCGTGAGTGGATTTTGCAATTATTGCCTTCTGCCAGCTGTGACATACGGATCAGACAAAGAGACACGGGCGGGCGGCAGGGGGAGCGCGAACAAAAGCCCAAAGGCGTATGAAGAGGCGTGAAGAGGTGGCTTGCTCGGTTTGAGCCAGCGAGACAGAAGGAGATGCACCTCAATCGGGGACAGAACGCAGAAACGTTTTTTTTTGTACTCTCAGGACGAGAGACTTGAGCGAGAAACATCTCTTGCTCCTCGAGGTGATGGCCAATGCACAGGGCTTGTGACGCAGCGTCAGCCAAAGGAAGGGATAGAACACACGTACGGGGACACCCGTGGCAGAGATGGAGCGATCAGATCAGTTTGTGTGCAGGACTGAGACCGATTGATGTGTCACTGGGCTGTGAGGGAAAGATATACGCCAGCTAACACTGATGAGTAAATTAGCTGGGCTTGCATTGAGTCTTTATTATTCAATGTTTGTACATTTGAAACCTGATGTCGATACATTTATAACGTTTTATAATTAAGGATGACTGTTTATGCCTTAGCTATGTACGTCAAACCTTCCCTATGTAACGGGAGAGGGGGTGGGATGGGCACACTAAGTCCAATAAATATGGTCCAAGATGAGCAACACGTGGTTGTAGAGTTGTGTTGCTATTCAGGACTTGCCATATCTAAAACTGGTCAGATTGATCATAACATGACCTAAATTTGGAGACCCAAACCACAGTAACAAGAGCTATTTACAAAAATTCAAGCACATTTTGCCCAACTCCTACCCGTCAGTTTCATTATCGATAATTACTTCTGAGGACATGCACATTGGAAAGCATGACCGGATTCTCCACATTATAGGCACACTTTATATTCCTACATTACGAAGCTAAATATGAAATGCATCTTATAATCCGGTCGGTGTGTGTGTTTGGGAGACCAGATTTGTATAACTTTATTGGCACCGGGCACAAGTTTGGGGTGCATCTCTCTCCAGAGTGTCGTAGAGTCCATGCGTGTGCATGATTTTTTTTATCCTACCCTGTTTGAAACTGGCGTGACGGCGCAGTGACGAGCACCATCTGTGCCAAGGAGTGCACAACCCGCTGCTACGGAACGAACACCAATCAGTGCTGCCACAAGCACTGCGCTAGCGGCTGCACGGGGCCGCGTGACACCGACTGCCTGGTACGACCCCTCGCCCTCGTACCTTTGCTCCCAACATTGATACCAAAGCCTGACTTGACTCATGACCAGGACTGCCCAGAGCTTCCTGGAGGTCCGGGGCTGGAGGCCTGAAGCACAACGCCACGACAAATCCAGGCCTATTGTGAGGCTCTTTTTTGTGTGAGGCCTGGAGAAAATAACCTCTTGTCCTCCCGACCCCTACTCTGGATGGCCCTGCTCATAACTCATGAAACCAAGTCTTAATTTACTCAGTCCAAAACGTTATCCATTACCGCAAGACTCAGCTTGCTAATTTTTCTGATCCCTGACCTTAAATCTGAACCTTGCTGCATGGTTGGCAACATATGCGTTGCAAAAGAAATTCAACATACATACATCCACGTGCTGAGCCCACACCAGAACCATCGATGACGCTGTCGTTTGGTTAACATTCACTCCAATGTAACTTCTTTCTCCTATTTTTTTGTTATTAAATTATCAGCAACTTTGTGATGAAATGCAAATTATAAATTCATACACTGCATGGCTTTCCAAACCCTGGTGTGTGGGCCCACAAACTCATTAAATTCGGCCTGCAGCATCTCTAATTTACCATTAAATGCAGCCTGCTGTGGCTCGAGATTAAATAATTATAATTCATTATTTAACAAGAAATGCATCACATCTCTCTGCCTCACGCATCTAATCATATCTCGTATATCTTTTCTGATACATATCCTATCTCTCTCTCATCTTCTGAGTAAATATTACTCACAATTCTTTTAAGAACACAGGCGATCCTCGACGTACATCGATCCACACTGACGGCAGGTCACCAATTCCCACCCACGTTGCGTTGTTACGCGTAGCGATCGCACCGCACGAACGGCACAACACCGACTGGCGCCAGTGCCGCCCAGTCACGGCGCTCCGGCGCTCTACCTCTGTGCATTCTGGGTGATTCTGAAGGATTTTTTATTCATCTAATCCTTACAAATGGCCGATAAAAGGAAAGGTGGGTGGGCTCGTGATGCTGTTGATGAGACAGGTAGCAGAAAGGCCATCGCTGTATTCAGTCCAAATAATCCAGGAATTATGAAAAATCAAGGTAGGAACTTTCACAATATGATTATTGTACTTCATATATGATTGGTAGTTGATTAAATATGTTATTTGTAGTCATATCTATAAAAAGTTGCATATGGGACCCTTGGTCAGGAACGTAACCCCCTGTTATATAATTGTTTCTCTGGGAAATTCTGTCTCGACTTGTGGCACCTTTTCTAGGAACGTGACCTGACGTAGGCCCGAGCACCACCCGTTCTTGTCCCTCTTATCTCACGCTCATATCTCTGTTCTCAATATATCTTCTATCCACTGCCTTCGTAGCTCTTCTGAATATATCTCATGTCAAAAGCTCCTAGTTCAATATTGATATGCTCATGGCTTGTATCTTAAATTTCGATTCGTATCTTGCTGCATGTTTGTGAGTCCGGCATGCTCTTATTCCTGGCCTTTCCATATCACCGTCCATCTGTCTATTCATTCATTCATCCATTGATTAATTCATTCTTCCATTCATTATTCCATCCATACATACATTCATCCATTTACCCACAAACCATCCTCCGGTGTTCCCTCCGCCTTCGCTTATCTCCTCCGTTCCTTTTCGCCGGCCAGGCCTGCAAGGCGTTCAACGACACGGGCGTGTGTGTGGAGCACTGCCCACCCACGCAAATCTACAACCGCGACACGTATCTGCAGGAGCCCAACCCGGACGTCAAGTACAGCCACGGGGCCATCTGCGTCAAGCGCTGCCCTCGTGAGTGGCCGTGCGTGTGGGGGAACGCGCGTGAGCCCCAAGCCGGGTGCTCATGTGCCCCCCCCCATTCCTGTGTCTGTGTCACATGCACACGTGTGTGTGTTTGTATAGTGGAGCGGTGGCACCGTGGTTAGCACGCTGCACTATGAACCCAGCGAACCGAGTTTGATTCCCGCTCACGGCTAACACCAGTGACGATTATCTGAACCAGTCCTGGGTCTCCCCGATGTTCTCCAACATGAAGGCTTACAGTGCTGTGTGTGTAAGAAATGTGACTTCATTATTCGTGCCAGGACATGACGCCATTCACGCGCTTGGGATAGAATCCGGCAAAAAGTATCTTGTGCAGCGTGTTATTTGTGTCTTTATCATATCACCTATCCACAATGGCCCATCCGCAAGCTTGTGTACAAACAAAAAGTTATTGGAAAATGTTTTGTATGTATGTTGAACTTCTTTCGCACCATACGTAGCCAACCACGCCAATTTGGAGGTGCGGGGACAGATGGCAAGACGCCTGGATAAATTGTAGAACTGGAGTTGGATACATTATTTTTTGTATAGAATGTACATCTAGATGAGCTACTTGCCTTTAAGGTTTTGATAATTGTTTGCTAATGCACAAGTATGTGAAGCCTTGTTTTGTAAATTATTGAAATATTAAAATAATCATAATTTTATAAAGTGCCTTTCATTGTGAAATATTTCAAAGCACTACATTAAATTAAAAAAAAACCACCATATGTAGGTCAAATCCAACAGAAATACAGTAAAAGCTGATAAGAGCAAGGCTAACAACTCCCGATATTGCCACCATCCCTGCGGCTGGGCATATCTTGTAATTACTCATGATGACATGTCAGGGTTCATCATGCCCCATCTTCTTGTGACAGAATTAAAATTTTAACAAGAGTTTTTGAAACCTCAAACTAAACACGCAGTCACGTTGCAGAATAAACGGCAAAAACCACTGCCACCCCCCCTCCCACCCCCCCGGCTTCTCCCACGCGCAGAAAACTTCCTCATCGACCAGAATTCGTGCGCGCGGTCCTGCCCCCACGAGAAGATGGAGGTGGAGGAGAATGGCGTCAAGATGTGCAAGGCTTGCTCCGAGAAGCAAGGCTGCCCCAAAGGTTAGCGGTGCCGTCCACCGTCATCTTCCTGATGTGCCCCCCTTTTGAGAATCTGTGACGCCCCCTGTTCAAGTTGAGGTCAATTTGTGTGTCGAGGGGAGAACTCAAGGGACCAGGATGAGTCTCGTTTGCAAGAGCCACCAGGGTCACCAAAAATAGCAAAAGCAATCAAATAAAATAATTTGCAGCGACGGAGCAAACGGGAATCTGAGCGAGTGCTACCTTATGGGAGTGAAACGATTTCTCGCTCATCGACTGAAACTCGTGTTTGGAGCTCGTGATGCGTGTGTTGAATCATGCACGCAAGAAGTTTGATATTTTTGATTCACGCAAATGTAGTGCAAATGTTTCCTTGAGGCTGAACGGGCAGAAAATGCGAGGTGGGACAGGACAAATGAGAGAGGGCGAATTACGCGGCATTGCAGACCAGACAGTACAATATTCTGGTGCTAAATCATTGTATTTATTTACATGCACTATTTCGTGTTGTCGCTTGGTTAGCGAAGTCAACTGAGTTTATTTAAAATCAGATCAGGAAAAAAATGAGGTCAGGGTTGTCAATTTATTTCCTGAACTCCATTTTTCACTCCTAACCACAATGCATCTTTACAATGTTTGCCATTTTTGAGATTTGTGCATTGTGTAATGACATGATTTGGAATAGAGGGGATATATTTGTTTATAAATATGAAAACCTGTACTCTGGGGGTGAGCGAGGAATGGGCTTTGAGTTCTGCTTGGATCGTGAATGTTTCTGTTGACGTTGGGCTATTTCTGACGGACGGACGGACTGACCGGCAGGCTTGCATGAGAGCCCAAATTCCCCACGTGGCTTGAGGTGACGCGTGAAAAGATTGTCCGCCGAGTGCTGACACTGCGTGTGTGTGGGCGCGCGTGTGTGCGTGTGTGTGCGTGCGTGCGTGTGTGTGTGGGCGCGCGTGTGTGCGTGCATGCGCGTGGTGTTTGTGCGTGTGTGTTTGTGCGTGTGTGCACGTGTGTATGTGCGTGCATGCGCGTGTGTTTGTGCGTGTGTGTGTGTTTGTGCGTGTGTGTGTGTGCGTGCGTGTGTGTGTGCGTGTGTGTGTGTGTGCGTGCGTGTGTGCGTGCGTGTGTGTGCGTGCGTGCATGTGTTTGTGCGTGCGTGTGTGTGCGTGTGCTTTAGTCTGCCACGGCATTGGCTCGGGGAATCTGAAGGACGCGAAATCGGTCAGCTCGTTAAACGTGGACACGTTCAGCGAGTGCACGACCATCAACGGCAACCTCGTCTTTCTCGAGTCGGGTCTCGACAGGTGGGGTGCCTGCCCCATTAATTGCATGCCTCATGTCATCATCAACCACGATCAGTCCACTGCTGGATGAAGGCCAACCCGACTCGTTGCCATCCGAGCTGATTTCATTGCTCGTCTCTTCGGTTGACATCCTGTCGGACGCGATCCATCCCGTTTTCTTGACTGCTGGTCATCATCCCTTCTAGCAACGTGTACTTCTCAGCCCCACTCGCTTCTATAAACAGTTGATGTTTTAAGATGTCTCGTACGTCTTGTAACCTGCGTATGCACGTGTGTGTCTCTCTGTCTCATTGTAATCCCACGCTCAAACACCTTCAGTACAATGTTGTATTTCCGCACAAGACACATGTTTTAATGAGTGACGGTTAATAATGATAGTATTAATAGTAACCAAGGTCAACTATGCGCCGCTATGTTGCCAAGAGCGCGGCTGGAGACAAGGTCACCGCGAATGCCATCTGAGTCACTGAGCATCGACGATAAAACCGCCCCAGGGCGGATAAGCGGAGAGTGGCCGTACGTCCAGACGACGTGGAGGATGACAACTCCGTGGGTCTCCAGAGATGAGCAATGGAGCCTTGACAGGGCCCTTGATTTCCCTTTATCAAGGCTGCCCCTGTTATCATCATGGCAAAAGCTGACCCTGTCACTTTCACGTACTCATTTGACAGAATTCCCGAAAGCAAAGTGGGTTCCGGTGTACCGTTATCTATTTGCCCAATTGCATGTGTGTACGCTTCTGTGATAATTGTCTTTAGAATAGGGATTGTTAGCATAATTGTTGTCGCACTGCACGACAAATCCGTTGTCCTCGGCTTGATTCCCAGCCGTGGCAAATGTCTAAACTGTTCCTGGATCTTCCCTAAGTCTACTCATCCTTAAATGAGCACCTGATGCAGTGTATAATCATCAGCACTGGGGAGACAAAGGCGGCCAGATGCGGTGCTGGCCACCCACCCCCTTGTGTACTGTTCCGTCCTTCATAGGTGTTCGCTAACAGCACTTGCCCCTACAGTCTGTTAAGGCTACACGGGGGATCTTTGTCTTTGTGTGTAGGGTGTCAGTTTGCATCAGTGTGTCTGTTGCTTTTTATGTTTTTACAGCGACCTACTTGCTCATCCCGAAAAGCTGAAGTTGTTCAGATCTGTGCGGGAGATCACAGGTAGCTATTTAGAACAAAACTATTGTACTGCACACACACACACAGACACAACATCAACAGTTGCTGTGTACCACTCGGTGATGGTGACATCCCTATGGCACCTGTGCCACGCTGGGTTTGCTCCGAGGCCATGTGAAGAGGTGAGAGCTCGCTCGCGAGAGGTGACACGTAGGAAGAGTTTAGCTAGTCGCGATGAATCACCAGTGCTCAGGTGTATTCTCAGGATTCTCTGAATTCAGTGGAAATTCCTAATCCTGAGAGAAGCAGATGAAGGTTCCATAACGAGATACATTCCACCAGGCTGCAGGCAAGGTGTTTACGTTTCCATAGAGGGTAGATATTTACTGGATTTTTCGCTAAAGGGTGTTGGGCCTTGGGTTAACACGCGATTGAATTGCGTCGTTCAGTAAGAGGCACGCTGGAGTCTCATGGCCCCCACAGCGACTTCGGAGCCATGACGGGGAACCCAGAGGCTTCGCGTCACTCCGAGACGCCGTGGCGTTTGAGTGAATGATAAGTGCTAACCCCTTTCGTTATTTTTAGAGTACCCAACGTTATCTTTAGTTTGTCGTCCTTCCCCCGCACCTCCGATTAGCATGGCTACGTACGGTGCGAAAGGAGTTCAACATACGTACAGATACGTACACCCACACGTGCGTGATGTACGAGCGTGCGCCTGCCCGCCGCGTGATGCGATGACTCCAATCGTCTTGTCGACAGGGTACTTGCACATTGAGGCCTGGCCGCCCAACATGACCGACCTGAGCGTGTTCGAGAACCTCGAGATCGTGCGAGGGAGGAACATCCGCAGGTGAGACACGCTGCACCTCCGTCCTTACTACCACGCCACACACAAGGGCGGGAGCGGCGGCGCTGTTGTTAACGCGCTGCGCTGTTGTTAACGTGCTGTTGTTAACGCGCTGCGCTGTTGTTAACGTGCTGTTGTTAACGCGCTGCGCTGTGAACCGGGCAGCACGTGAGGTCGCCCACGGCTAGCACCGGTGACGAGCGATAGCCACTGGTATCCCCCGGCCCCCCCCCTCGTCCTTCACCTTCAATTAGCACGGTTGGCTACGTATGGTGCGAAAGAAGTTCAACATGCGTACATACACCAACCCGCATTGAGCACCGTGTAAGTCCTGAGGGTGCCATCTGGACAAGTGTTTAACAATGCGCTGATTAGCGCCATGGTATTGGGTCACCGGTGAGTTGGAGAGGATATCTCATTGGCGCATGAACACTTGCACACCTCGTGGCTGTTTCATCTCCTCGGCAGCGTTGGGTGGCGGAGGGTCTTAATGACGCAAAATTGGCCATATCACCGACGTGACCGACACCAAAAATCAATCGCCAGTCATAGTATCGGCTGCGAACACCTACTTGTTAACCTACGTGTTATCCTACATGTTAACCAATGCATTAAAATACGCGCTAAGTGTGTCCTTAACGTTGACTTGTGCGCGCCCCCCTGCCCCCGCCCCCACCCCACCCCGCCCCCACCCCACCCCTACCCCGCCCCCACCGTCCCCGGTGTCCAGCGTTGGGTACTCGGTGCTGGTGCGGAACCTGCCCCACCTCGAGGTGCTGGGGCTGAGGGCGCTGAGCGAGGTGACGGAGGGCAGTGTGCTGGCGCAGAACATGCCGCGCCTCTGCTACGTCCTCACCGTCAACTGGACGCGGCTGCTGCGCTCGCCGCGCCAGAAGGCCGACCTGGAGGGCGTGCCCTCCAGTAACGTCTGTGGTGAGCGGCCGGCACGCACGAGCACGGCGGTCAAGAGGGGAATAGCGGCAAAGTATGGGAGCGGGTAATGGGGGGGGGGGGTGGCGTGGAGGTGGGGGGGCAGGGAGAGGTGAGCGAAGTGGAAGAGCATCGGGGAGGGGAAGCCGTTGTGATCCATCTGACTCACCCGGTCCCTTGTGGGTGTTTGTGTTTGTCAGCGTGCGCACTTGTACGCTCGAGTGTGAGTGGGGAGCGGTAGTGTAGCGGTTAGTGCGCTGCACTACAAACCCGGTTACACGAGTTCAATTCCCACACACGGCCAACACCTGTGATTATTATCTGAACCGGTCCTCAGCCTCCCCTAGGTCTCCTCAGCCTTAAATGAGTACCTGGTGTGATGTATAAACATCTCCACCCCCTCGTGTGCCATGCCGGCCTTCATAGGCACTCATTAACAGCAATACGGGTGATCTTTGCCTTTGTTTTTGTGTGTGCGGGGAGCGGGGTCGGGTAGCAGCGAGCACTCTGTGCTACGTAACCAACGAGTTAGATTCCCGCTGATGGCAGTCCTGGGCCTCCCCTAGGTCAACTTGGCCTCAATAGTACCCGGTGCCAAATGTGTAAACATCACCACTCAGGAAAGAAAGGCAACGACCGGGCCTGATGCTGGTCACCCACCTCCTCGTTTGCCACATTCACCTTTATAGGTGCTCACCAGGGGCACTTGTTCCAACAGTCGGGATCTTTGTATTTAGCTTTGTCTCCGCACACGTGTGCGGTGTTTGCTCGCCGCGCAGGCCCTGAGGCCTGTGACCCGCTGTGCTCCCCGGACGGCTGCTGGGGCCCCGGGCCCGAGCAGTGCATGCAGTGCAAGCTCTTCAAGCGTGTCCGCACCTGCGTCGAATCCTGCAACCAGAACGACGGGTAAGGACATTTGCCGCTGCCAATCGGTTGCCCTAACCCCTACACCGGGGGGTGGGCGAACTTTTCCCCTTACCAATGGCCGAATGTCACTGTGACGGTCCCACCTGATGACGGAGACTTGTGTTGCCTCTGAAACGTCGTGATTTATTATTTTATTTATATTGTTACTTTTATTAATTTTAATTTATTTTTTTACCTACGTGACTTTACCGAAAAAAAAACGAAGAGTACTTTTCAAAGACCTTTGGCAGGTGGCAGCACGATAACGCACGCCTTCACGTTGTCCACTGATCGCGCAAGAATTATAATTCGGGCTCAAACTTTTCGCCACGCGAATGCGACGCCTGCGCCTGATTGGCTGTCGCCCACGCGGTGATGAAGTCGGCTCGCAGTTCTGAAGACGTGCGGCTCAGGTCCTCGCGGTGACCGATGAATATCGTTCGCAGGCCGCTTCCAAGTGGTAGGCCTCGTGTGGCCATGTGTCCTGCCTTAAAAAAAACCTGTCCGTCACGATTTACCAATAGATAGTCATGGTACCACCATTATCACACCCACCCTGTCACTGTGTACACAACGAGTCACACCATCTTCCTGCCATGGTGAATTGCTACAGTAGGCGTCTCAATCTGATTTAAGAATGTATACTTTTGCCTTGTTTGTACCATCTGTTTTTTCATTAGTCTAAGGGGTACATATACATGACATTTGCATTTCTTATCAGCTAATAAATAATCGAATTCTGAGCTTACAATTAAGTGCATGTATCATGAGCCTAAGAAATTATATAAATGGGGTGGTTTCATGGTCATTGGCTTAAATAGGATATGGTTGCAAAGTTTCAAGGTCGTTCGTTCAACACTGGGGTTGAGTGTCTTACGAAGGTGATGTTGGTAGCGATGTAAATGGTGATGATGACGATTGTATCGATGGTGGTGATGCTCATGACAATGGTGACAATGGGTACTATTATTCCGTTTGGTTACCCACAAAAGGCTCACCGAGTCTCGCGCTTCTTTTTCAGAAGGGGCCCGGCCCAGTTTTTCTACGGTCGGAGGCGATGATTGCTCTGTATATTCCAATTGAGTAATTGTAACATATATATACAATAATGTAGTGGATGTGTGAAACATTGTCTGTGTGGCAGGGAGGTGCGTGAGTTCATCAACGGGACGCTCTGCATGCCCTGCCACTCTGAATGTCTGCCCACCAACGGGACGCTTTCCTGCAAGGGCACGGTAAGGACAATCACTACGACGTTTGTCTCCGAGGACGGTTTTGGGGCAGGTCGGCAAATATGAACCTTTAGCTGTCATCATTCGCATTTGCTCTACCTCACCGCGAATCGAGTGGTGCTTTCCCGTGTGTGCTAAACTTTAATAGTCGGTGTAAACTCCACTCCGTGTCACCTGTTGATAAACACACACACGGCCTTCTCAAACACACACTTGCGTTAGACGTTGGGTGTTCTCTATTGGCCTGGCTTTGCAAGGGCTTGTTTCCCCCCTTTGTGTTGACCGCCGGCCATCCATCCACTCGAGCGACCTGTCCTGCTGAAGCCCACTTGGCTTTTCTTGGCAGTAAATTTGAGAGCTTGAATCCACGTGTTCGTCTCCCATGTGTTCAGATGACTGAATATATTCTGACATTTACAGATAAAAAGCCAATTCTTTATATGCATTTTGACTTTAAACTTTCATGACTGCAGAAATTCATATTCGATGGTTCTTTCGGTAAAGTCACGTAGATAGAAAGCATAATAACAGTAAAATAATACAATTGAAAATAAAGTGAATAAAAAATAATACAAATATCACGACGTTTCGATCGCAACACAAGCAATCGTCATCAGGAGAAAAAAGAGGGGGAAAGCTGCTGATGCAGGCTGTTTATAAAGGTTTAGAGATGGGCGAGGCAGCTTATGTTAATGTCGGAGAGGTCTCCGACACCGGCAGTAGGTCGCCACCAATCAGAGCATTGCACTTCGCTTCACACACCCACACTGCTGAAGATGTGGGTTTTGCCTTCTTGTGGGTTCCTGCGGAGTGGTTGTTAGTAGTTGCTAGTCATGGGCAGTGATAGTGGCTTTTTGCATCAGAACCTGGCTCATTTGAAGGTCAACTCAGCCTTAAACGAATACAGTAACTTGGCACGGTGTGTTATGAGCACTTTTGGGACAAAGACCGTCAATTGTGGGACTGGATACAATGCCCCTTTTGTGTAATTTAATGGGCACTTGCTAACAGCATTTCCCCCTATCAGACTAGGGATTAACAGGAGAGCTTTTGTGTTCTTGCGTGCCTGTGTTTTTTGTATGTCAATGTTGACCTGGGTTAGATTCTCAGCCATTATTAACATCATCAGTGGCTGTCTTAATTGACCCTGTTCAGGGTCTTACCTAACTCAACTCACCCTTAAATGAGTTGTTTCCTTGTGTGTGTGGGGTTTTGTAGAGAGGGGGAGCAAGAGGGTGTGGTGGTGGTTAGCATACTGCGTGATGAACCTGGCAACGAGAGTTTAATCTCCAGTGAAGGGTAACATCAGCAGCAATCGGTATCAGAACTTTCCCTGTGCCACCCCGAGATCGATTCACCCTTAAACGAGTAACTGGCACAATGTGTAACAATGATCACTGGGCAGACAAAGGCACACCAGTCGTCCTGGTCACGCCATCCCGTTGTGCGCCATGCCAGCCATAATAAGCGCTCGCTAACAGCACTTGGGCCTTACGTGGGCGGCGTGTGTCTGTGCGCGTGCGCCTTCGATGGCGAGCCGCAGACGTCCGACAAGTGCACGCGCTGCCGCCACTTCAAGGACGGCCCCTACTGCGTGGACAAGTGTCCCTCGGGTCAGAACACGGAGCACGGAGCTCTCATCTTCAAGTTCCCCGACGCCCACAACGCCTGCATGCCGTGCCACCCCAACTGCACGCACGGGTGAGCGGCAGCGCGGCGCCCACGTGCGCGTGCAGGCCAGCGATGGGCAGGATCCAAATTACGTGTAATTAAAGCTCGTCCTTTCATGGCATATTCACTTCGGTGTTTCAATTCCAAAATGCTGAGGTTGAGGGATGTTGCGTGAAATGCTCGTGGACATGCTGCGTAGATGTCGCTAAATCGGATTGAGGATGTCATTTAAATCGCGTTTTCCTCATCGTGGTTTTTGCTCGCATTTTATCTCGAGAAAAAACATGTGCTCGTAATTATTCACTGTTCGGACAATTTTTCGTTTATATGCTGGCTTGGTTTGTGTTGCATTGTTTCCCTAAATGTTGTAAAAATACTGAGCAAAACTCAGTTTCACTCGTGAGATTTTTTTCCGTAAACAACATAAATACAACAAGCACTCTTGTTTCACAAAGTATGACTCATTATGCCTGAGCGCAGAAAACCTCACAGTTCTTCAGATTTACTAGATGGGGCATTTTCGGTGAAGAAATTATTAGATCAGCGTTTCTCAAGCATGCCCTGCCATGCCCAGAATTTCCTTTCGAGGCAAGTCAAACTGAAAACGAAGCAATTTCTTATTTGATCAGGTAAGGCCCACTGAGCTATATCTCTCTCTTTCAGAAACGATCTGGCCACAAATGATAGCTCAATGAAGCGGCTTATCACGTGGAAATTTATAACAGCCAAATACTCTAAACGCACGTTCATTCTCAAGTTATCCTCCCCTCGGTAAGGCTCCTTGGCGGAAGTGCCGCACCGTTGGGAGATTTCGCTGAACGACGCACGGTGCGCCGATGCACGCGTGCGTCACCGGTGCGACACGCTCGCTGTGGCTCGGAGCTTCGCTAAGTTTTTATCATTGATGCCGTCCACCCGGCATATGTGAACGTGCCACAGTTTGAAATTCCCGGCCGACACACGGTCTAATTCCGGCTGTTAAACCTTCTTCCTCCAACGTGGACGCTGACACCCAGGTGCGATGGGCCACTCTTGGAAGACTGCAACGGAATTCCGACCCGTCAAAATAGGTACCGTAACCACTGTCTTTTGCCTTTGTGTGCGTGCGTGTGTGCGGCGTCTTTTTAAACGCGGGGGTTCAGGTGCAAAGGGCCTTTGCCTGTCGACTGCGTTTTTCCATGGAGCGAAAGTTCAAGCAGCCCAACTAGGTAAACACATCTCCTGTCTCATCAATGTTCCACGTGTCCACTTCATTACCGATTTATTTTTGTTGCTCTGTTTGTACCGCCAATTTTCAGCTTTCAGTCAAAGAAACATTGTTACAGCGTGACGCACAATCCAGCGGGTCGGCAGCTGGTTTTTCCGAAGTTGGGCCGGGCCCAGTGCCGGATTAAACTAGTGCGGGGCCTGTAGTATATGTTATAAAGGGACCCTCAATAAAAAACACACGCAAATATTAAAACACAAAGTTTTTTACTAGCATCGTAAAGTAATTGTATTTTTTCATTTGTTATACAGCCAGATAATACAACAAATCGCTAACCTTCAACACCAAAGTTGAAGGCAGTATAGTACTATAGTATAGAGCAAGTGCAAAATCACTGAACCGGAATTGATAGCTTGAAAGCATTCAGTGCGGGGCCCTTGAAAGTGCGGGACCCGTAGCTACTACACAAGTAGCTATTTGTGTAGCTACTTTTGCTACGAGGACAATCCGGCACTGGCCGGGCCTCTGCGGGGATGATGCGTGACCGCCCTGCTCGTGTGTTTTTTACGCTGTGCAGCAGCAAGACGCCCGTCGTGCTGGCGGCCGTGGTGGGGAGCCTCTGTATGGTGGTGGTTCTCACTCTGGGCGTTTTGCTCTACAAGCGCTCCAGCAACCAGAAGCGCAAGAAAACGCTGCGGCGATACGCGATCGAGCGAGAGGTAGCGTGCCTGTCGCAGGTTCATAGCCACTCGTCGTTGCTGTTATCGTTGTCGCCATCATCGTCGTCGTCGTCGTCATTATTATCATCTTGTCAACAACCGCTATCAGTCTTAGCAGCAGTGCGATTAGCACGGTTGGCTACATACGGTGCGAAATAAGTTCAACATACATATGTAAGGATGTTAGACATCCTTGGATAGTGTCTTTGTGACATGGATATCGTGAACACCATAACCGCCACGAGGGGGCGTTACTGCATAAGGAGAGCTGTGACGTGGCCTGCTCGATGGTGGTGGTTGGTTGGAAGGTTTGAAAGGGAGAAGACAGAGATATTTGAAAACGGCAAGGGGTCCATTCAGGCTGTTAGAAGAGGATTAGAGGGATTGGTTAAAAGGAAGGGGATGGGTGGAGATTGGAGAAGGGGAGGAAGAGGAGGACACAAGGGAAGGGTGAGAGGGAGGGCTCCCAAGAGATGGTGGTGGGCACTCGACAGTCGTTGTTCAGGACAGACTTGGGCGCCACGGTGGCTCAGAGATGTTGACTACCTCGCCTGGTGTGCAGGAGGCCATGGGTTCGATCCCAACCCTGACGCCTCTTGTAGATTTGGAGTTTGCATGTTGCTCTTCCCGTGGTCGCGTGGATTTCTCTCCGGGTCCTCCGGCTATCCCTCCACATTTAGAAGCATGCATTTAGAGTATTTGGCTGCTATAAATATCCACGTGATAAGTTACTTCGTTGAGCTATCGATTGTGGCCAAGTCACTTATGAAAAAGAGCTATACAGCTCAGTGGGCCTTACTTGGGAAATTTTTTTTTTTATAGTTTTGTGGTTATTATCTTTGTCACCATCATCACCATCACCACTACAACAGCTATCATTGTTCGCATCAGTTTTGTAATTCTCTGCATTTTCAATGTGACCATCATAATCATCATTATCAACATTTCAATCTATAGAAAATGCAATGCGTTTAAAAACCCACAACAGAATACAAAGGAGCTACTGCAATTTCAACTTACGCGCATGCGCGCAATAAACAGAGGGGATTCGTGCGTCACGTAGCTCTGCCGCAAACACCAACGGACACGCCGCCACCGTCGCTCTGCGTGCCGCTCACCCGCGGTGTCCCCCCACAGCTGGAGCCGCTCACGCCGAGCGGCATGACCCCAAACCAGGCGCAGCTGCACATCCTCAAGGAGACGGAGCTCCGGCGTGGCAAGGTGCTCGGCTCGGGCGCCTTCGGCACCGTCTACAAGGTGCGTGCAGTACGGCGCCATCGCTCGGTTTCTGAAGCGCTCGCTCGCTCACTCTCGCCAGCTCGCTCTCGCCAGCTCACTCGCACTCACGGAGTGTTTGTTTGCTTACTCACCTGTGCACTCACGACGTCACTCTCTCACTCGCTATCTCCTCTGCTCACTTATTCAGTCACTTGGTTGCTTCGTCGCTCACTATACATTTCACTAAGTTACTCATTCACGCAATCGCTTATTCACTGCTCGCTCAATCATTATTCATTCCTTTGCTCGCTCACCCTCTCACTGACGCAATCGTTTACTCATTCATGCAATCTCTTGTTCACTCGCTGACACATTTGCTCACATATTCATTCAACCAAATGAATCACTCTTAAGCTCGCTTGCTGACATGCTCACTTGCGCCTTATTTTTGTAATCCATTTCTTAATCTTGAATTTTATGATTCAGAATTCCACATTTTAAAACTTCCACTCTTCATTATTAGTGTTGTTGCATGTTTTCTGTCGTCGGTGTGTTGAAAACGATTTTCTTTAGAACTGCTTTTGTGTTTCGTTTGTTGTCCTTCCCCCGCACCTCCAATTAGCACGGTTGGCTGCATACAGTGCAAAAGAAATTCAACAAATAATGTTTATTTTTGACATTTTGAGTATAAATGTATTCCGTATGATTCACACTGTAAATAAAATTTCATCAGTAAATTACATAACATAAAAATCTATGTCATGTAATTTGTGGGCTTTGTAATAATGGGCTGCTTGAAAACCATTCTTACAGTGCTAAGTAAATCAGCAGATGAGGTTTATTGGCAAGGTGATGCCACACTACTGCCTTCTTTACGTCAATAATTCTCTATAATCAATTTATTCCAAAGGGAATCTGGACCCCAGAAGGAGAAACGGTGAAGATCCCTGTGGCGATCAAGGTTTTGCGTGAAGACACCTCGCCACGCGCCAATAAGGAGATCTTGGATGTGAGTACACGACGGCGCCAGCATCGAGAACCATCGGCAATTCTACCGCAGCCTCTCGGCGGTCAAGTCATGCTGGCAGCCACCGCGTCATGCTGGCAGCCAGTGGAGGTCATGCGAAACCAGACCGCGCTGCCGAGATAGGGCCCGATGCGTTCACATTACATTTCACAGTCTGCGGCTAAAACACAGAGGCGACTTTTCTCGAGGTGCCGCGGAGAGAGACGTGCAGGTGAAGTAAAAACAACAAAAAACGGAGAGGCGACAGGCACCGCGACCTGCCTGCGGGCGACGCACAACGTCTCTGCGAGGACGGTGGCACCGCGCGACGACGACGACCACAAAAGCCTGGGGCACGAATCCTGAAAGCTCGGCTGAAACATCGTCACCGGGAGTGGCCATGTTGCTCTTCCTGCCCATACTCGCGCTCTAGGAACGCGACCACCCCTCCACATTGCGCCCCCCCCCCCCCCACTTTCCCTGTCCTTTGCCCTCCTCACCCCGTACAAAAAATCCAACACTGTCAAAGGATTTGTTGGATTCCATTACATCATCAGAGGTGCAGCACTGTTGATTCTGTTTAAAAGCTGCTTACTGTTTTCTACTTTGAGATAAACACGTTTTCTTTTTTTAAATGGTAATGGCCTTGCATTGAATTGCACCAGCCCACCGCCTTCCACCAGGGGGAAGTTTATCTCATCGGCTACAGCACGATCGGAACTTCACCTGTGTTGCCTGTGCTACCTCTGTTACCTGTGTTACCTGTCGGAACGCTCGGCGGCCTTGGCTTGCGTGCGCCCGTCTGCGCGTGTGTGCGCACAGTCTGTGCACAGTCTGTGCAAGTGACAGCTCTGATTTATGATCATATAGTTTCGTTTATATCTGATACCGCATGCCACGTAATTAATCCTCGCTGGTAAACAGTTGACTGCTTTGGGCCCCGGGGTATTTATTATTTTCAAGCTTGGGCGGACGAACATTTTTTGTTTGCCACATCTGTGTCGCCACCGCTCGCATCGCGCTGTGTGAGGTCGCCCACGAGTGGCAGACGGGAGCTAACGCCATTGGCGCGCTCCGACCTTGCGGAGTAACGATCGCATTCCTGGGTGGGCCCTTGCGTGGCCCGTCGCTCGACGCAAGTCTTGTTGACTACGCCTTCCACCGCCGCCGATAACGTCACCTCGCGCCCAGCACGGCCTGGTTGCACCCACAATCTCCGGCTGCCAGGTTCAAGTCGTGTAGGAAGAAATAAAAATGTTTGGGAAAATTGCTTAATCTATTATTGCCTTTTGTCACCCCTCCAAAAAATTGGTACATTGCAATCAATGTAACACATTACCCTGTGAGTGTCAGGACACGTTGTTACAGCTGCAGCTACTCGAATCTGTTCGTGAAATGTCACGGTCACATCCCCACATGCCTTCACCTGTCTCTAATGAACTTTTATGAGCGCTCCCCCAAGCTAACACAGATCACCATTTTTCAATGGATTTTGGTGAACTGCCCACTGCTGCCCACCACAGAGTACTGTACTTCTGTGCTCCCCACCTTCATCAACCCTAAATGAACTGTGTTCAGGATGGACACACGGCTTGAGGAGACACTCCTCTAGCAGTGGATTGACAAAGGGTCTGTACAAGTTGCGTGTATGATGCTCCGTAATGGCAATGTTTTTTTTTACAGTAGCGCACATTACACATTCAGTGGCCCCGCAATAGCCAGGCTGTTGAACTCTGGGCGTACATGTGCCGGTGTTGCCGCGTGCAGGAGGCCTACGTGATGGCGAGCATTGACCACCAGCACCTGGTGCGCCTGCTGGGCATCTGCCTGAGCTCGACGACGCAGCTTGTGACGCAGCTGATGCCGTACGGCTGCCTCCTCGACTACGTGCGCGAGCACACCGACAAGATCGGCTCCCAGCCCCTGCTCAACTGGTGTGTGCAGATTGCCAAGGCAAGTGAAGCACGTGCGCACGCGGCCCGGGGCGTGAAAAGCACCTAGTTTGCAAGAGGCGCTGCTGCACGTGCCCGAACCTCAGAACCCTGCGCATCTCAACATCGTTCCCACCAGGAGCGCCAACCAGTGGAGTTTTGACAACAGTATTTGTGAAAATGTTCCCCGCGCACGAACGACAGGGAATGAATTACCTGGAGGACCGGAGGCTGGTTCACCGGGACCTGGCCGCTCGCAACGTGCTCGTGAAAGCGCCAAACCACGTCAAGATCACCGACTTTGGGCTCGCCAAGCTGCTGGACCTCAACGAGACCGAGTATCACTCCGAGGGGGGCAAGGTGAGCTCCCGCCCCCCACTCCCATCCCCACAGCTCATCGACTCGGAGCTGCTCTAATGTTTTGATGACACAGGTCTGCTCCGCAAATGTGTGGCCTGACCCAAATATCTGTTATGAATCTGGCAACCTTCAGGTTAAACATTCTGCAGGATTTATTCCAATGTGCCCCCAAATAATGCTATATACATCCTTAGTTCCACGTAGCATTTCGAACAAAAATCTTACAAGTGATGAAATTTTTACTTCAAAGTTCGAACAAATTTTAATAGTTTTGGTTGGATGAGAAGCATCATGTGCTCTTGTTTTGTCTGTGTTCGATTTCTACAGCTTCCCATCAAGTGGCTCGCATTGGAGTCGATTCAGCAGAGGATCTTCACCCATCAGAGTGACGTGTGGAGCTACGGTACTCATCGCAGCCACCTGCCTGGCTTCCCGCGGGCACCTCCTGCTGAGCAGGAGGTCACGTCTGGCTTTGATGACGACAGACAAACTGCAGACCCTTCTCTTGATTGTAGCACATTGTCACCCCTTATAGCGTATACGAATAATGCCCTTTCATTACCCTTTAGAGCCTCACCGAGTCTCAAGACTCTTATTCAAGAGGGTCCTGTATTGAGATGTTGGGTCAATTTTAGTAATTAGTGTTATGCTTGTGAGGAAAATTTGAACACCAGAGAAAACCCATGCATATGAGCAGAGACGGCAGTCTCAAGCTCTGCAGCAGTATATCGATGCGATGTCGTTGTGACCACCTCTCTGCCTGCATGTGCAGCGATGTAGTCATGCCCCTCCATATACTGGACAGGCTCCGACCCAGCTTCGTCTCTGAGATGGGACACAACGTCGCAACTCGAGCACCTCTGTCGGTAACGTCCCTCGCCGCTGTCCCCCGCTCCCCCCCCCACCCCCCTTGCCGGCACCTCGCATCACAGGGGTCACGCTGTGGGAGCTCATGACGTTCGGCGGGAAGCCGTACGACGGCGTCCCGGCGCGGGACATCCCCGAGCTGCTGGAGAAGGGAGAGCGGCTGACCCAGCCGCCCATCTGCACCATCGACGTCTACATGATCATGGTGAAATGTACGTGGCGCCTGACGCGATCGCTTCGCCTGTCTCGCCGGGGATCCATTCCAGCTGGAGCTGTCTGGGATGCAGCTTTGGAGAATATTTCCCACTTCCACAACCTGTGCTGTTGGGGGTCCGGGAGGGGGATGGGGGGGGGGCGGTTTGGGTGTTGAAGTTTGATTTAGGTACTAAACAAAATAAATTGCAAAACACAGTAGAGTGTATGTACCTCGAGCAGTGCATTTAAGGCGGATTGGAATCAAAATGATAGAAAGAAAATAAGTGCGCAAGAGCAGGTAGATTTCTTTAGATAACCTAATTTGATGATTATTATAATGATAATTATTACATTTTGAGAGTACCCTTTACAGCAGGGCATCTCAGAGCACTTTATACGTGATAAGCGACTTACATCTCATTTCAAACAATTGAAAGGGCATCCCCAGTGGCAGCTGCCCCCGTGAGCACAAGGTGGCTCCAGTGCCTGGCCTGCGAGTGGGCATTTGTCTACCAGTCGGGGGCAATGGTTGCTCTGTGTTATTCCCAATTTAGTAATTTGTAGGTTTTTCATTTTACAATTTTGGACCACGACCGGCAAACAATTTCCCGTCTTTATATGTCTAATACATCCATAGTAATAACCAGGGTGGCCTGTCGGATTATAACTTCAAAACTCTGATACAAGCGGCGAAAGCGCTCCCGCTGGGGCATGTCACCTGGTGAAAAACAAACGTAGCAGCGTGCAGTCGCTTGACGCTCCGTGTGCTTGTGTCGTGCCAGGCTGGATGATCGATGCGGAGAGTCGGCCTAAGTTCCGGGAACTCGCCGCGGAATTCTCCAAGATGGCACGCGACCCTACGCGGTACCTCGTCATCCAGGTGAGGGGTCCCCACGCCATCACGCCATCGTGTGTCCCCTTCGTCTTGTAGGCTTGGAAACAAGCGGTATGTGAGTGTCGCTAACAAACAGCAGGAAGGGACGACTCCCACCGTCCCTTGCCTGCATGTGTCATGTGACCACCACATTGCTTTAAGTCTTGTCTAGGTCACCGACTCAAAAGAGAGCGTTGAGATGAATTTGCTGCTATAAAAGTCCACATGTTAGCCACATTGTTGAGCCATCATTTGTGGCCAGGTCACGTCTGAAAAATAAGCTAAATAGCTCAGTGGGCTTTACCTGGTAAAATACAAATGTTATTTTTTTCCTGATTTTCTTACCTTTCCTATACTTTGCACTCCCATCATATTTTTTGTATTGTTTGTTGTAACTTTCAGACTCGCCCTGACTGGACATCTGTGAAAAAGAGCTTTATAGCTCTTCGGATTCCTCCAGTATAAAGATTCTGATTCTGATTCTAGACCACCAGCTCAAAATACTAGAAAGTAATGGCCGTATATTAAGGCAGCAACGAAAGAAAATGGCAGCACGCCCCGTGTGCTCCCGCCAGTGTCTCGCGGTGCGGAACAACGATCGGCGTTGGCAGTTCTGAACAAATTCTGGAGAAGTTATTTTGTTTTGTGTTTAGTTTGTTGTCATTCCCCCGCACCTCCGATTCGCATGGTTGGCTACGTACGGTGCGAAAAAAGTTCGGCATACATACACATAATACCGTTCACGAGAAAAAAAGTCCACAGCAGCCAACGCAAGAGAATGCGGGGACACACGCCCCCAGGTGAACCCACGAGAGACAGGCCGGTCCGCACTGCTTGCGCTGTGGCAGTGTGGTGTGTGTTACTGCACACTGCGTTTGAGTTATCACGAGTTGCATCAACCGTGGACTTTTTTTTCCCTACTCATGCCTCTAGGAATGTTGTAAAATATGCAAACAAAGTTTCCACCCCCCTTGTTGAGTCTACCTGTGTTGACTCTTGCAGAGTAAATTTTTCAAAATGCGTAAACATCCTCCAATAGAAATAAATATTCTGATGTGCAGCGGTTTCTGTCCATCTGCTGCTGAATGAGGGCCTCCCCAAGTGACCGCCATCCTACATGATCCCGTGATGGAACAATCGGCCCAGCACCTCAACGCGAGCCGATTGCGTCACTCCTTCTCCACCGTGGATGTCCACTTGGGCGCTTTCTGTTCTTTGGCCACCGCTTGGTAGTTAGTCTCCCACTAGCCGTCATTGCTTCGAGCGACGTGTCCTGCCAAGTTCACAGAACCTTGCTTCATGGTCACTATGATGTCTCTAGCCTGCACGTGCTCTCTAATCCAAGGTACTCCTCAGTTCTGTCTCTTAGTTTTATCTCAATTGTGCTATCGGTGTCACGCCGCGAGAAAACCCTTCCCGTGAGAGAACGGCACACGGAAGGAGATGTCGCAGAGCTACGTCCCGAGATCCCTTCGAGTGACCTCTGCGACTTTGTCCCCTCCGCCAGGGCGACGAGCGCATGAAGCTGCCGAGCCCCAACGACAGCCGCTTCCTGCAGAGCCTCATGGAGGAGGACGACATGAGCCAGATGGTGGATGCCGAGGAGTACCTCACCCCGCCGCCATTCCCCCTCCGCCCGCCGCCGCCGGGAGGCAGCGACCCGGTAACCGCGGCTCAACGCATCTCACCCACCCGCACCCTCCAACCTCTTTTCCACTGGCATACTTGAGCCAAGCCAGCGTGGGACCATTACAATGCAGGTGCTTTTACCCTGTCTGCTGCCGTTTGCCCTGCTGAACCGGAACTAAACCAGATATCCCGGTCGGGCTGGAGTGGGGGCCAAGCGTGGCCAGGATTGGGACTGATAACACGCTCGTTTCATTTGACGTCAGTCGATAACAATTCCAGCACAGTGTCACCGCGTCATCTACGTGTGTCTCAATGCGTGACATAATACTGACGATGACTCCTGAATACATTGTACAACTTAGCTCTGTGTGTACCTCCTGGCCGAAGTGGAGTCACGTTGGGAGGTGGACAATTCATCACATTACCAAGCAATGTGGACATCCCGTAACCGATGTGTCATTTGTGCCCTTTGTGCCCACAGAGTGGAAGCAATTCCCCAACACTGCCCTGCCAAGGCATTACTGGGGTGAGTGCCTGAATATTATTTTTTTAAAATGCTGTCAACAACTGTGGCATTGAACTGTCCTGTGTGTGTGTTCTGCAGTCGTGCCATTGGTCGGGCTGGAAATACGGGTTCATTTCGTATTTCAATTGCAATATGAACATGGCTTGGGCTTCCTTTAAGTCAACTCAACCTTAAATAAATAACCCAGTGCATTGTTGCGTGAATATAAGCGCTTGATAAACAAAGGAAGCCGGCACTCGTTAACATCGTTTTGATCATGTGTGTGTCATGGGGAGCGGGTAGCGCGTTGCGCTACAAACCCAGCGATCTGAGTTCGATTCCCGCTCACGGCCAACACAAGTGACAATTATCTGAACCGATCATGGTCCTCCCTTAGGTCGACTCGGCCTCAAATGAGTACCTGTGCGGTGTGTAAACTTTGCCACTCGGGAGACAAAGGCGACCGGGCGTGGTGCTAGCCACCCACCACCCCCTCTTGTGCCGTGCCGGCCTTCATAGGTGTTCGCTAACAGCACTTGCCCCAACAGTCTGTTTAGGGTATACGGGGATATTTGTCTTAGTATGTAATGCACACGCATACATATGTGACGCAGTGGTTAGCACAGAGTACTGCGAAACTGTTTAACCGAGTTCAATTCCCAACCACGACTAACATGAGTGGTGACTGATCTCTGAACTGGTCCCCGGGCCTCTCCCCGGTCGACTCAGCCTTAAATGAGTACCTAGTGATGTGGTGCGTTCTGCAAAGGCAAAGGTGGCCGGGCATCGCGTTGGCCACACCGCCGCCTCGTGCGCCGTGCTAATCGCACGCTCCTTAGGAGCGTTGCAGACTCTACGCGCGTGCATGATGTTTTTTTACGTGCTCGTCTTTTTGCGTGCATCATCCTCCACCGTGGTGCAGACGTCGGACCCGGACTCGGAGTTCGGCTCCGAGCACGGCGCCGCGGCCCCGCGCATGCCGTCGCTCTTGAGCCGCAGCATCTCGCGCCAGTCGGATGGCGCGCACGCCCACTACCCCGGCAGCGGCGCCGGCGGCAGTGCCAACGCCACCGCCGGTGGCTCCGCGGCGGACGTGTTCGTCGGAGGTGCCGGTGGCCACGGCAGCGGCGGCTCGGGGGAGATCCCCATCGGCGGCACGTGCGTGGACGGGAAGGCGCCGCAGCCGAGGTTGCACAAGAACAGCATGCGGCACCGCTACAGCAGCGACCCCACGGGGCCACCGGCGCCCGCGAGCGATGGCGGCGGCGGCGGTGGTGACGATGACACGGACGACGGAACCGGCGACGATCTGAACTTCCAAAGCCGCCCGCAGAACCTGGACAATCCCGGTGAGCTTGGCGTCGGGCATAGAGGTGGTGCCACCTGTATAAGTTGTAGGCGGCATAGCAAGTAGTTCATGTATGTATGTTGAACTTCTTTCGCACAGTACGTAGCCAACCATGCTAATCGGAGTTTCCTGACATGTCGGCATGCAGTGCATTTTCTTTTTGAAAACACATTTTAGTCGGGTTAGGATGGGACTGTCCCTTAAGATGCGGGGACGAGAGCATATTGTTTCTAGAAGTGTTGTCTTTGAGGTGACCGGGTGGTACACAGGACAGAGAGTGCTTCAATGTCATTGTGGAGGTCCTGGGTTCACATCCAGACAGCTGTCCGGATATTAAAACCGACTTCTCAGGTGTAGTGAGTTTATATCCAATATCCAGTGACTGTACAAATAAAAAAAGAACATCACGTAAAATTTAGTTCTGCATTTAATTTGGCGAATTTTATAGCTCTTGAGAATCAAAAAGAATGGTTCGACTGTCAGGTAGTAGCAGGGCAGGTGGGGAAAGTATTGCGACTGACTGTGTAGACCAGAGGTGGTCACTTGAATGGAGCTCAATAGTAGTTCCGTGACGTCTCCTTCCGCAGACCGGTCTCTAACAGGGCGATAGTCTCGTGGCACCACACAACTGGGATACAATTTGGGGAAAACACAACAACACTTTCAAAGACAAGCAAAGTGTTGTCCCGTGACATGTGTTTGTTTTCTCCTGGCGTTTCCCAATGGAAATAAACTCAAATATAAATTGGCTAAATGTAGAAAGAAGAACAACCCTGTGCAGGTGAAGGGAAATCCTCCACCTCTTGTGCCCGCCAAGATCTATCAACTGCCAACACTGGACATGTCATTAGTGTAACGTCTGCCGAACCATCAGTGCGGAATAAAGATACTAATGCTTATCAAGGAAAGCCACACTGAACCTGAAGACTTTTTCAGGAGGGTCCTGCTAAATTGGAATGTTTGACAAACACCAATGACATTTCATGTTTTTAACCCGGATGAAACCCTTGCAGAACAGAGTGAGAACATACAAACTCCACACAGAAATGCACCCGAGTCAGGATTCCAACCCAGTACCTCCTTGCTACGAGGCGCAAGCGTTACCACTGCGCCACCCTTCCACCCTCAGTGTGAAAGTGTCGCTTAAACGACGTTGAAGGGCAAGAGTCCAGTTACTATGCGTTCGTTGGTCCGTGATTAATTAATGAGTACGACTTTTCTCCCTTGACACATCGCCCCCCCCCCCGACCCCCTGTGTAGAGTACATGAACCCCATCAACAGGCTGCAGGACCCGCTCGCACTCTCCAACCCCGAGTACATCAACTACCAGGCCGCCGATGACTTGGACGCCGAGTACGTGAACACGGCCTCGAGTGTCGCCGGCCACGCGGCGCCGTACACCGTCCAGAACCCCGAGTACCTCGAGCCGCGGTCCAGTGACACGGACGCGGACTCCGGCTTGGGGCCCCTCGGCAGCTCGCAGCCGTTCAGCAGCCAGGCCTTCGACAACCAGGAGTACCTGGAGGACTCGTCGCTGTGTCGCCAGACGTCGCTCGACAACCCCGAGTACATTTGCGCGCCGTCCGGGGACAGGCGCAACGGCCACTTGAAGTCGGTGGACGGCATCATCGGCGGCGGCGGAGGCCTCGTAGCCGCCGCCATGGACAATCCCGAGTACCTGCTGGCGGTGATGCCGCTCCTGGGGACGGGGGTGCGGAGCGGACACACCGACACGATGGTGTGACGCGCGCCGGTGGATGCGGCGACATGAGGCGCCGTGGAACACCCTCCGCGTGACGCGACATCGACGCCACGGTGTGCCGCACCGGCAGACTCGAGTAGCCGAGGACTGTAGTGGAGAAAGCCCCGTGGAGTATCGTGTCAATGATCGCCCCCCTGTCCAGGGCGTCTCGGATTTTTAAGACACCTGCAAAAAAGGGAAGCGCTAACCCCCAGTGACACGGCGGAGCCAGGGGCATCGGCGGGAGCGGTCGTGGTGAAACGGGTTTTGTTTGCAAGTAGGAGATGTGCTCGTGGTTCTTGGGACTACCACGTGGGGACCGTGCCCCCAAAGGTTCTCTTTTGTTTCAGTCTTGTTCGTCACCAATCCACACAACGAGCCACAGGTGTGCGCATCGCAAAAGGCTCAATAACTTCACAGTAAGATCACAAAACCCACCGTACCGTGGTAAATCCGTGGACACGCGGTGATGCGACAGGGGACCGGATTTACATCTCGCCGAACCTTTTCCTTTCAGCCAGTTTTTTTGGCTAACACGTACCGATGTCTCCCATGACCAGCAAATAGGGGCGATTGTCAATGCACAGTTGCGTTTCATCCGTTTCTTCTCAACGTGAATCTGGCCCAAAAGGAACTCGTTCACAACATTTTTAATGTATTTGAAAGCATGGTAATTACAAATGAATCGCACACAGTAATGGAAAAAAGCTATAAAAGCTGTATATTTTTCGTGTTTTTATACCGTATTGAATTGTTTATTTTTTAACACTATTAGATATACCGAAGCAATAAAACAATGTGGTATGTATGATGGTCTCCGTAGTACTAAGCAATGTGTAGATTCGCTTCGCATTATCTCACTACTGAAAAGCACAGCACTACAAGCTTCAAATCAAGACAGCGCTGCAGCTTTCAACACTCTTCGGGGATGTCAATATTAACACTAATGAACTACTGTCTTGCTCTTGGTAGAATTACTCAACTTGTGTTGTAGCTAGTCACTTGTATATATTTAATGGAAGACTGTATATTTTTATTTGATATAGATACGGTTTATACATTGTTATCCACATCTGTGGTTAGGTGACTTTTGGGGGAAACACCACTGTCTTTGATTGTGAAAGGGTGTTTCGCTGATATTTGCTTCGTATGAAAAATGTAATTGCAGCTAACAAGAGAAATGTTTATCTTTGCAAAATCTGTGTGTACAGAAGAGCAGTCATGAACTCACAACCTTGGAAAACATCCACTTGCTGGCCATCCCAGCGCATTGTAATGATTTTGCCGTCTCGTTTATGTTTGGTGTTTTAGTCTTTTTCTAAAAGTGCAGGACACCGAGAAGTTTATCTACCGAGTTTATAGTGTACTGTACATAAATATTTTGTGTAAATATTGGTACGAGAAAAGCCACTTTACAGATTGTAATTTCATACTGATATCAAAGTGCAGCTTAGAGGCAAGGCTCTGTATAATGGAATATAATGTATGTTTTTGAGAAAAACAAAAAAATGCTGTCGTTGGTTTTAGAAGTGTTGCAGCATAGTACGTCAACATTTAACTCCACCATTATGCTGTACAATAACTATTATTTTAGTTTAAACAATCATATTTCATTTAACGCATACGCTCGTTGATACTTAAATACATGGATTCACATCACGTTCATAATTGTTTGGCTAAAACGCTAATTTAGATGAATAAAGATTCGTTGGTTTTAGAAGTGTTGCAGCATAGTACGTCAACATTTAACTCCACCATTATGCTGTACAATAACTATTATTTTAGTTTAAACAATCATATTTCATTTAACGCATACGCTCGTTGATACTTAAATACATGGATTCACATCACGTTCATAATTGTTTGGCTAAAACGCTAATTTAGATGAATAAAGATTCGACTCAGACAAAGAAAGGCCAAATGGCAGCTTCCTTTCACCAACCACAGAAACGCGTAGATGCCGAACGTCCATTGCACCAACCAGGACAGGCAAACGTTTCGCCAACACAGAAGCCCCCCTTAGCACGAGGCAACGAATAGTGCGAAGTCCAAGAGTATGAATTCCGAAGCCCTCATTGAAAAATGCACTTTAGAACTTAACTTTGCTGGCAAATTCCGTGTGTTAATAAAGGAAAGCCGTCCTAAGCTTTCTGGAAATAGTGTGTCCTGTATCGAGCGACGGTGCAAGTATTTTGGGATGCCCTTATCACCGCGTGCCACTCCCCGAGCTCCGAGGAGAGGCAATTGCTCAAGTATCCCCATGGCTCTTGCAGTGAACACGAATGTACCCAGCAACAATTCCACCACTTTTGTCTCTTAAAATTCCCATCGGCGTGACATTTCTCGCGTGTCGATTTTGTTTTGCTCATACGTGTTGGACCGTTGGCTCACACAAGCTTATGGCCTACAGGAGTACGCTATACTGTGAAACCTTGTACCTTGCGAATTGTAATGCTGCAGGCCCCGATAAGTTGTCTACTCTCTGTGTGGGGATTTTTTTGTACAATGTTTATAATGTTTAAAGCACATGAGCACGTGTCGGTTCTTTCCAAAATTACACCTCTTACAGCTGATAGAGTTTTATTTTTTAAATCACTGTACATTGCTGAACAATTAAATGATTACATTTAAACTTCACTCACTTAGAAAATATTATCTGGTTTATTTTGTGTCAAACTATTGCGTACATAGAGATGCTGTCGAGGGCATACCGATGGTAAGGCATTAGCTCTTTTCCTTTAATGCTAATTATGTTGACCTGTGTTGGCATTCATTTAGGTTGGTGTACATTTTATGTGTAATGTTTGCTGAAGAAGCAATAAAGCAGTGGAATATTACATTTTCGGTCAATGCCACTGATTTATAAAATGTGTCAGTTGATGATTGTGCTCATGACCATTTGTCAGACAAGTCTCATGAACAGAAGCCGTGGAGTCATTGGTGCCTTGATGGCTCGCTTGATTCAATACAGCTCTCAAATCCAAAAATACCTGCACGTGAAAGAACAAGATGTGCTCATTCGTTATTGTTTCTGAAAAATACATTTCCGTCAAAAGTGAAGTGATGAATCGCAGGTTGTAGTTGGCGTCTGCAAACGTTTTCACCACTCCTTAAAACCCCCAATAAACTCAATTCAGCTGGAAACACGGTACAGGCGTCTGTATCGAATGTCAAACTTTATCCACGGACACAACTACGGTCTTCCACTTTATTTTGGCATGCTGCGACTTGGGCCAGATTCCGGGCCACTGCTTACATTACTAAACAGCTGAATTAGCAATGGACCTCTCTTTAGTAGACTGAGCCTTAAATAAGTACCCGGTGCAATGTGTAACATCCGCACTGGAGAGACAGGCGACCAGGCGTTCCTGACCACATCACCGCGATCGTCTGCTGTGTAGGCTGAAGATGTATCCAAGTATGGCGCGTGTGGAGTCTGTGTTTTGTGTCTGTGTGTTTTAATGGTTTATTCATTCAATCATTAACTCGTGTTTATTGACAGCGAGGCTAGTCCCACTGCAGGCTGTGATAATAACTAAGCACGCGGTGCAGACTTTGAGGCGTGTAAGTGGGTCACTGGACTCGCTCGGTCTGTGAGTCCACGCTGAGCCAATCCCTGATCTCTATGGAGCTTGTTATTGGGCCTGTACAGCTGCCATCACGGGATCGACGGAGACTTGGGGAGGCCTTCATCCAGCAGTGTCTTGACCATGGCTGATGATGATCATCAAAAGTAATATATGTGCGACCTACAACCCAAAAATATTCGTTCATATCAAGCGATGCCTGCCAGCCTTTAACAAAGTCATCCGGAGGATTTCCAAAGAGATTAGTTGTTACGATCTGCGTAAAAAAAATCTGGCTTTGGTAAAACCTAACAAAATCAGTTGGAGGTGTGGCGCGACAACGCCAGGGTATCTTGAGTTGGGCCTCCACGGAGCCAGCAGCAGCCACGTGTCAAGCTCTGCACCGCACGGCGGGCGCTGCTCTCGAGATTCGGCGCCGCGTGATCGCCACCGCTGCGCTTTCACCGAATTCACCTTCCTGGAAATGTGACAAATGTGGGGAGAAGTTGGCAGCCGCGAAATCTGGCAAACAGCCCGGCCCAGTTACCGCTTCACGGCTGTTTGATCCGCAAACAGCGACAACAATAGGGCCCGGCTGCCCACAATGAACGCGATTCAGCAGGAACGGAGCCGACACAAAGGAGCTCACTTTGCAATGGAAGTGGAGCCAGGTGGGGTTCATCATCGAGGGGGGCAGTCCCCCACGAGAACAACTCCTCATCCTCTGCCCCCTCCCCCCACTGCCAACCCAAATCCAGATCTCCTGCCCACACACCCCAATACTTCTTGGTTTTTTCGGTAAAGTCACGTAGAATGGAAATAATAAAATAATAAAAATAAAATATAATAAAATAATTCTCACGACGTTTCGGCCACAACGCAAGCAGACAGACTTGCTCTCCACCTGAGGACGGCTGCTTGCGTTGTGGCCGAAATGTCGTGAGAATTATTTTATAATGTTTCATTTTTATTATTTTATTATTTCCTACGTGACTTTACCGAAAGAACCAATAAGATGAATCCCTGCAGTCACGAAAGCTTTAAATCGAAATTCATGTGGTGAGGATATTGTGCCCTCTGGGTGCGAACGACGGGTGCGTGCTGTCTGCAGCATGCTCTGTTTTGTGTGACTGTGTCTACTTGGTTGAGACCTCGAGGCCCTGTATGTAATGTGCATGTGTCCAGCCCACCTTGTCAATCCACTGCTGGATTATTTGACCATACTTCACCGCCCTGGTCAGTGCTGATTGCTGAAGGTGTCGGGGAGGTGGGGGGCATAACAGAAACTAGGATGCATACGAGGGCGTAACGCTTAAAACTCCACAGCAATGGATTCAATCATCCATGGATGTACCTCTGTCTGGCCAACCCACTTGCCCAGTTTAAAGTGGTCGGTAGTCATGGACTTAAATGGAATGGAAAATACAGTACAGTACGGTGCAGAGGAATAGTATGTGCTCTGTAGAAGAGCCATTGCCCGGAACGTCCTTTGTAAGGCGGTACGGAGCCCGTTACTGACGGATGTGATGGGATATTCCTGTTGTTATTTGTGCTTGTGCACGACAGTAGCGCGTGGTCTCCTGCACGACTCCTTCGCCCGGTTACAAAACTCACCACGCGTCCCACCCACCACTCGTGCCACCCACCGAGCGTGCCACCCACCGAGCGTGCCACCCACCACGCGCGCCACCCACCGAGCGCGCCACCCACCACGCGCGCCACCCACCACGCGCGCCACCCACCACCCGCGCCACCCACCACCCGCGCCACCCACCACGCGCGCCACCCACCACCCGCGCCACCCACCACCCGCGCCACCCACCACGCGCGCCACCCACCAGGCGCGCCACCCACCAGGCGCGCCACCCACCACGCGCGCCACCCACCACGCGCGCCACCCACCACGCGCGCCACCCACCACCCGCGCCACCCACCACCCGCGCCACCCACCACGCGCGCCACCCACCAGGCGCGCCACCCACCAGGCGCGCCACCCACCACGCGCGCCACCCACCACGCGCGCCACCCACCACCCGCGCCACCCACCACGCGCGCCACCCACCAGGCGCGCCACCCACCACGCGCGCCACCCACCACGCGCGCCACCCACCACGCGCGCCACCCACCACGCGCGCCACCCACCACCCGCGCCACCCACCACGCGCGCCACCCACCACCCGCGCCACCCATCACCCGCGCCACCCACCACGCGCGCCACCCACCGAGCGCGCCACCCACCGAGCGCGCCACCCACCACGCGCGCCACCCACCACGCGCGCCACCCACCACGCGCGCCACCCACCACCCGCGCCACCCACCACGCGCGCCACCCACCACCCGCGCCACCCACCACCCGCGCCACCCACCACGCGCGCCACCCACCGAGCGCGCCACCCACCACGCGCGCCACCCACCACGCGCGCCACCCACCAGGCGTGCCACCCACCACGCGCGCCACCCACCGAGCGCGCCACCCACCGAGCGCGCCACCCACCACGCGCGCCACCCACCACGCGCGTCACCCACCAGGCGTGCCACCCACCACGTGCGCCACCCACTAAGCGCGCCACCCACAGCAACTGAGATTCTCCACTCGCCATGGGGCGAAGCGGCTGCTGAGCGGCTGCCCCCTTGCGGTCGCTGCTCGCAATCACCCTCACATGTCACCCTCACCCCCCACACCTCCCCCCCCCCCCACCACCCCTCCTCACCCCCCCTCACCCCCCACCACCCCCCACCACCCCCCACCACCCCCCCTCACCACCCCCCCACCCCCACCACTGTGCATCATGATTAATTGATTAATTGATACTGTGCAGCGTGGATGACCGCGGTGTTTGGTTGGTGGCATTGATGCTGAAGTTGCCACAGCAGGTGGCATAGGTGGTGCATCGGCCACTCGTCTCAGTCAGTCGACCCGTGACCTCCTGGTGCACCTAGCCTGGCACAGGCTGCTGCTGCTGTTGTTGTTGCTGCTGCTGCCTCGTGGTGACGCTGCCTCTCGATTCGCTGCCAAATCCACGCGGCGGCCGCGAGGGGCGTCGCCTGAAATCCGCGACCCCGGGGCCCGAGCCACCGCCACTCGGCATCCTCCTCCACCTCCTCCACCTCGCCGTCTCTTCTCGTCTCCTCCTCCTCGCCGCCGCCGCTGCTGCTGCTGCTAACCATGGCCCCCAACGAGCTGGGTAATGCGACACCGTCAGCCAGACGGCGTCTTCTCTCTCTCCCCCCCGTGCCGAGTGGCGATGGGGACTTTGTCGAGACGCCGCGCGGGTCTCGCTTTGTTCGTGCGTGGGGCCACCACGAGGTCGCCACGTGGTTCCCGAGTGTGTGAAGGGAAATGAATGAATTAGCTGAATGAATTAGTTTAAAATCATACATTGATTGTAACTGCAGTGTGAATGATTCAACTTTACGCTGGGACTTCACGAATGAGTCGACATCACGAAGAATTAATGTACAGTGCGTGGGCGGGAATTCCCTATACCCCTTGCCTCTTGACAATCGTATTAAAAGCTGCGGAGGAGGGGTATAGGGACTTTTCGACCACACTATGTCAATGTCTTAACTTTCATTTTGTTGCTCTATTAAAAAAAATGCGATCTAACAGCCAATGGCTGTTAAGTCTGAGAACGTTAGCATCGTGAAAGAGTTGCTATAAATGTATCGCTATGTTTACATGCAGCATAGAAATTTTGCAAGTTGTGCAGTCGCTAGGAAGCTCAGCTGTGGATTTGAAGTTTCCGTGACTGCAAGGATCCACACTCTTTGGCTCTTTCGGTAAAGTCACGGAGGTGAAAACATAAAATAGTTGTGGTTGTGCCACCTGATGACGGGCGCTTGTGTTGCGCCCAAAACGTCGTGATATTTATTTATTTTATTTTTTCACCTCCGTGACCTTACCGAAAGAACCAAGAAGTATGAAACTCAGCTGGTTTGAGGCTGCGGTTGGCGTGTTGGTGATGGAAGGCCACCGCGCACACAACAAGACCGGCGTAGTTGTTGCTGCCATAGGGCCAGGAAACTCCATTATTGTACTGCAGCCGTGCACCGTCTTTGACCAAGCCGTGCGCACGACTTGCGTGGTGAAGTATGGTCAAACAATCCACAGAGGGCAGCGAATTCTGAACTGTTGTTGGAAATGGCCTCTCCTGGAGTGCGGTAAATTCATCCGCGACTTTTCGCAGATGTGGGGAGTCGGACAGAAGTGACGGCAAATACATTTGATTATCCGCGTTTGTCCATGGATGACCGCACAGATATCGGAGTTCTTTTTGGATGGAGAAGAGATCGGGCGTTGTGCAAAGAGCACACAAACCAGTCGGTATCTGACCAGCATTTTGAGATGCGGTCCCAATTCCATGCGATATAATCCACACTGACTGCGTGTGTTCGACTTTACTGTTTTGATTGCGTTCGAATTATGCCTGCATTCAAAAATCGCGCCTGCGTCATAGTAAAAATTTGACAAAAATACTATACGGACTCTCAAATCACTTAATTGGAATAACCAATATCATCAACATCTTGAGGCTCACTTGCAGGCCGGTGCTGCATCGCCGTCGTGCCACATAGGGACAGCTGCCATCGGGGTGTCCCCTAGCCTAAACGCAGAGACAACCGAGCCTGTATACTGGAATGATTGCGATGAGATGTGATGCAAGGCACATATAAATGTTGGGGAGTTTAAGTGCGCAGTAAATGTCGCTACAAATTATTGAGAATCGGTAGCAATCCCCTCCACACTACGGCCCACTCGCGCTCTCTCGATGGCATGCCAGGCTGGTCTTTGAGGGACGACGTCGAGTGGTTCTGGGACTCGCCGGTTGTTTTGAGATTAGAATTTCACGGGGTGGCTGGAGTTTTCTGTAAATGGCTCCCTAACAAGCGGAGAGCTTGTCTCGTGCTTCTCAACAAAGTCCCCCCTTGGCGCACGCTCAATTGAGCCGTGAAGACGTCTCACAGAGGCATCTCTTCTTCCCCCGTGTCACGCACGATATCTTTAGACTCGCCAAGGAGTCGCGGGAGACAAAGGAATGATCTGTGCATTTAAGAGGCCCCCTTGCTAATGCAGCATACGTGCGCAGGGCAGTGAAGAGGGCGCGTCTTGGACTTTGTGGCCGGAGCGTCTGAGTAAGCCATGGCAGCCGGGATGAATTCGGTGGTGAGCCGTTACAGATTCATTCTAAAGAATCAATGTCGCTACCGCTCAAACGAGCGAGCAGTCGGCACTGGTTTCCATGGTCTGCCATCAGCCAGTGGTGGGACTTCCACATTCTGATGGCAGAGTGCAGTACATCCATCAGTTGGCACTGTTGTTGGCCAAGTGTGAAGTGTGGGTTGGTCGAGTGGGGGAAGCCTAGGGCCGTTTCATGGATATTGCTCGCCACTCGTGATGGCCATGGCTGAAGATCAAACTCTGCTTCATAGTGCTGTATGATACAAAACATACAAATCGAGAATCTTTAATTGATCTATTATCTGTAAATCGATGTTTTATTACACTATCAGTAATATCTATTTGAATGGCTGGGGTGGACCTTGGGGCTTCCCCTGTGCATTTTATCCACTCTTCGAAGCCTAGCATGGGGGCCTTTCCTTCCCATGGGCCCCTAACGCCACCGTTGCACTGCCTGCGCACCCTATAGCTACGCCAACGCTCCACGATTCACACCACCTGCTTGCCGCAACAACACCACTCGCACGAGTCTGCACCGCTGCCGTTGGCACGGGTCGGAGCCGGCCCCGGTGGGTGATGTTCGTCCGTCCGTCTGTCTCATCGCAGCGCTCTTCAGCGTGTCCAACAAGGAGGGCCTGGTGGGCCTGGCCTCTCGGCTGGACGCTCTCGGGCTCGGCCTGGTGGCTTCCGGAGGGACCGCCACGGCTCTCCGCGATGCCGGCCTCTCCGTCAGGTGCGTATCATCGCCTGTGTGTCGCCTCCACGGTTGTGTCCCTCTAGACAGTGCTGTTAGACATGGGGTGGGTGCGTGCGTGCGTGTAGTGGTAGTGGAGCGGTTAGCGCACTGTGCTACGAACCCGGCAACCCAAGGTCGATTCCCACCCACGGCCAACACCAGTGACAATTACCTGAACCAGTTCTGGGCCTCCTCTAGATCGACACAGCCTGAAATGAGTACCTGATGCAGTGTGTAAACATCGCTACTAGGGAGATAAGTTGGTTGGGCGTGGTGCTGGCCACCCACCGCCTCATGTGCCATTCCGGCTTTCACAGGTGCTCACTTACAGCACTTGTCCCAACAATCTGTTAAGGCTATACGGTTGTTGTCAGAGTGAGTGTGAATGCGTTTGTGGTGCCCGGGTGGCGTGGGGTGAGAACACGGAGTCCGCACCGTTGAGACCCTGGGTGTAAGATCTGGGTTTCAGCCTGCAAAATGAGCTTTAACCGGGTTTCAAAGCAGAGTGAGTTGATTGTCAACACTACTGCACCACCACTGCACCCCAAAATGGAATTTCCAAAATAATGAGATTTGCACAATTTTCTTTACGTCGTGATCTATCGGAGGCACCCCGTGACAGTCGTGTTTAAATATAATGAGTAACTGATTGCACAAAAATCAAAACACCCAAACCAAATAGTCCGCCCTCGCCACTGCCACTTGTGTGCCAAGGCAAAGTTGATTTGACGTTTTTTTCAAATGGTTGAATATCAAGGGAATTACTTCCATAGGTCCAAATTCACGTGTTGTTTCTCTAGTTTTGTTATATCTTGTTTGCTTGTTTTTTCTCACTTAGTATTGTTGTTTGTTGTTGTAACGTTCTGACCCGCCCCTACTGGACATCTTGTGAAAAGAGCTTTATAGCTCATCTGATTCTTCCAGTAAAAATAATTATGATTAACGTAACATTTCATTGGAATAAATTGCAAAGAAGGGAATCTCGCACACGCGGCTCACGATGACACTAGCACAAGAATCGACTTTAAAATCTACAAATGGAGGAGATGGAGCGATTACAAAAGGCAATTGCTTACTAGCACCACTGCTGGTAGAAGGGGCCTCTGATAGACGGTAGCTCTGAGGGGTATTTGGTCTACTGTCCCTCGCTGACGAGACGTCTTGAAAGATGTGGACATACCCACACTTTACCCCACCGCACGTGACATCGACTAACTGTGGCCTACCCATTTATACTGCTGGGTGTAAATGGGTGGGGGAAGCCAGCAAATTGCCCACTGTGTCACCAGGGCAGCTCCTTTTGTTTCAATTAAAATGTAAAACTGTTATTCCTTAATTGCTGGACGATTCTAATGTGTGCAACAAACTGGTTACCATTATTTCTCGTTTTTTTCAACGCAATTTTTTTTAAAATATACATTTTTAACAAACCCCGTTGATGATGGCCGTGTGCACCCGGTGATGGTGTGCGTGCGTGCGGTTGCGCAGGGACGTGGCGGAGGTGACGGGTTTTGCCGAGATGCTGGGAGGCCGAGTGAAGACTCTGCACCCAGCCGTGCACGGAGGTGGGGTGATCGCGTCCTCCAACTTCTTGGCCCACTCGGACGTTCGCATCCCACACACACTGCCCGTTCTGTAGCCCACCTCTCTTCACCATGGTCGGCGGCGGCGGCAGTCATCGTCAGCCCTGATGGAGCCACTGCTTGATGGAAGGCCTCCCCGTGCCGTCGCCATCGTTCACCCTGGCGGGGTGGCTAGGGTTGACGCTGTGCCTGTAAAGATTTGCCCAGCCGAGTAATTTAACAAATCTTCACGATTCAAGCTGGCGATTTGATTCTTTGTTGTAGCGCTGCTCGTGGCTGCGGGCATCACGAAAACTAATTGCATACATCAGATACAGAAATAAAAATAAATGATAATTGCCACATGCATGATTCAATCCACGTACCCTGAGCAAAAGAATAATTTTCAATTTGTGAATCGATACATCGTTAACGTCACGAATTAATGTGTGTCGTCGTTCACTGAGAGAGCGCTGTTCCTCTGTCGTCGTGGTGATGTTTGTTTTGCAGGGATTCTGGCACGCTCGTCGGCTGGGGACCAGGCAGACTTGGAAAAGCACGGCTTCAGCATGATAAGGTCTGGGCCGACACAACGGTTTTGTAAAATTATAAACACAAAACTTGTGCATTAGCCCATAGAGAAATGAGTCCAAATTTGTATTTATAAAATTCTGATAGAGCATCCTTTGCGCCGGTGCATCTCTGGAGTGCTTAGTACGTGTGATGAGAAACTTGCATCACATTTTTTCTCAAACATTTTAAAGGGCACCCCGAGTGACCGCTATCATTTTGCATCAAATGATGATGGCACTTGGCCTGCAAGTGGGCATTCTTAGTCCGCCGGTGAGGGGTGTTGTTGGGACGTGTAATCCCAATTGGGGAAATTTTTTCATTTTTTTTAATTTGGCAAATTTTGTCCAATATGCTGGCAAACAATGGCCCATTTGTGTCTTTGTATAAGTGACTTTGAAAATGTACATTTAATAATATATCTCTCGAGTGTAAGATATCCACAAAACCATTCAGTAAAAAGTAATTCTTCTAGATAACCTAATTTAGTAGTCGGATGAAGATAGCCGAACCTGACTTAGTTGACCTCTTGTATAATTGTCAGGCTATTACCAATCTGTCCTCCCACAATGGGTTACAGTTAACACAGAAGGCACGACCAATAGAGTACAGTGATATGTGTTTGTTTATCTATTCAGTGATGATCCCTTTAAAACAAATTATTACTATTTACTATCTAACGTACAAAAACTTTTATGTGGCTTTATTTTGAAATAGGAATACGTAAGTGAGGTTTGTGGCCAAGAGGTTATCATTTCATCAACGCTCTAAACCGCTCGTACTCACGATCCGCTACCGTGCGTGGTTCACACCGGGGATGTTCTACCGGAGCCAGCGGGCAGCATGCATTCTTCATTTCCGTGTTGTTTCCATCTTGTTACCAGGGTGGTGGTGTGCAACCTCTACCCGTTCATTAAAACCGTCTCGACGCCAGGCGTCACCGTGCCCGACGCCGTGGAGCAGATCGACATCGGTAACATGATTTCTCCGTGAACATTCATTTCATTTGATACCTCGGTGTCATGGGGTAGGATCGGTAATTGACAATAGTTTATGACATGAATCATTTACGGATCCATTATCGATGCCAAAATTCGTGGAATCAAGTTTCGGTTCAAGTGATGATTTATTTGATTGGCCAACACGTGCGGACGTTCAAACTGCCCGGCGCGTTGCAGTGTGATTGGTCTCCTGACAACTCGTTGCGTACCAAATATATTTACATAGAGCTTGCAGCCTTTTGCTAATCTACTGCCGAATGTAGACTTCACCATGCCGTGTCCACAATGGGGCTTATCTAACTATATTCCACCGCACTGGCCGATGCTGGTTGGTGAATGTTGGTAAACCGACAATCGTTTCTTTAGTTTTGCACGTGGTTATCGTTAACGTGAAAACCGGCATTAACAACCCTAGCAGGGCGTCTTGCGGCGGTGCCCGGAGCAACCGGCAGGCGTGTGCTGACGTGTGGCCTGCCGGAGGCATTCAAAAATCCTTTCCAGGATTCGGCCTCGCTGACGGGTTACCGTGTACGGTGAATGCCGCGTCGCCAATCTCCCCCGCAGGCGGAGTCACGCTGCTGCGCGCGGCCGCCAAGAACCACGAGCGCGTCACGGTGCTGTGCGATCCAGCGGACTACGGCACTGTCGCCGCAGAGATGGAGGCGTCGGCAGAGCGGGACAGCTTGCCCGAGACGCGGCGATGCCTGGCGCTCAAGGTGAGACGGAGCGGAGGCCGTTTTGCCGTTGGAGTTCGTTCTAAGCGGCGAGGAACGCATGCGGTCAGAAGCACGTCGCCGATTCACGCTGGGAAACAAGCGTGGGACACTGGGTCGACTTTCGCACGGTGCGGCGAGGCGGCGCCACGTAACTAGCGGGGCGCTTCTCTGCTCTCTCTCATCTAACTTATCCGGCTTGAAAATTTTGATTAGACGAATCGTTACATGCGCTGCTCACTCCCGCCGTCTCCCTCCGCCCACCCCGCCCCTCCGCCCCGCGTTGCTGCGCAGGCGTTTGAGCACACCGCGCGCTACGACGCCGCCATCGCCGACTACTTCCGCCGCGAGTTTGGGCGCGGCGCGGCCCAGCTGCCGCTGCGCTACGGCATGAACCCCCACCAAGCGCCGGCGCAGATCTACACCACGGGGCCCCGCCTCCCCCTCACCGGTCCGTGCCGCAGCAGTCCACCCGTGGACGAGTCGCGGGCCCCTCTCGGTCTTTCTCTCCGGCGGGTCTCGCACGCACTGGTTCAGTCACTGGTGCCGGCTGGAGTAGCATTAAATTACAAGCATTGTTTCTTACCGTGTGTATGTGTACGTGTACAGCGGCGGTTTAGTCGATCCACTGATGGATGAGGGCCTCGCCGCGCTCTTGAGGGCCATGGGAGTTATTTGATCGTGCTTCAGCCACGCTGGTCAGAGTGGTTTGGCGAAGGCGGGGAACATAGAAAGTGCAGTACAACAATTGTATTTGTTGCACTACCCTCTGCTGAATTGTGACTGAATGTTGACAGGTCATTGGATCGACTCAGAGTATTGAATCGACATAAATGTACCAGCGAAACACTTCATCCTCAATCTGCGATACGCCATGATTGCCACAAAGAACACTGACAGCCGTTGGGGTAGAGTTTAGCTGCTGGTGCGCGTTGCAGCATAGATGCGCTGAGTGGCATGCGTGTTCCCACGTGCGTGCGTGTCCCCACGTGCGTGTCCCCGCCTGCGTGCGCGTTTGTGCGTGGCGCAGTGCTCAACGGCTCCCCGGGGTTCATCAACCTGTGCGACGCTCTCAACGCGTGGCAGCTTGTGCGGGAGCTCAAGACGGCGCTGGCTCTCCCGGCGGCTGCCTCTTTTAAGCACGTCAGCCCTGCCGGTGCGAAGGAACGAGCGCGCGGTGGCGCCTGGCGCACATCACGGCTGAGTGACGGCAACACCTGCCGCTTCTCAGCCGGGTGGTGCTGGAGAACCAGCGGTGGCTGCCAGGCCTGATTCTGTCTCATATTTCATCGTCGCTCTCATAATTCCCTTTGGCCTTTCTACCTATACTCCTTCCTGCACTGTTATCTACGACTACTCTTATCTACCAGTACTCCTATCGACCTGTACTGTTACGATTTGTGTTGTTGGCTAATGGGCGTGTTGCTGCCGTGCAGGTGCAGCGGTGGCCGTGCCGCTGAGCGAGGAGGAGGCGCGCGTGTGCATGGTGCAGGATATTGCCGGTAGCCTGAGCCCTCTGGCGACCGCGTACGCCCGCGCCCGGGGTGAGAGGTCACGGGGGATGAGGGGAGAAATTCGCGTGGCGTATCACAGGGGTGAGGGGTATAGGGAGGTTTAGAGGCTAATGGAGTAAACACTCAAGCTTGGCTAGATAGTGTTTAAAAGCAGAAAATTATTTTGCTACTATTTTTATTTTTTCAGATCAGGCCATCTGCTCTTTTACAGAAGTGACCTGGCCACAAATTATAGCTCAACGAAGTGGCTTATCACATCGAAATTTATAGCAGCCAAATACTCTAAACACATGATGATTCTAAATGTGGAAAGAAAAACCAGAAGACCCGGATAAAAATCCACGTGACCACGGGGAGAGAGACATGCACACTCCAGATGAACAGGTGTCAGGGTTTGGATCGAACACACGACCAGCATACCACGCAAGATAGTTAACATTTCCTAGCCACCGTGGCACTCCAAAGATATTGTCCTGGCAAGTCTCGGTTTAAATGGACCCATAATGTGGCAGGATCCATGTCACGCCTGATTTCGCTCCAATTGCCATTGGTTGATAGATTATTCACTTGGAGAGCAATAGTTTGACAGTGACTCCATAACAATTAGAACTGTGCTTCCAATAAACACTGCTTTATCTCGGGGAAACGGTGAACCATTAAAATCCTTGCCGTGGATGTTCGTAGGCGCTGACCGCATGTCATCATTCGGCGATTTCATCGCTCTCTCGGACGTGTGCGACGTGCCGACTGCCAAGATCATCTCTCGCGAGGTGAGACCTGTGCCGGGGCCTCCCATTCCCTGGGCGGTGATGCGGTGGGCACGCGGGAGCGCTTTATTTTGGTGCTTGTTTGCAAGACTTTCGTGGTTAGAATCTGGCAGGTCACCCTGGTTATTACTGTGGTGGGTGTATTAACCATAAAGTGCTATGCGCCGTCTCTTTCACAGCGGACGTTAAAGATCCCGTGATGTCATTTGAGAGGAGTGCGTCTTTGTGTGCCAGCGGCCAAACTTGGCAAATAAAAGAAATTGCCTGTAAATGACTAAATTGGGATTACACCAAGTAATCGTCACCTACTGACTAATGCCACCTTGCATGCCGGTTCTGAGTCGCATGACACACAGGGACAGCTGCCACTGGGGGTCTCCGAATTTTTGACATGAGCTGTGTGATGTAAGGCGCTGTCAGTTTCTGGGGAATTTAAGCGAGTGTCTTGTGAATGTAAACATTAACGAATTGATTCCTTGCCCAATTCTCGGTTTGATTACTCAACTAAATTGAGGGAGTTTCCTGCCTTCGGGAGGAGGAATGTGGCAGGAGTGGGGGGGGGGGGCAGCCAGTTTTAAAGGGGTCCTAGTAATCTGTGACGAGGAGAAACTCTTAAAATGTTTGGTTGATTTAAAGGCAGAATCGTCTCAGAGAGATGCTCATCAAGCAGGTGATTTGTGTCGGGGTTTTATCCTCGCAAATTCACAGATTTTTTACAGGATAAATGATTCGCGTTTATCCGGGTTGATTTTAGTAAAACGAGAAACAGCCAAGTAATACAAATTTACCTCCCGTCAAGTAATGGAACATTCCCAACTCGTTTGTTCGTTTGGAAAGCGTTGGCTGTTCTTTTGTTTCAGGAGAACCGCAAAGTAACCGTCTGCGTAACCGCATTCAATGTGCCGCGAGTCGGCCCCACTCCGGAGTAACTCTGCTCCCCCTCTCGCGCGCGCCGCCTCGTCTCGCTCAGGTGTCGGACGGCATCGTGGCGCCAGGATACGAAGAGGAAGCGTTGAAGATCCTGGCCAAGAAGAAGAATGGGAATTACTGCGTGCTGCAGGTGTGTCCGTCGGGAGAGGGACCGCACTCCCGAAAACCTCGACACGGAAACTCCGCCCTCGCCTTCCTGAGAGCCCAGGCACAGAGGCTGACACGGTTATGAGATGGGGGGGGTGGGGGGCTCACAAGAGATTGTGCAGGTTAACTTGGTGTTACACGTCGGCGTCACGACGTTTAAGAGTCGTCAGATTGATTGGGTTGAAAAGTAAGTAGGCTTAGGCATAGAATAAGTAGGCTTAGCTGCTATAAAATTCCACGTGATAAGCCACTTCGTTGAGCTATCATTTGTGGCCAGGTTGCTTCTGAAAAAGAGCTATGTAGCTCGGTGGGCCTTTCCTGGTAGAAGGGGTTGATGGGTGGTCACCGAGACCACAAACGGTGGAGTGGTAGCCAAAGGGGAACATCCACGGTGGAGACGGAGCGATGGATTTGGCGAGATAGCTTGTGACATCGTGAGACCGGGAGAGATGATGACGATGATGCCAACGGCTTGGAGAAGGATTCATCCAGCAATCGATAGATCATGGCTGATGATCATCCTGCAATGTTTTCCCTTATTGAAGTGCTCACTTAAGTGCGTTTAAATGTTATTCTAAACTCTCAATATATCATACAGCACTGTGTCTCCATATATCAGACAGAGTCGAGCGCTTGTGATGACTGTATTCTCGGTCGGGACGATCGTTTGCATTTCAACTCTCTCGCACTGGCGGCCAGATGGACGCTGCGTACGAGCCGGAGCCGCAGGAGTCGCGCACCGTCTTCGGCCTGCAGCTGCAGCAGAAGCGCAACGACGCCGTCATCGACCGCACGCTCTTCTCCAACGTGGTCACGGCTCGCAAGGAGGTGGTGCCCCCACTCCCACCACCAATTTCTGACGTGGTGTCGGCGGAACCCTGCCGCCCTCTGCTGTGTTTTGGGGTCGTACCACGTGTTGTTTGGCGTGATTTGTCCGAACTGTCGAGCATTGCTGGCTGCTGGTGCTGCTGGCGTTTCTGCTTCATTGACGCAAAATTGCGAGCTGCTCTATTTTTTTTCTTTTTTTTCTCCAAATCCTGAGTGAGCTCCCAGCACCGCGTAGCGACACCGGATCGTGCCAAGCTACACGCGGTTCAACCCGAACATGCAAGGGCAGGGGTTGGCAACCTACGGCTCCGGAGCCGCATGCAGCTCTTTGCGGGCCGATTCGTGACGTTACTTATTAAGGACCGCCGTCTCGTATTCACCACATGTATTGCGGCTCTTGAAATCTAGAGCTTTTTTTATGAATTCGAAATAAATGGTGGTGCTTATTAATTTGGTTGCCGACCCCTGCGCATGGGAGAGACGCACGGCACGACCGCGGCAACCCGGCGCTGTAACGCGACACTCGTCGCGATCGCAGTTCAATGTGACCTGCCCACAGCCCCACGCCGCGGTGCGTGGTGCTGTTGTGCCGTGCCCTGACCCGGCCTGCGACGTCCCATTGTTGTTGCCCGCTCAGCTGCCCGAGGAAGCCGTCCGCGATCTGATTGTGGCGTCGGTCGCTGTGAAGTACACGCAGTCCAACTCTGTCTGCTACGCCAAGAACGGACAGGTGGGATCACGCGTACATGCGGTGAATCGAGTTTATTAAAAAAATATTATTTTTTCCATATGTTTGTTGTATGTAATAGGTTCACGTGACAGTGTTAAAATGTAATATTGTAATTTGCACACTGCCAACGAAATTGTAAACAGCAATGTTAATATGTTAAAACACCAAACAAAAATCTTTTACAAGGAATCATGTCTGCATTAACCGCAATACTTGTGGTCAGAATGCAAACAAAAAACGTGGTCTGATAATATATGCATTGTCTTTGAAACTTATTGGTCCACACCAGAGACAGCTTTCTTTTTGAGCCTCGTCTCAAAATGGTGTTAGACCATAGGATGCCAAAAGGCGTACAGCACAAAGACAATGCACTATCAGAGTAATGAGGGCTCCGGTGAGCATCTACATCATGGGGACCTCCTTTGCCAGTACCAAAAGATGAGAATAGTTTTTCCTCTTTTTTCTGGCAACAAAACAGGTGTTAAGATGTTAAAACACCAAAATGAAACCTTTTACAAGGGATCATGTCTGCATATATTATCAGTGTGTTTTTTGTTGCCATTCTGACCACAAGTGTTGTGGTTAATGCAGACATGATTCCTTGTAAAAGGTTTCAATTTGGTGTTTTCACATCTTAACACCTGTTTTGTTGCCAGAAAAAAGGGGAAAACCTATTCTCAGCAATGTTAATCTTTCAAAAAGAAAAGTTACTTCTTGAATGATCATGACGCTCAAACACAACGCTCAAACCGACAGTGATGGGGGTGTGGGTGAATCATTGAGCCTCGTGAGTTGGTGGCAGCAGGGTGGCGCAGTGGTAACACTCCGTGCCTCGGAGCAAAGCAGTTCCTGTGTTCCTTTCCGACTTGGGTGCCTTTTTCTGTCGGGTGTTTGTTCTCCCCTCCTTCTACATGGGTTTCCTCGGCGTTCACCGGTTTCCTCCCTCGGTTAAAAAACACAGAATGTTACCGTTATTGGCCCCACAACATCACATCCCAATGCTGAAACATTACCGACAGACTACTCAGTCAGGATCGCACACAGCACCAATATCGCCCCCAACTACGAAAACTTGGCAGGGACCTCCTGCGAAAGAAGCATGACACTCCGTGAGCCTCTCCCTGGGTTAAACCAGCACAATTAGCAGCAACGATCCGTAACCGGTTACCGGTACCAACGTTGATGTTGGGCGCGCTACCTCTGCAGGTGATCGGCATCGGGTCCGGGCAGCAGTCGCGCATCCACTGCACGCGCCTGGCCGGCGACAAGGCCAACCACTGGTGGCTGCGGCAGCACCCGCGTGTCCTCGGCCTGCGCTTCCGCGCCGCCGTGAAACGCGCCGAAGTCTCCAACGCCATCGACGTGTTCGTCTCCGGCACCGTGGGGCAGGTGCGGGGGGCGGCGGAGTGCAGAGGCGTTGGCGTGCCGGCGCCGGCGGCGGGGCCGCGTCGTCCGTCGTGGTCGGCGGCATTTCCATTGCCGTCATGGTCGTATTCGTCGTCGTGTTCATTGTTATAATCGTAGTCGTTATCTGGTTAGTGGAAAATGTCATCGTTGTTGCTGATAGAACACTGAGAGACAGAATGAGGAGCCCCTGGCAAAGTGTGGTTACTCCTATCTCTTCCAAGATTCCTGGCCAGCGTGAAAGAATAGGCCAAAAACCCTTTTGAGGGGCTCTCTGTAGCTCGTTTAAATGAAGGCCCTTCCACCAGCAGTGTCGTGAGCAGGGAATTGCACGACTGCACCTTAACCTTTTACACTCTCCCAACGCTGGACACACTACCTTCTCCCCGTGGCCCACAGGACGTGGACCTCGCCACTTGGCAGGCCCTCTTTGAGGAGGTCCCCGAGGCCTTCACGGAGGCCGAGCGGAAGGACTGGATTGGTCGCCTCGAGGGCGTCGCCCTGAGCTCCGACGCTTTCTTCCCGTTCTGCGACAACGTGGATCGCGCCAAGCAGGTAGCGGAGGGAGGGGAGTCATGTCGGCGCGTGTCCACCCCTCGATGGTAGCGCCCTGCAGGAGACTTGTATGAAGTTGAATACCGATTTGTCGTCCACTCCAATGGGAGGCTGCTCATCCGCTGCTCATCTGCTGTCCCTATGGCCGTCTTTATCGACCTGAATGTCTTGATTTAGCACAGAGTTCTTCTCCTTCATCCCCGCCATGTCTCTCCTGTCCCGAATCAACATAAAATTAAGTGTTTAGTGACGCTGCGTTAGGAGTGGACTGCACAAATAACAAAACACTTAACGCATTCGTCAATGCTGCTGTGGCCTTAAAAATAAAGAAAGTAAATATAAAAGCCGACATTTTGGGCATTGGCCGTAATTAATAACAAAAAGGGCAATTGCCTGAAACGTCGTCGACTTAACATTGACGACCAAGATATGCTCTCGTGACATCAGTGGTTTTTACACCTTCATTACATGCAACAGCGTTTAAATTTGTTAACGAGAATTAATTTTAAAATAATAAAAGGAAGGGACAGGGTAACAAAAATGTTCCAAGGCGAAAATACTAAATGTTCCATCTTCATGCACGCGTGTCTCGTCACGGCAGAGCGGCGTGCAGTTCATAGCGGCGCCGTCTGGATCCACCGCAGATCAGCTGATCGTGGAGGCGTGCGACAAGCACGGCATAGCGCTGGCGCACACCAACCTGCGCCTCTTCCACCACTGATGCCACCACCCAGCGCACGTACACACCCGCACACGTGCTCACACCCGCACGTACACACCCACACACGTGCTCACACCCGCACGTACACACCCGCACACACGTGCTCACACCCGCACGTACACCCTTACACACGTGCTCACACCCGCACGTACACACCCGCACACGTGCTCACACCCGCACGTACACACCCGCACACGTGCTCACACCCGCACGTACACCCCTACACACGTGCTCACACCCGCACGTACACCCCTACACACATGCTCACACCCGCACGTACACCCCTACACATGTGCTCACACCCGCACGTACACCCCTACACGTGCTCACACCCGCACCTACACCCCTGCACACACGTGCTCACACCCGCACGTACACCCCTACACACGTGCTCACACCCGCACGTACACACCCGCACACGTGCTCACACCCGCACGTACACACCCGCACACGTGCTCACACCCGCACACGTGCTCACACCCGCACGTACACACCCGCACACGTGCTCACACCCGCACGTACACACCCGCACACGTGCTCACACCCGCACACGTGCTCACACCCGCACGTACACACCCACACACGTGCTCACACCCGCACGTACACCCCTACACGTGCTCACACCCGCACGTACACACCCGCACACGTGCTCACACCCGCACGTACACACCCACACACGTGCTCACACCCGCACGTACACCCCTACACGTGCTCACACCCGCACGTACACACCCGCACACGTGCTCACACCCGCACGTACACACCCACACACGTGCTCACACCCGCACGTACACCCCTACACACGTGCTCACACCCGCACATACACACCCACACACGTGCTCACACCCGCACGTACACCCCTACACACGTGCTCACACCCGCACGTACACACCCGCACACATGCTCACACCCGCACGTACACCCCTGCACACATGCTCACACCCGCACGTTCACACCCACACACGTGCTCACACACGTGCTCACACCCGCACGTACACACCCGCACGTACACACCCGCACACGTGCTCACACCTGCACGTACACACCCGCACACACGTGCTCACACCCGCACGTACACACCCACACACACGTGCTCACACCCGCACGTACACACCCACACACGTGCTCACACCCGCACGTACACCCCCACACACATGCTCACACCCGCACGTACACTCCCACACACGTGCTCACACCCGCATGTACACCCCCACACACGTGCTCACACCCGCACTTACACACCCGCACACACGTGCTCACACCCGCACGTACACACCCACACACGTGCTCACACCCGCACGTACACACCCACACGTGCTCACACCCGCACGTACAACCCCACACACGTGCTCACACCCGCACGTACACACCCACACACGTGCTCACACCCGCACGTACAACCCCACACACGTGCTCACACCCGCACGTACACACCCACACACGTGCTCACACCCGCACGTACACACCCACACACGTGCTCACACCCGCACGTACACACTCACACACGTGCTCACACCCGCACGTACACACCCACACACGTGCTCACACCCGCACGTACACACCCACACACGTGCTCACACCCGCACGTACACACCCGCACACGTGCTCACACCCGCACGTACACCCCCACACACGTGCTCACACCCGCACGTACACACCCGCACACGTGCTCACACCCGCACGTACACACCCGCACACACGTGCTCACACCCGCACGTACACACCCACACGTGCTCACACCCGCACGTACAACCCCACACACGTGCTCACACCCGCACGTACACACCCACACACGTGCTCACACCCGCACGTACACACCCACACACGTGCTCACACCCGCACGTACACACCCGCACACGTGCTCACACCCGCACGTACACCCCCACACACGTGCTCACACCCGCACGTACACACCCGCACACGTGCTCACACCCGCACGTACACACCCGCACACATGCTCGCACCCGCACGCAGACACGCGCATGCGCCTCAGCATGCAGTGGGGGAGGTGGGGGGAGCGGTGGCGTAGTGGCTAGCAGTGCACTATGAACCCGGCAGGCTGAGTGAATCCCAGTCACGGTTAATATAATTTGCAAATGTGAACCAGTCCTGGGCCTCTCCTCGGCCAACTTGGCCTTTGAACCTGGTACTGTGTGTAAACGTCAGCACTGGGGAGACAAAGGCAGCTGAGCATGGTGCTGGCTACACCTCCTACTCACGTGTAGTGCCAGTCTTCATAGGTGCTCTCAGCCTATCTAAAATATACAGGTGATCTTTGTCTTTATAAGCGCATATACCTGCATACACACACGAACACAGAGACGTACACGCAGACCCACATGCACGTGCTAGCACATGCCATTTGCTTGCAGGTCTAGGCTCCTTTAAACCCGTGATGATAAGAGCCCGTGCTTGTGCACGCATGAGCGATCGTGCCCCAGTTGTGGGTTTGGACCTTACATGGGGGGGATTGCAACCACAGTGGAGCACAGCGAGGTGGGAGGCAACTGTTATATTTTGTCGCAGGTAATTCAGCCGAGCTTGAACGGCAACTCAAACAAAACAAATAGAAATACATCTTCCAGCCGTCAGTCAGCCCAGCCTGTGAGATGGCACGATGAGTTGTAAACCGATGCCAGGATTACGTTTGTGACTTAGTGCGCAGAATTAATGGTACGTCTGTGTCACTCGGCCCAGAGTTTGGCTGCCGTTTGGTTGATGTGGAGGGCGCAGAATGCACGGTGGCACCCCCAATGATATTTTTTGAAACGTATCATGAATGCTGAGAAACATTCCCGTGAGACGTCCTATTTCAAGCCCTTGTAGGCGTAGTGTTCTTGCCATTCTTGTTCGAATGTGGCAGCTAAATGTTCCAGAGTCTCTGATTTCACACCTCATTAGTGGGGAATAACAGGGCTTTGTAAACGAGCATCGTGCAAATGTGCCATTTGTGTGTGAAGAAATTAAATATTCGAATATCTGTTGTTTGATAAGAAAAAAATTGTCCCTTAGATCAATGCAAGAGAAGGTAAATGAAAACTACTTTACAAGGTGTGCCAGGAGATGTTAATACAGGGACTCCTCTACTTACGAACTTCCAGAGATGCGAACAAACCTGTCCCTGTGTCTGGTTGCCTGTTCGGACCGAGAGTCGTAAGTTCAACCGCCGCGAGATATATGGTGGTGTTTGTCACGGTGTCATTACCCAGCATTCCCAGCATTTCTGCCTGGGCCGCTGCCATTGTTTTGTTGTTGCCGTGCGGTTCACTACGACGTTCTCTACTTTTCACGAACGTTATCAACCCCCATGCCTCAGAAGAGTTAAAGTGGTTATAGTATTGAGGGTGGTCGTCAGAAGAGGCGCACTATTACAATGGAAGCTCAAGTGGACATAAAGCATTGTGAACCAGTGGCATCTGCAGCAGATTATACAACTTAAAGCCATTGCCCTGTTGAGTGTACATGCCGTGTAACATGTTTGTAATAGACATGAGTCAAGTTGGACTTGCGGACAGACCTCGTTAGTAAGTAGAGGAGTCTCTGTAAATCGGTGGGTTCAGTCCACAGATGGATTTGGTCCACTCACTGGATTGCGTGTCTATGGTTTGAATCAATCCATGCAGGGTTTAGAGTGTTTATCCCCGTGTATACACGGGGTTTCTCCCACATACAAAACACTGATTAATGGAGTTTGCCAAACTTGCCAATGCAGGAGGACCAATAGTCTGATATTTTTCTTGGGTAAAATAACGTACATTCGAATTTAAGTTACCAGAAACGGGTGTAATTCGTGAAGAATGCAGTGTTAAAAGTAAAAATGCCAGGGTTTTGTAAAATTTACCAGGACTTGGTTACCCTGGAAATATGCAAGAGTTAACTTGTTTCCAACATAAAACGGTATTCTACGTTGTTTAGTGATGTGGGTAAACTGTATAGCGAACGGGCTTGGCAGTAGTGTCACGGTTTATTTGGACACTCGACGACGCTGTGAAATTGAGTGGCAGGCTGATGAGGCCTCCTGGTGACATTTCAAACGAAGAGGCACTAATTGAAATGCGGGTTTACAGTAGTTTGGCGCATCCTGCACCTGCAAGTGAGATTGATATGCTTCACATTCTTAGGCTTGGGGTAAAAAGGAAAGTTACTTTTTTTTTTACGAACGGTAAACTGCCTGTAATTCCCCGATAGAGTAATACTTTGCGAGTTGTTAAATGCATTGTGCCTTCTTGGTGTTTACAATAAATGCTCAATTGCACGATCTTTATTTGTGTGTTTTGTGAGAGCGAAAAACATGCCATGTTTATCACTGATGGGTGGGGGGGGGGGGATAAAGATGCATCGGTTAATATTGATTATTGCGTAAGGCACACATCAAATTGCACTCGTATGAATCCATTGTTTTAGATTAATCGTCATCAGCCATGGTCAATCTACAGTTGGATGAAGGCCTCCCCAAGCCGACACCGTCTCCCACGACCCAGCGATGTAACGCTTGTCTCCTACTTACAGCCCTGCTTCCATTTACAAGTCGCTATGTTACATTCTTGAACACAATAATAAGCTAACATTTTTGGATATGGTCCCTTCAGATTTTAGCCTATGATATATTTTTTATATTATTAGGCACTTCAAAATGTGTTATGATGTTCTAACGTTCCATGCCATTACCCCTTTGCAGGGCTATAATCCAAGAGATTAGTGGCGTACAATGTATATTTTTTCCAAGACTTATATTGTATGCTTGTGCGTCACTGCCAATGTCGTCCCTGAATTTAATGTAACTCCTTTGTCACTTTTGTTTTGTGTCCCATGTCAGCGAGTTCCGCTGATGGTCATGCACAGGTGTGAATATGGCCCCTGCTCGAGCTGCTGGCAGCGCCTGCAGTCTCCTCTCTCTCGTGTGGCATTGTGACAAGCAACAGTTTTTCTTTCTTAATGATCGTCAGAAATGAATGCAATGGTTGCTCACCCAGTCCAATGAGGTGGTTGACGCAGTGTGGATTTCAGCGATACCGCCAGGATGTGCGTGGATGGAGCATTCATCGTTGATGTACTTGATGGTTTGGACTTCACAGTCGCAGTTGGGCGATTCTTTGATCTTCCATTCATGGAACGTGCACGCTGATCTGCCGCGTTGTGTTCGAGCGCGGTGCAGCGTGGGCCATAGTTGTGGAAGAGAGAATCCCGGTACTTCCACCGTGGGATCCTGCAGTGTAGTCTGGGTTTGGGATTGCTTCTGCCGCCCACGTGTCTCTGTTTGCCGTGTCGGGAACAAGCACCACCTGGCCAAGTGGCCCAGTTTGGCTGCATGGTACGACTGTGGTCTTCGCACGGCCGTATTGGAAAAGTGCAGAGTGTAAAATGTTTACATTTGGCGGAATGTAATTTTCCATAGAATAAAAACGTTTAATTGTCTTAATAGGCAGTAGTATTAAGAAAAGTGGACTTGGACAGGACACTAGAAGGGACGACGGGCGATGATCAAGAATAATAGCGGAGTGGCAGCCAAGGAATGGAACGCATCCGAGAGGACGTCCACAGGGAGATGGAGCGATGACATCCATTCGTGTGCGGACGCTGGGTGAATGGTTGCATCGCATGATCGTGGGAGGTGGCGACGTATTTGGGAGGCATTCATCCAGCAGTGGATTGACCCCTGGAAGGTGATGTTTAATCTTCACATGGTACGTTGATTGTGGTTTGTGCACAGCCGTCGGTGGTATAACCGAAATAAAGGTTCCCTCCCAGCCTGGGTGGAGCCGCAGTCTCAAGTGTGTGGTTCAGTGACGAGTACGCAGAACGTCACTTGAGCTCGTGGATGCTACTCAGCCCCCGTGTTATTGTTCCGATCTGGCTTGAGCAGGGAGGTTGTGAACCTGGCTCCCGCTGGACAGAGTGGACATTCATAGCCTTGAGCCAATAATAGCGGAATCCAGCCTCCGTGTGCCTGGGCTGTCTTGGGAGGCAGCAAGAAGAACCTGGGTTCGATTCTGACTTGTGGTGCCTTTGTGTGTGGAATTTGTATATTCTCGCCTTGTTCTGCATGGATTTATTCTGGGTTGCCTGATTTCCTCCCATGGCTAAAGCATACGATCTCATTGATATTAGCCAAAACGTGTCAATGGAGGCTACTCCTGAAAAAAAATATTTAGACCTGGAAACATTTATTTGGACTTGGTGTGGTTTCCTGTGCACCTCCGATGAGCTGAGCGTGGTTGGCAATGTGAAAGAAGTTCAACGTGGATATGCAAAACAAAGTACGGAGAGTACAGGGTGGCCCATGTGTCTTGTGACCCCCATTTAATTATCCCAACTTTATCTATTTTTTTTAAACTAAGGTTTATTCAAAACAGAAATGGATATGCAAAATAAAAAAATGTTAGAGATAAATTAATGGGGGGGGGGGGGGATCACGAGACTAGACTTCTGGACCACCCTGTAGATATGATTGAGTTTCCCTGCAAGGAAAACAATGCTAAGGTAGGGTAGGGGCTTTCATTCAGGCTGACCAGAGGCCTTGTGTTCGTTGTGTCCTTTTACAAAAGCCAAACGGACCGAACAACTGGACTTGGGACTGCGTGTGTGTCGAGGAAGGTGAGTGCCGTGTCGGGTTGGTGGGAGAGGGGCCTGTGGCACGTTGTGGCAGCTGGATGTGACTTGGATTGCAGTTACTCTGATTAAAGCCGGATCTTGTCATGGTATTTATAGTAAACTTGCACTTTAATGGAACAAGTGGATGGGAACATGTTACTAGAGCTTACACACGTTTCTAAAGTGGCGTATGCGCTAAATTTATTTTCCACAGATTAACGTTTCGGCACAGAATCGCACCTAAAATAAATTTTCATTATCTCAAGATGAATCTCAGGTTAGCTGTGGTGTTCCTAAGTGTCTGAAGCTACATTAGTACAAGGAACTACAGTACAGTAAATGCAGGGACTCAGAAGTCTGTGCTGACGTTACCTCACGCGAATAATCGAGTGTATAAATGACGGGAACCCTGTCAAAACAGGGAAATAGGGCAGGCCGGAAACCTAGTGGGTTTAAAAAGTCACTGGGCCTTAGTAACAACTACTTCGCGTGGTAAATAATGTCTGCCTAAGTCACTGTCTTAAGTTCCTATGTGTGTATGAAGGTGGTCGGGGCAATGTCAGCTTACGCGTGACCTTCTGCCATCACGTGTATCGACAGCCTCGTCGTGTGTCTGGGTTAAGCCGCCGTGAAGGTGACTTGCGACGGCTGTTTGTTTTTAATTCACGTTTGACGTTCAAATGAAATGTGAGGCCTGCCCGAGCAGTGCCTGGTACAGGACTCACACCGCACGTGGAGCCGACTGGAGCGCCTGTGTTTGGAGGCAGGACCCCGGTAAGATAAAATACATCAAAGTCTTAGATCCGATCTCGTAAGCTTAAGCTTGGATACACGGTGCATAACAGGTGTTACCGGTTTGTGTGAGGCTATCGTGTGAAGAGAGAGCAGAGAACGCTCCAAGAAACATCAGTTGCTGTACTTTTGCTCCACTGCTTGTGCCCCCCACCCCATCTTCACCAACCCGCCTGGTGAAGTATGGTCAAACAACCCCCACGGTCCACACGCGTGTGGGGAGACCCCGTGACGTAGCCTGCAGCAAGCACCACCCTGGCTCAACCTTGCTGATTTGGTCATAATTAGGCAGACCCGACACACAGTGCAACACATCCCATATATAATCCCATACATCCCATATATAATGATAATATTTATACTGGAGGAATCTGATGAGCTATCAAGCTCTTTTTCAAGGATGTCCAGTAGGGGCAGATCAGAAGGTTACTGCCAGCCATCTCAGTCAACCCATAGCACCTGGGTCTGATCCTTGACCTGCCAGCGAGCCTACGACACTTCATGTGGCCTCAAGATGAACCTAGCCTGGCACAAGCGCCGTGGAAAGGTCAGCGGGGACGGCGGGTTGCTTTATTACGGAGGAGTGTGCTGAGTGTGTGGGTGTGTCTGAATATGCCAGCCGAGTGGAAGTTGAATGGGTTACACGTGTTGCACAGAGCAGCTCATCACCTATCACAAGACGCGGCCTCGTCCACAGTCACACTCCAACGGAGGGGGGATTTCCCAGACTTACACAACTGCATTACCCCTATGGGAACCTCATTTGCCAGTAAAAATATGATAATTGGTTCTTTACCCTTCTATCTGGCAACAAAACTGACACCTTTTTACAAGGAGTCATGTTTGCATAGACCGCAATACCTGCAGTCATAATACAAACAAAATAACATAACTCTGATAATGTGCACTGTCGTTGAAGTTGATTGGTCCACACCCGAGACAGCTTTCCTTAGAGCCTAGTCTCATATGGGTTGGATCAGATGACGCCAAAAGGCGCACTGAAGTTGATTGGTCCACACCCGAGACAGCTTTCCTTAGAGCCTAGTCTCATATGGGTTGGACCAGATGACGCCAAAAGGCATTTTGGCGTCATCTGGTCCAACCCATATGAGACTAGGCTCTAAGGAAAGCTGTCTCGGGTGTGGACCAATCAACTTCAACGACAGTGCACATTATCAGAGTTATGTTATTTTGTTTGTATTATGACTGCAGGTATTGCGGTCTATGCAAACATGACTCCTTGTAAAAAGGTGTCAGTTTTGTTGCCAGATAGAAGGGTAAAGAACCAATTATGCATTACCCCTGTTACACAATCAATCTTACACAACTGTATTGCCCCTGTTACACAACACATCTAATTAATGTATCATTATTTACATTCAAATTTTTCCTGTTCTATCTACGAGTGGATATCTTTACAACACCACGCTTTCTCAAAAATCCCCAGTTAATTCAGCGGGCTCTGTAGGAATGACGTGAACACGATTGTGTCGAGGGTGTGTCCCACCCCCACGCTGCCCGCCGAGTTGGTACGACCCGAGGTTATAAAGAGGGGCTCGCGCTGCCTGCCGGGAGGCGCGAAGATGGCGGCCGTGCGTGGCTTCGGTGCGGCGCGCTCCACGCTCAGGAAACTCGCGGTGAGGTGGCAGACGGCGGCAAGGAGGAGGCGGTGGCGGTGGCACAGAAACACAAACGTGTAACGTCAGCACCCCCTTTTGTTTGATTAATTGTTGCCTTTAACCCGAGAGCGACGCGGTTGCGGTATCGCTTCGGCGTCCTGTGCTCAAGGTCGAGGCGGCCGGGCTGAGGGGACACGCGACCTGACGTGACCTCCCGGCTCCGTCCGCGCGGGCGCGCAGACGTTTCGGCCTGGTCCCTGTGGTCAATGTAATTTCTGTCCAAGGTTTTGCAAACGTAATGAAATGTAACGCTTTTGCTGGCAGCGGTGTCTGCCTGTGCGCGTGCTGTAGGGGAGGTTGAGGCTGGGCTGCCTGGCGGTAACTCGCGCGACGCGGGTTCGACTCCGGCGTTCGCCACGTCATTGAATTTAATGCAATTTAATATACACAAGAGGGTACATATACAATTGTATCGTAGTTCTGAAGTCTAAATTGCAGCTTTGTCGTGTCAAAATGGAAATGTAACTAGCTTAAAAATGTGATATTTCTGTACTGTACCATGATTATCTGATACGTGTGTACAGTATATTGCAGCGTGTAACCCCACGCCTGTGACCCCAGTGTTCATTTAATCAATTATAAACCAACTTGGGAATGGTCAAACACAATGTATCTGCTTGGCATACTATCAATGTCGTCTGCGATTCAACTCAAAAGTATTTGCAATGCTGTTACCCTTGGACTCGAATACGTTCTGATCACCAAAATGGCTTTGAGCCAAAGCCCTAACGCATCATTAACGTTGTTCTCCATCTATGAGAACAACGATTTGGATTGAGGGACAATCCAGCATTAATCAAACACCTTCAAAAAACGTTGCACTCATTCGGGATATGAGGGTATGCCAGAGAGAGCAGTCAGTCGTGCAGGAGGTTATGAAACCGGCTGCTTTAAAACCGGGAGAGATGTGGTCGAGGAGATAATTCTGAAAGGAAACTTGTCGCAGTCTTCTCTGGGTGGTCATGTGCTGCCATGGATCAACAGTACAACGTATTCCCGTGGGTAACGGTGGCATTGAAGATGATGATGATGAACAGGTGGTTACACGAAGCGCACCCAACTTTGCTTTCAAATTTCAGGGGGATAAGTGCGTATTATAATCCTGAGAATATGGTCATTTAATCAATTGGCGCTCTTGTAAGGTGGGCAGCAAACTTCTTGAGAGCTGCGTCATAGGTGGCTGCTCGATTTAATGAGACGTGGATTTGCTTTGAGCATCATGTGAGCGATAGGCATGCGTGCCTTGCTGATAACTTAATTAAATTGCGCACCTCTGAGAGCTTGGCACCGGGATGACCTCTAGAATAGGCAGGGCACGAGCCTGACAGATTAGGTTGTTGTTTTGCCAGGAGTGGTGAAACACGAAATTGAATCACAGGCACAAGTAGAAGAGTCGTTTTTATATTTAAATTATCAACAACAAAAATGAGTTTGTATAATTGTTGGAAAATTTAGACTTTCGCAACGTTATTACATGCTTTTATCGTCGCAGACCTGGATGCTGCATAACAAACACTATACAAAATATGTTCTAAATTGGCGTGTTTGGACTACCGCAAACTTTGCTGTAAGAGTAAAAAAGAACAATCAAAAGTTGATCATTTAAATTCGATATAAGCCTGCGATGATGACCGCATCCATTCTCGTGGCCGCCTCGAGCACGTAGACCTCCACAATGCTCGCGTGCACTGTAGAAAGTTATGCAAACACGTTGAGGAAAGCATTTCAGTTTGTCCTCAAGCACCATTCACCTCCAAAGCTGTGGGTGAGGTCTTTGGATATCAGTATTTCAGGCACGTTCCATTAACGTATGCCACTTGTAGTTGGTAGTTATATTTTGGATGTAGCTTAGAATGCGCAAATAATATATAGTTTATATATAGTTTCATTTTAATAATGTTCTCTTGAATAATGTGCTGTATGCATTATTTATAAGTATATTGTCTTTGTGAATGTGAGAGCCATAACCTGTTTTGCACAAAAGGGCATACGCTATAATGGGACAGAATAAAAATGGCAATAATTCTGTATTTTTCTGTGATTGGTTTGATCATGGGTGGTAAGATTAAATCATAAATCAAAAACTAGATAAAAAAATATATTTAGCCATATATAACACGCCTCAAAGGGGTAGCTGATTATTTTTTGTATCCAGTTTTAGTCCAGATGACTGCATTCAACCTGTTTTCTCTCATGCAAAAGACGAATGTGGGATGGTCCTCGGTGACCCCTTTGGCCCATGTTTACTGGCTCGCCTGGGTAGCATGATGGATCATGAGCCCATCGCAAAGCAAGCAGGGATGTTTGTAATTGTCATCATTCTCTTCACAGCTGTGCTGCATTAAGTGTTCAGTTGGCTGTTCATTTGTGTGCACTTCACTGTTCAAACATTGTTTTAAGCATCCTGATATACTAATTCATGTGTGTGTTCAAGCCAAATGTTTTTTAACACCTTACTCTAGTTAATACAAATATGCCAACAACTGTTATTGTAACACATTTTTAAGACACCTGTTTTGTAAAAAAAAATGTCTGGTTTAGATTGCTAACATTGTTTATATTTATTTCACAGCTGTAACATTGGTATATATTTTTTAACCAGGTAAAGTCTTGATTTTGCCGTTTACATATTGATATTCTCGTTGACTGTCTACCTTATTTGTAGTGAATATAAATGCGTATTTTCATAACCTTGGTCATTAAAAAACTCTAAGCCTAGCTTGAGTAGATGATAAATGAGAAGAATACCTAAGGTTTCATGGTTACATCCTGCAAGAAATACAACGCTTTTTGTCCATTGTAGAATCCAGCAGTGGGACGGTCAGTAAGTGTCACCAGCACCAGAAACTTCAACTTTACCGTCTACGGCAAGAAAGATGCCAAGGCCAAATCCTCTGATGCGGTAAGCAATGTTCTTGGTAGCTTTGACATTGTGTGTATGGTGATTAATATGGTGAGGTATGGTAACCTAGACTGTCACGGTTCTATGCCAATTAACTCTTTGGCATTCCAGTTTATGTCCCTGTGGTAGTTTCTTAGGACACCACACACAAGTGGGTCTCAACCCACTTGTGTACGGTGCCTAAAATAAGTAGCTGTGGTGCCAGGAAGTTGGGTGTGCATATAGGTAATTGTGTAAGGATTTTGATATCCCTAAAACACTGTAATCATCACCACCCATGATCAATCAACTGCTGGATGAAGGCCTACCCAAGCTATCACCATCTCTCACATTCCTGCGATGTAACATTCTATCTAGCATGTGCGCACAAGCTCGTTTCATCGCTACATCGTTAGTCAACCACCGCCATCATAACGTGTCTTGCCCGAGCCTGCTTTATTTGATCTTTTTGACTGTTATATGTAGATTTGGCTATTAAGAACAATGCATTATTCGTGTGTTTAATTTCTGAGCGTTTAAAAGTCAATGAAATTAGGTTTATGTCCTTTAAATGTTATTTATACCCATATTGTTGGGGATAAATGGTGCATAACTTTTTTCATCGAAATAGGGCCCTTTTTTTTTAAATGTACAATGTTTTTTATCTTGTAAATGCACAGGAGGGTGTGATAGTGGGAGGGTATATATGTATGTTGAACTTCTTTCACACCGTACGTAGTCAACCATGCTAAGTGCGGGGGAAAGACAAACTAAACACAAAAGCAGTTCTAAAGAAATGAGTTTTCAATCTAGGGTGGTAACGAGGAGTGTCTGTTCGCAACTTTGCCCGTGCAACAGATCTCGCGCGAGTACCCCGTGGTCGACCATGAGTTCGACGCGGTGGTGGTGGGTGCCGGCGGCGCGGGGCTGCGTGCCGCCTTTGGCCTCTCGGAGGCCGGCTTCAACACGGCATGCGTCAGCAAGCTTTTCCCCACGCGTTCCCATACCGTCGCCGCACAGGTGCGTTACTGTCCAATGCCACCAGCGCAACGCTACTGCTGTGTGTCCTTGAAATAACTTGGGCGGATAGACCCTCTCCTGTACACCGTGGGTTTCTTTTGGGAGCCCCTAAATATCGAAAATCTAGAATATCGCACTCCCAAAGCTAAACGTTTTAACAGTGCGCAAAGCAAGTGATTTATAAGCCGTGTCTCCACACTGTTTTTATAGCTTTATTTTGGTGATTTCGAAAATGTATGGTTAAGCCACGTTTGTTGTAATTCGGAGTTAGCCTGATAACTTAATCTAAATTGTCTTATGGTTATTATTGTTAGACTTGCATGCCATTGGGATTTTTGCACACAGCGTTGATATACCGTGCTTTTTTCTGGAAGATTTTACTGTTTTTCCTGGATGTTTCTGTTGCACGTCGTCACTTTAAAGGTGTTCTTTGTTCATGTTTTGTTTGTTGCGGTTGCACCCGAGTCAAGAGCCTCATGGCTCACAGGGCTATACCTAACAAATGAAAACTGAAAAAAATCTGAAACTGCAGATGCGTCACGAACCAGGCAGTCTTAGTTTAGTAGAAGGTAAAAGATAAGGACGCAGCCCTGCAATGACTTTTCATGCTACTGCTAGCAGAAAGGTCTCCACTAGAGCGAACTCTAGAGAGAGCCCCTTACAGGGTGTTTTGGCCTGCTCTTCCACAAGGCCCAGTTTAGTACTGTACAGTACTATAGCATTGGATTGTACTTTCCAGAATTGCTTTTTTATCGTTGGTTTCATGGAGGCTCGCTCACTCCATCCCTGAATTAGTCCAGTGTTTCGTGGACCCAGTATTGTCGTTGCGGCTGTTACCTTCTCTTTGGTGTAAATAGTGCTCATGTGCACACAGGAGTGCAACAGTCTTCTGTAGAGGGAGGAGTCGAGCATCTTGTTGTTGATCAGAAAAAAAAACATTTTTGTTGATTCCCTTGTTTCAGTTAATCTTTTTTAAGTATAAGGATTTATTTGAAAATAAAAACAAGTACTGAGTAATCATTTATTGTGCAGTTATGGAGCAACACTTACCACATCATACAACCTTTGTGTGAGAGTGATGGAAAAGCGACATTTGGGTTAACTGTTTCTGTAAGGAAGAGGAGGAGGGATTTTAAAATAGTACCTTGTGCACTATTTCACGTTTGAAAATGTTGATATTGTTGAACACTTATATTTGGATTACAAGCAGTATAGATAATTTGTACAGGGTGAAGTGCATCTAATATAGCGATTTGTGTATGAACTGTGCATACCCCTTTATCAACTTTTTCTAAACGGACCTCTGATAATATGGCAATAAAAAAGTCTAAAATCGTGGACCTTGGCGCCGCGGTTAGGGCTGAACGGCGCGGCACGTGTGCTCGTGTGTCTGCAGGGCGGCATAAACGCTGCGCTGGGCAACATGGAAGAGGACGATTGGCGCTGGCATTTCTACGACACGGTGAAGGGCTCCGACTGGCTGGGAGACCAGGACGCCATTGCTTACATGACGGAGCAGGCACCCAAGGCTGTCATTGAGGTGTGGAGCAGTTGTGCGTCCGCGTGTGCGGTGTCGCGGCTAGCGTGCTGCGCTACGAACCCGTTCGATACCCGCTCACTGCCAATACCGGGGACGATTATCTGAACTGGTCCTCGGCCTCTCCTAGGTCGACTCAGCCTCAAATGAGTACCTGGTGCGGTGTGTAAGCATCGCCACTCGGTCGGGCGTGGTGCTGGCCACCCACCCCCCTCGTGTGCCGTGCCGGCCTTCATAGATGCTCGCTAACAGCGCTTGCCCCAACAGTCTCTTAAGGTTATACAGGGGGTCTTTGTCTTTTCTGAGGTAAAACAAAAAAAAATCCAAGTGCTGACGGTTTAATAGGACTTTGATGTCTCTCAACAATTACGTTTCAGTTGGGAGTGCCATTTTTCTCCTTAATTATGTTTCAAAACCAACATGTTATTTTGGTCTGTCACAGTTACAGTAGGGCTATTGGCATCGTCATGAGATGGAATAATGCGTAAAAAATTATACGAGAGCAGTGCATCACCCTGTGATAGAGAATGCTCCGCGTTGGGAGCAATCAAAGAATAGTTTTGAAACCTCTTCAAGTGAAATCTTAATTTTGGAGCTTTCGTGACTGTAGGAATTATTCTTTGGTTTTTTCGGTAAAGTCACGTATAAAGATAAAATAATAAATTATTAAAGAAAAACTCTTCAAGTGACTTCTTATACACACGAGGGGGCAGCACTTACCCAGTCACCCTGCTGCAGAAAATTTAAGTAAACAAATGAATGCAATATTTTTTTCATGCCATCGGAAGTAACCAGGCAGAAACAGTAAACTTGCTGACACTTGAGAATCTGGTTTGATGACAGACTGGCTACTGCATGTGAACCCAGAACCTCAGTCATGCCAGCTCTGTGCTCTAAAATTAAATTAAATTTATGTTGCAAGTATTTAATTTAAAATTAGTGTGTTTTATATTCTTCTCACCGAATGCATGGGTTATTCTCAGACGATTTTGTATTTAGTGCCATAGTTTATGAATATTGACATACATTTTATTTTCGCTTATGTGTTTTGCTGATATTATTTTTCCAACCCTTAATTTCTAAATGTGTTTCTGGATACAAACAGACCAACAAACATATATTATGTAGCAGGCCTACAACAATAACAATCTTGATTTGAAGCTTTCGTGACTGCAGGAATCCATACTCTTTGGTTCTTTCGGTAAAATCACGTAGGTAGACAAAATAATTGCTCACGACGTTTCGATCGCAATGAAAGCGACTGTCTTCAGGTGAGAGGAAAAGAATGATGACGATCGCTTGTGTTGCGATCGAAACGTCGTAGTTTTTTGTTATTTCGTTATTTTCTTTGAACCTATCTACGTGACTTTACCGAAAGACCCAAGGATATGAATTCCTGCAGTCACGAAAGCTTTAAGTCAAGATTTCATATCTAATTATAATACAAACGAGATGTCAAAATGCTAAACATATATATGTTCTCGAATTGAACTGTGACCCCCACTAGTAACAGTGGCTTTACTAACTTGAACAAATGAATCTCTACATGTCTGTTTTTCAGTGCCTTTTGTTATCCCCATAAAGCTGTACTGCACACGTCTATAAATGAAATGCACTGCTTTGACCCGTAGCTGGAGAACTATGGAATGCCGTTCAGCCGCACGGACGACGGCAAAATCTACCAGCGTGCCTTCGGAGGGCAGAGCCTGAAGTTTGGCAAGGGAGGCCAGGCCCATCGGTGCTGCTGCGTGGCCGACCGCACCGGCCATTCCCTCCTGCACACCCTGTATGGACGGGTGAGCCCACTCACGACCCCCTCTCTGCCTCGAGGTCTGTCCAGGCCCCCAGGCGTTAGGTGCAGAGATATTCTAAAGTAATGTAAAGTCCATTATCATTGGACTTCTGAATGAAGGCCACTCTACATACATTCATGGGGGTTGTTTGACCATACTTTGTCAATGCTGGTTAATGTGGGTTGATGAAGCCAGAGTGGAGAGGGCCAGTTCATAGTGCACACACCAGTGATGTTAACCATGGCTGCAAATCAAACTCTGGTCGCTGGATTCGTCGCGCAAGTGCGCCACACCAACCAGCTGATCGCAGCGTTACCCTTATATCAGAGTTCAAGGACATAGCGTGGAACGCTTGATGACTGTAGGAGAATTGCACTCTAAGGTTGATTTACAGTATTGCATAGTTTGCGTGTATGTGTAATATACAGGACACGGCTTAAAGGTTTAGAAAAAGACATGTGTTAAATTTTCTTTTACTGTATTGTTTTGGTGCTCCTGTAAAAAAACCTAAATAGCATTACACACATGGGGCATTTGTTCTCGGTCATTCCTGTAACGTCTCTGAAGGCTTTCCAGTTTTATATACATGAGAGCTACTCGGGCTGTGAATGGACACAATGTTTGCTGGGTGGGATTATAAACGCTTTGTTCCTTTGCACTCATGCGCTGGATACAAATATGCGGTTACGTGCCAATGTCATGGCCATATTGGCCAATCGCTTTGGGATATATGACCGCCCCGAAATATTAAAAATGAGGCCACCGTGTCAGGAAACTCTGTTCTGGCAGGTTGACAATAACAAAAACTGCACGTTGTTGCAGGCATAAACTGCTTTTTAGTGCACTATGTAGTCGTACAAACCCCAGTAAATACAGAAATATACATTTGAAGTAAAACCTTTCTCTTTTTTTCGAACTTAACACTGCTGTCGACTGAATTAAGACAATAAATACTGTTTCACATCTCCAGGGAAAGAGTTATATATTATATCAGGCTGTAACTTAATACTGTTCCTACCAACTTGCAAGTTACTGTTGGGAGTAGCGATCATGCAGAGCCATGATGTGGTTACCACAAGGCTGATGCAGGTGCTGTCTATTTTTGGGCACAAGGCAGGTTCCATCTTGTGCTATATTCATCCTGCATATGAAAGTCGACCCCTGCCCGTGTTTCGGGTTACATGTTGTGTTATGAGAGTAGCGTGACCCAAAGCTGGCTTACCGGTGATATAATGTACGCAAGGAAACACTTTGTCGGTGAGAGAAAAGTAAAAATAAACTCATAGAATAATCGGTTTTAGCCGAAAAATCACACCAATATGCATGTCTACAGAAGTATTAAAATTAGCGATAATAACGTGACCTTCAGAGCCACAGAAAGATTACTTCATGCCACATGGCATGATGATACCATCACTTTGGCTGAAAAGGCTTATCCATTTAGGGCTGATTTTGGGCATCCCTGAGATAAATTTTACCAGTATAATCAAGGGTATGTCCCTAATAGCAACACAACCTGTTCCGTAAATGTTGTTTATACTGAATCATCTTCATGGGAGTTATCCTGACCCCCTGTCACAGATATACGAATAGAGTAAACACATTCACGCTTTGAACACAAGTTGTAAAACATTGAAAATTACAAAAACAATGTTTGTAGCAACATGTAAATATAACAATGCCGTGGTTGTCATTGTGTCATGGTGGCAGTCCCTGCGATATGACACCAGTTACTTCGTGGAGTACTTTGTGCTGGACCTGCTGATGGAGAACGGCGAGTGCCGGGGAGTGATCGCCCTGTGCCTGGAGGACGGCTCAATCCACCGAATCCGAGCGAACCACACAGTGCTGGCCACCGGGTAAAACCCTGCTGCTGTAAAGCCAATGTGCAGTGTAAACATTCGCAACTCAGACGCTCGCGCAAGAACGGTCGTATAAAATCGCTCGCGATTTCTCGTTAACAGCTGTTTTGAAAAACAATTCCATTCTGCTGTAAATTCTGCCTTTAAAACTATCTGTTGTGCTGCTAGTGTTAAGTCTTCTATACCATTTTTTCACGTCTTTGTTCTGTAAAAAAATCATTGTGACTCCCAGTCGTTTGGAACCTCATGCAATATATTTAATCACGACTGATTTAAAGCAAGGATATCGATTAATTATGCTTCAGAGGTTGTGCATATATTGTTATGTTGTGAATTTCACATTATTCAATAATGAATACAATTACAGGAGAAACACCTTTTACCCACAACACTATTACACGTGAATCCTCGTGTATCTGCCGGAGTTCTAGGGTATGCAAGAACTCCGGTTATCCACAGCCTTACTCTTCCTATAATCCGCAATTCTCCATGGTTTTTTTTATCTATTTTTGGGACGGCTTCCTATTTGCAATATTCTTGGCTAATAAGAGGAGTCGTGTGGAAAATTCACCTTCTCTGCAATGTTATCTGACAGACAAGTGGAGTAAAACTGTAGATAGCCCTGCAGATAATCGGGTCCGTGACGTTGGTTCCCCACATCACCACAGATAAGAGGAGTTCTGTATGTCCAGGGGTCGGCAATCTGCGGCTCTGGAGCCGCATGCGGCTCTTGAAGGACTGCTTCGTGATGTTATTTATTAAGCAACAGTCTCGTATACCACATGCATTGCAGCTTTTGAAATATCGAGTTTTTTTTTACCAAATAAGAAGAAAATCGCCATTGTTATTTTGGTTGCCGACCCCTGTGCACAATCGACAATCCCTTTCTGCATTGTGCGGCACACGTTGAGTGTTTTTTTTCTTGCACCTACAGTGGCTACGGTCGAGCCTTCTTCAGCTGCACATCTGCGCACACCAGCACGGGGGACGGCATGGCCCTGGTCACACGAGCAGGACTGCCGAACCAGGACCTCGAGTTCGTGCAGTTCCATCCCACAGGTTGGTACACACCTCGTGCTGCCTGTGTTGAAGTAAACCTGGAAAGTTGTCTGGAGGAAGAAGAAATACCACGTTACACTTTGACCCTTGTGTGTGGGAAGACTGCTTAAGTTCACGTGCTTTTGCTATGTAGCTTCTGAAGTGTTTTCTGAAGAAGCTCCCAGCATCTTGAGTGAAATTTTGGACACGCAGTACAACCAGAAATCACATTGGAGAGCTAATTCAACAAAAAATATCACTTTAATGCTCCGAGTTTTTCCAAAAAGTGTCTGAAATTTGATCGGCTTTCTTACCATGTCTACGAGCTACTGTGTTGACATGAAGTTGTGCGGTTTCAATGTTTGAGCGCATAGTCTGAGCTTTGGCCACTAGGGGGCGGTCATGCACCACAGCCACCATTTGGCATGGAGCTCTGAAGATTTGGAAGGATTTCAGCTGTCCTGGTGTGAAAATTATTTGTTTTGCTAGAGAGCTGTTATTCTTTCACTCGTTACACACAGCCCAGTTTCACTTTAACTCACTTGGGTATTCATTTTAAATCACTCGTCAAGTTATTGGTGTCCAACTGATTGACAGAAGCAACCTCCATACGAGGTTAACATTCTAGTTCCTCTCATGTATTTAATCAAATGTGTTCTCAATTGTGCCATCTGTGTCATGTTATGAGATTAAGATTAAATTCTGGTCTCTTGCAGAGCAGGGCATCACCCCATGTTAGGGAACAACTTGGAGAAGCAGATATATATAATAATAATAGTTCAATTTATAACGTGCGCAAATTTGCAGACTTAGTGGCCGCAACTCAGAGGCGGAACTACATCTGAGAGTCCTTTTAGTGACCTCTGGCACACACATTAGGAGGCAGTACTCGCCCACCCCGTTTGCTAGAGTCATGTTTATCACATAACAGACTTTTTTTTTTCAGCTGGAATTTAACTATAATTAAGTGCTGAACCAAATTGTATGTGATGTGTTTTTGTGCAGTGATTGGTAACCAGGCTGATGGCATCAACTCACTACTCTTGAGAACCCAGGTTGACTCACAGGCGGCCGTTGGATTCAAACACAGAATCTTCAGCAGTGCCAGTTTGGCGATCTGCCCTCTGAGCCACCATGCCACCTTAATATCTAACATCTTACGTGAATGCATGTCTGATGTTTCTTCACTCCACCCCCTTGTCTTTTAAATTGCAGGAATCTACGGCGCGGGCTGCCTCATCACAGAGGGCTGCCGCGGCGAGGGTGGCATCCTGATCAACAGCGACGGCGAGCGATTCATGGAGCGCTACGCCCCCAACGCCAAGGACCTGGCCTCCCGTGATGTGGTCTCGCGCTCCATGACCATCGAGATCCGCGAAGGGCGGTATGACCCCCATCGCTCACCGCATCCAGCCTCTTCTCCCCCCCCCCCCCGCGATGACTAGCATAGTGTACGTTGTGTTGCGTCGCTCGGGAAGTGACGTGTGCACAATTAGAGTTGAAATCACCAAAAGTCAACCTCCAAATCGTTAGGTTAATTTAAAAAATGGGCCGAAAATTGTACGATTGTATTTTGTCCTTGAGCCTTGTTTGTGCTAAAAGTGCAATAGTTTAAGCAATTTATTGTAATTGGTTAAACCAAATGTTACAAAAATTGCTCTTTATTATCAAGTCAAAAGATTGTGCCAAAAGTCAACGTGCATTCTACCGTCAACCTGAAAACCCTGAAATTTCTGAAAGCATTCTCTCTTTCCCTCTTCTTTGTCTGGCTTCTGCCTCCTTCTGTCCTCTTAACCTTTAACCCCTATTTCCCCCATGGTGCAACAGGGGCTGTGGGCCAGAGAAGGACCACGTGCACCTGCAGCTGCACCACCTGCCCCCGCAGCAGCTGGCCATGCGGCTGCCCGGCATCTCGGAGACGGCCATGATCTTCGCTGGCGTGGACGTCACTAAAGACCCCATCCCCGTGCTGCCCACCGTGCACTACAACATGGGTGGCATCCCCACCAACTACAAGGGCCAGGTGCCGTTGTTATGCTTAATTAATAAAACAGGCCCTGTGATTAAGTGTATGTACACATGACAAACCCAGGCTTTCTGTCGACGCCCCCAGTCAACCTTCACTCAGTGTGGGGTTGCTTGTTACCCTCTGCTGCTCACCTCTCCCCCCATTGGCTGGAACTCCTTCCCCCAGTCATCTGTGCTGTCGACTCCCTGTCACTATTCAAGCACAGGCTCTCAAGTCCTTTGTTTTTACCTCAGCCTATGAATGGCTGCCCCTGCAAAATAATTGTTCACATTGTTTCTCTTCAACACCTTGAAATGTAGCCACATTTAGATGCTATATCCAGTTTGTTTTATAATTTATGTTATGTTTTGTTCATTTGTTTTGTATGAAAGTTATCAATCACAGTGTCACCAAGAAAGTAAATTCTGCTTTGATGACCATAAGTGGATGCTTATTTCGGAATTATCACTTTCGACCCTCACCCAATGTTCTGATTGAGAAACCACACATTCACACAACTGTGTCACTGAGCTCCATTATACATCTACAACCAGATCACTCGCAAAGAAGAAACACATCCTTAACAAGCTCGCACTTGCAAGTGTCACGGCATGCCTGCTTTAGAGCCAGCGAAAGACAATGATTGACCAGAGGCGTGCGGTGGCCGCGCTCGTGTAGGTGCTCACGCGCAAGGACGGCCAGGACCGCGTGGTGCAGGGCCTCTACGCATGCGGCGAGGCCGCCAGTGCCTCGGTGCATGGCGCCAACCGCCTGGGCGCAAACTCCCTGCTGGATCTCGTCATCTTCGGCCGCGCCTGCGCGCTCACCATTGCCGAGCTCGCCAAGCCCGGTAAGCCGTAGGACACTGAACACGTATGTACTATGTTGAACATCCTTCTCACCGTACGTAGCCAACCGTGCTCATTGGAGGTACGGGGGAAAGACAAACTAAACACAACAAGCAGTTCTTAAAAAATGAGTTCTCAATCTAGGTTATTTAAAAGTGCATAGCTCCAGTGGCTTCCTAATATCAGAAAGAAGAGCATTCCAGACGGCCGCAGAGGCGCATTTGAACGCGCGCGATGCGGTGAGCGGCGCTGTTCGATGACTAGCCAAAAGCCGCTGCGACGATGACCGGAGTTCGCCTGATGGTTTATGTTCCTTGACGAGATCGGAAAGGTATCGTGGTTCATTTGTGGCAAACACTTTGTGTGGAATGAGTGTGAGCAAGCGGGGAGTTAGTGTGTCTTGATAAGAATCATTCTCTGGGCTCTTCAGTGAGTCGCTGTGATTTGAGATTGCTGTTTAGCTGCCGAAGCACGGCATCATGGCTGGAACACAGAAGTCCGACCAGTGGAGGTGGGCTGCAGAGGTTTTGTGGCAACATCTACAACCAGACTGCTTAGAGACCTGGGAATTAAGGGCCAGAGCCAGCGTTCGGCAATCAAAGCTGTATCGGAGGCGGCAGAAGGCAGCAGTCAGTGGCTCTGGATGAAGAGGAAAGACCCCAGCTGGGCCCCAAAGTGAGAGGGCCAGGAGGTATGCAGTCAACAATGCTTGACTCAGGGAGGAGGACGCCCCTGCCATGCATAGTCCCATGGGATGTTGGCTACCAACAACAAGGCAACTCCTATGACTAATTGGGAATGGGACGCAAGCGTAGGATTGATCACCCTGTCGCTGGCCGCCTTTGGGGAGGGTGTATAGTATGAAAGGCCAAAACACCCTAGGAACCAAAGGGTCACTACTGACGATGCGCTCCCCAAATTTCACCAGGCTCACTGTTCATGAACTCTTGGAAGTGCTTGCACAAAGGATAGTAACATCTCATCCTGTGTTCTTTGGAATCTGAGCAAGCGGGGAGTTAGTGTGTCTTGATAAGAATCATTCTCTGGGCTCTTCAGTGAGTCGCTGTGATTTGAGATTGCTGTTTTATTAGATTAGATTCGTTGATCCATGATATTTTTTTAGCATTGTGGTGCATATAGCGTCTGTAGTGGCTACAGGATTCTGGAATCGGAATAACGATATCCTAGCTGCACAATTCACTTATACAACTAATATAATTTAAAATTTATATAAGCATTAAAAGTCATAGTTTGTCACATGCAATACATGTAAAATGGGCTTATAAATGTATTTAAATCGGTGATTCATTGTTATAAACCTAATATTCAATAACAGATTAATGTAGATGCTACATTTAGAAGCCAGAGATGGAGGTGGACTTGAGTAGTGACTTACTATTAGCAAGCAAGTGCATCATGTTTACTCAAAAAACGCCTTCAAAGTTCTAGTTTTGCAGACTTAGATTGCATATTTTCAGCCTGAACATTAGCCCAAAGGACGATTCATGAGTTGAAAACATTGTAAAATATAGTGCATGCGGGCAAGCCGTCATTTGCTAATTGTTTTGGACCTTTTGAGTGTTACCACAATTGCTAAGCCATTCTAAACATCACAAAATGCCCTTGGCTCTACAATTCATTGTATGTTCAGAGAGGAAGGAACTAATTGTGAGGTGTACCTAGCCAATCGTTGTGTTGTAAAGATCATTGTCACGAAGAAACACCTGTGTGTGTGTGTTTGCTGGCCCAGGTGAAGCGCTGGCCCCTATCAGCCAGAGCGCCGGAGAGTCGTCCGTGGCTAACCTGGACAAACTGCGTTACGCTAACGGGTCCGTGCGCACCTCCGAGCTGCGTATCAACATGCAGAAGGTAGGGACGTCCGCTTGACTGAACCAAAATTATCCGTAGTGTGTGGATACATGAATTAACGTGAGCAAAGGTATATCAAAGTGGCGCGGTGCAAGTTGTGATTTGTCAAGTCAAATGTTAAAAAAGATACATTTTCATCAATAAATGTAACTAGCAGAGGCTTGTCTTGCATTAGTAGGATTTTTCTAAATTGTTATATCGCAGGACCATGCGAGATGTAAATTGATCACGGCTGATGATTCATTATATGATCTTTCATATAAGCACCTGACTCCTTCCAAAAACTTTGAAGAAAAAAACACGTAAAAAATCAGGTTATACCTGCCATATTGCTAACCGTCCATTACTATCAAGACATTTAATCACCGAGTGTGTCGTGCTTGAGTGTGTCGTGCAAACCCCCGCCCTGTCTACTCGATGTACCCGCAGACGATGCAGGCCCACGCAGCCGTGTTCCGCACGGGCCCTGTCCTGGAGGAGGGCTGCAGGCAGCTGAGCAGCCTCTACCAGCACGTGCACGACCTCAAGACCTTCGACAGAGGTCAGCCGCGCGTCACTTGAGTCCCGGCGTCTTTGCGCGTTTGTGTGTACGAGCTCACGTGTGTGTGCAGCCATCGTGGCTCGTAGCCAAGCCTGTAATGGAAAGCAATGCACAAGTTTTACTTTTGCACGGCTCAAGTTGCGTGAAACAAAGCTGGGTTGGAACATTGCTACAGTTCATCATGAGTTAACTCCCCCTATTGACAGCATGAATCATTTTTTTTTTCAATTTAGTGAAGTTGCGTGTAAATAGTTGTCCTCTTAGAGTTTGGCACCCTTTTGATAACTTGCCTAGTCTTGATTTGGTTGCTTGTGTATTTGGGTGAATTCTTTAAAAAGCTGCACTCCTGCTGTTCATAGCGCAGTAATCAGAAGGTGGTTTCATTGCACACACGAGCAATAACGGACTCTGGGGAGGCGGGAAAACTTGAGTAGACGCTGGTGTGAACATTGTGAATGTCACACATGTTACAAGGTTATTGTTGTTCAATTATACAAGGCAGCATTTAAACAGGTGTGTGTGTGTACGGTTTGTGTTGCAAGTCAGAAAGGGCTTGATGCAATGGGGCCATGATGTTGTTTTGAGTCTTCAAGTTTGGCTGTTGTTACACTTTTACACATTGGCAAAATAAAGAGACAGTCTTGCCCTGTCCATTGGGAAGCCCAGTCGCTGGTAACAGTGAACATGAATGCTTGTAAGTGTGAGGCCGTTGGTGGTAGTCTTAAAGATGTGATGATAGATGAGAACAGGAATTTTCTTGCACGTGCTTTAGCCTTTCAACCCCGTGGTGTGACAAGGTTTGGGTTTGTCTATTCACACGTCAGCAGATGGCGTTGACGTCGTATTATGCAGTGCTTATCTGCCTTGTATGTGCAAGTCGATTACATTTATCAGTTGTGTGTGTGTCAGTGATCCTGATGGCTAAATCTGGTAAAACCGTGAAAAAAATATAGAAAATAACTTCAGCCACTCAGACCATATGTAAATACCTTCATAAAAGTGGCACCATTCTTGTTTGGCTGGTCAGGCAGCTGCTGATGGTGTAATTTGTCCTCGTGTAAACTCTGTTGGTGACTGGGGAACGCTGAAAGTTGAGCAAGACAAACAAGATCCATCCTGCCTCTTTGACACGTCTCTCTCTGGGACAGTCGGAAACAATTTACGGCCTCTACATCTGCTTTTCCTCATCCCAAGCTGTGCGGTGCTTTTAAATCTTGCGTCATTTTAAAAATAATAATTGAGAGAGTAGGTGCAAGTAAGAGACGACATTTCTTCAATTCGCCCATGAATTCTCAAAGCTCCAGCAGAGGGCATGCGAGTTAGCCAGGCAGCGTGCAGGTGTTGAGAGTCAACTGCCCTTTGAATACACTGTAAAGTTAGTAAATGAAACCAACACGGGGGGGAACGTGCTTACCGAGTGCGGCTTTGCGACGGCTCCGACAGGTATCGTGTGGAACACGGATCTGGTGGAGACCCTGGAGCTGCAGAACCTGTTGCTGTGCGCCATGCAGACCATCCACGGGGCGGCAGCGCGCAAGGAGAGCCGCGGGGCACACGCCCGCGAGGATTACAGCGTGAGATGCCCTCGCCTGCAGAGATAGACGCACTCTCAACTCGTCGTTTAACCCTCTCGTGCGTGAATTGTCAAAATAAGAGTCTGGGAAGTGGACACGGAGGAGCCAAAAGGGTGAATAAAGGAACACAATTGACTTGATTCCGGCGGACAAACCCCAGATTGCCAGAGGCGTCTATGTTCTCAACAAATTAAACGCAGAATACAATGACAGATCGGTGCAATGCAAGTTGCTCTCCACTATTGCCAAAAAGAAGGCAAAACCAGGATTATTACCATATCATCTCGGTCAGCGGGCAGCCGATTAATAACAATTCAGCAGTGTGTTTGGTTTAATGTGATTTTAGTTGTGAAAGCAACCCCTAGGTATGTTCAAAATGTTTAATATAATTTCATAGACGTCACATGTCTCATAGCAGCCCACCAGAGTGAACGTGATGCTCAAGCATAAAAGAGCTGCAGCAAAAAGATAAACGTGCCAAGTCCATTCACGGAGGATTACGTATTAAAACATATTTTGTGTAAGAGGAAAAACGATATCTTGAGCACAGCTGCACACAAAAAAATAAATTTCAGAACTTAATCTCATCAAATCCCTTTTCAAAGTTAATTTTAGAGTATTATACAGGATTACTGTGATGGGTAGGGTTCTGAAGCTTATCTGGACGCTTAAGAGGTTAAATAATAGCATCCCAACAGGACAGAATTAGGACAATTTAATGACGAGAGAGTGATCATGCAGCAGCTGCGTTGGAGATCACTATTTCTAAAAATAGCTGCTAGACTTATCAAAACGTTCACAATGATATACGAGCTGCAGTTGGCAAGTAAATTTAAATTCTGAAATTCATATGGCTTGAAACAACATTGCCTCAAAACCTATTGGATGCCATTGCCCCTTGTCACAGATGACTGATGTAGCTGATGACCCATTAAAAAAAAATTTTGAACGTGTTTCTCCACGTGCTCTCACACAGCTGGCGGAAGGAGTGCAAATTAACCTGCCGATGTCTGCACCACAGGTGCGGATTGACGAGTACGACTTCTCGAAGCCGTTGGAAGGTCAGGTGAAGAAGCCAATTGAGGAGCACTGGCGCAAGCACACGCTCGCCTGGGCAGAGCCGGAGACGGGCAAGGTGAGGAGAGGCTGCTGCATTGACGTTTTTAAAAAATAATAATTACATAACATTGCCAGGATATCATGGGGGACCCCTCCCTTGCCGTTATCAAAATATAAGAATAGATTTTACCCTTTCTGGAAATTAAACCGGTATTAAGATGTTAAAACACCAAACTGAAAGCTTTTGCCAGGAATCATGTCTGCATTCACCATATATACTTGTGGTGAACATAAAACATGCTCTGGTAGTATATGCATTGTCTTTGAAACTGATTGGTCCACACCAGGCAACGCATATACTACCAGAGCATGTTTTTGTTTGCATGTTCACCACAAATATATGTGGTTAATGCAGACATGATTCCATGCAAAGGGTTTCGGTTTGATGTTTTAACATCTTAACACCTGTTTTATTGCCAGAAAGGGTAAAGCCTATTCTTATATTGCCAAGATAACTTTACATTGAAGTCCTAGCTTGCTGTCTAAAATGCATTCCTTATTTAACTGCAGAATCAAGACATTTCAATATCAGGCATTTCACTCGTAACATTGGGGTGGTTGTGCAATCCGCCAAGTGACATATCACTGTCGTACGTTTATATATCTACAAATTGGGCTTGATATTGTGCGTACGTACGTACGTATGCGTGTCATGTTGCCATTCAGACGCCCAGTTAAAAATCCTTGCAGCGATTTTAATTGCGTGTTTTGCAGCGTGGTTAAGTGGATGTGGTTTATGTCTATAAAACCAATGTTGACTGCCAAGTGTAAGTTTGTATAATATAGTTCGTTTGTGATAATCGAGATGGATTTCTTGTCCTCTTTAGGTGACATTGGATTACAGACCAGTGATTGACAACACATTGGATGAAGAACATTGTGCAGCCATCCCTCCAGCCATCAGATCGTACTAAACTATGCCCCACATGCCACCTAAATTGTGACCTAAAAAAAATCACATTCATCCCGAACATTAATTTGCACCGGTGAGTGAAATAATACGTGGGGACATTTTTTCCATTTACAAATCGCGATAGCTGTCGCAAGAGCCAACATACAGAGACTGCTGGCAAATGTTCCGCTATACCAACACTTTTAATGACCCTTTCCTGTTACCTTTGCCACGTTGTCAAAATGTAGCGCACGCACACCGCGTCTCGTTTTGTTTAATTGTTCAATTGGGCGAGAGAGTCGCCTGTATTTTTTTACATGGCTTTTCTTTTTGCACAACCGCACAACGCTACATCCTTTCAATCGCAATGCGGGTAGCTTCACCGACGTACCTCAAACATTGACATTTGCATAAAACCTTTCCAGACGTTCTAACTCATGCACTGGTAGGCAATGTTTACTGTTTTCTTTAAGGATGAGCTCAGAATGTTAAAGTAATGTGCAAATGTGTTGATGTGTTGTGGGATGTAAAAGCTAGCAACAGCTTTTGAGGTTGTGTCATCTGCCAAATGCCTTTTGAGTTGATGCCACTCATCTCTGTACCCGTAGATTGGTTAATCATTTAACGTCTTCATTGTATACAACTTTATCAGTGAGATCCTTGTGTGCATTTTAAGACTGTCCAATATCCAGGAGTGTAAGTTGTCGGACAGTAGGTTTAGAATCTTCAATGACAGAAACTCGATGAGAAATTGGCCTACAGTTCAAATAATGATTGTAACGTCTCGCAATCTGTTCGCATTTCTGGTCTGGTAGTCTTCTAATTTACACTTAATCCTGCTGATTTAGTTAATGATCACATGTTCATGGTATAGCAATCTACCACCATGCTTCATACAACCTTGGAAAATGACATCAACTCACATAAATACATTGGCAAGCTTTTTATGTTTGGTATGCATAAATACCAAATTGACATTTTAAAACTCATGGGAAAGCTTCAAAAGTGTTGATGTTATTCAAAATAAGATGCATTGCACTGTATGAACTGCCGGAAATAACTTAGATTGCATGTTTGGTAGCTGTCCTATAGACTTATGACCTCAATATTTAAAACAGTGATTCATACAAATATACTTGATGTGCTTCGTTATGGGAACTACCTTAAATTATGCTCAGTAAGCAGACCGCACAAGTTTAACACTTATAGATACGTGTGCAGATTTGTCGCCACTTGTATTTGCAGTGGGGTTCTAAAGTGAAAGTCAATTCCTTCACAGTTACATCTTGCTCTACATTTAATTGTGGCTGGCTGTGTATTGGCACGTGTGTATCAATACACTATACCGTTTCATTGGTTTGCAAACTGTAAATAAATTGACACAATTGTTCCCTTTGGGTGTCTCCCCATCTATTACCCCTGTGAGCGTGTCGCGGTTTCATTACCCCAGGGTACTTAATGGATTTAACGTAAATCAACACCGACATGCATTTTTTATTTTGTTTTACAAATTGGACAATTTATAACGTTTTCAGTAATTTACTGCCAAAATCACGGTCTGTCTGAGATGCTGGATCTAACAAGCTCGCGGGTTTGCTCTCGCTGCATTTGGGGTTCATGTGGCTACCCGGCAGGTGGGCTGTGTGACGCTCCTTTGCTCTGCCAACTCGGTCCACTGACGTTCCTTTCATGCCAGCACTGCATCAATAACCTCGTCGAGTGTCCTTTGCGCGTGTTCGTCGCCGTGCGATTTACCGAGCCAAGGAAATGGAATGTTCCCATTCGTCAGTGACAGGAATATTCTGCTTCATGTTTCTGGAATGTTAAGATATCCGTGGATGAGGGGTACTTAAAAGGGGTGCTTTGAACGTAACACGTGTGTGAATGTTCATCCACGAGAGGGAGCGATAATAGTTCGCGTGCAGGTGCGAGGTGGGTTGTTACGTCGCAACTGTGAGAGGGCGACATGGGAAGGCCTTAATCCAGCAGTGGATGATTAATCATGGCTGATGATGACGTGACCAGAGTTGTGTGCTGTTGATCAAGCGCTCGTAAGCATCGTGTAGCATTCGTACATTAGTCAACATTATTGGGACTCATTGAGACTTTTTGCCAAACAAGACTTGTATCACACAGCATTACAGTTCATATGTAAAGAAATTAAAAACATTGGACACCTTGAAATGAAACTAAACATTGAACCATCATGTAAACAATACAATATTACTTCCATTCCAGCAAGACACATTGCATCTGTATAGGGTATAGTTCAAATCATTATCGCTGCTTATGCACATAGCGGGAAGGAATATTGTTTTAAAATTAAGAGACATGAAATGTTATACCATGCACAACAAGCATGCCTAACCATGTTCCACCATGTTTAGCGTTTGCTTTTGGGTTGCATTGATAGACCTTGTGACCCCATCCATCCAATCACGGCGCTCGTTTTCACGTGCAATTTATAACACATCTTTTAAAATGGGTTTTAACCTTTGCAGGGCGACATGCGTCTTCGTTTGTCCAGTGTTACAGCCGCACTTTTGCCACCCATAATAAACGGGGAAAGGCAGACGTTGTTACCAGCCAAATTGTAGAAGGGTTGCACCTTTAATTTATGAATAACGTATCTAATGAGACTCACCGCAACCCTGTAGTAAGTATTTTTTGGGTCATCTTCAGACGACCGCTTGTGTTGCGATCGAAACGTCGTAGTTTTTTGTTATTTACTTTGAGCCTCTCTACGTGACTTTACCGACAGACCCAAAGAATATTAATTCCTGCAGTCACGAAAGCTTTTAGTCCCGTAGTACGTTTTATGAACTTGTGACAATTCAGCAAGCAAAGCGCCACCGCTTGAGGTCTGCCTGTGGGCCTCTACCTGGGAGCACGTTTCAGTTACCACGCTTTTTGTTTACCCAGCAAAGCCTCATCGAGTCTGGTGGCTCTTTGTTAAGGAGGGTCCTGCCAAATGTTGTAGTCGGGGGTGGGAGCGATGATTGTAATGCATATTCCAATAGAGTGGTTTGCCGGTAATGTTTTTCATTTGGCAGTGGGCCATGATGCCTGCACATAATGGTCTACTCTTGCGAATGATGATGAATACTGTACTCCTGTCGCCAGATTTTAAAATGAATCAATGGTTGGGCGATAGATGGAGGATGGCATCACTGAAGTGCCACTGATATCTGCCGGCGGGCAGTGAAACGCAGCTACGCAGACCTCGCTCTCACGACACAATCAGCCCTAGCGATTAGCATGGTGGATGGGCTTCACAGCGATCCATGAATGCTGTTTCGTGTGGCAAAGTTCCCCCATATAGCCTTAACAGACTGTAGGAGCAAGTGCTGTTCGCAAGTAGGACCTGTGAAGGTTGGAACAGCACACGAGAGGGTGGGTGGCCAGCATCACGCCTGGCCGCCTTTTGTTACACACCGCACCAGGTACTCATTTGAGGCTGAGTCGAGCTTGGGTAGGCCCATGACCGGCTCAGATGATCGTCACTGGTGGTGTCCTTGAGCGGGAATCGAACCGCTCACGACCAACACCGGTGACGATTATCTGAACCGGTCTTGGGCCTCCCCGAGGCCAACAAAGGCGGCCGGGCGTGGTGATGGCCACCCCTCGTGTGCCGTGCCAGCCTTCATCGGTGCTACTCGCTAACAGCACTTGCCCCAGCAGCCTGGGAAGGCGACACGGGGGATCGTAGTTGTGTTTGTGTGTGCGTTTGTCTTGTCTGTGTGTGTCTGTGTGTGGTTGTGGGGACTCATTGCGCCCTTTCAGACAAGCAAGCCAGCATCGGGACTCAAGGTAAGTGAAAGTGAAAATAAAAGTTTAATGTTTTTTCTATACATGTTACTTTCTTTTATATTCTGTACAATATTAAATTAGTACGTAAAATTCTACAATTTTTCTTCTTGTGAGTTCAACAATGCTTCCCTTTTAATTGAACCATAACACATTGTATAGCTGGCCGGATTGAGCATTTAAATACACTGCATTGTTGTGTTCCGACTTACTATCCGTTAGACTCAGGAAATGGCCTCAGGAACGGAGCCCATTCGTAAGTCTAGGTCTGCCCCGACATCATCGAATTACTGAACATGGATGTCTGCGCTTGAGCGGTTCGAAGTTGGCACAGTCGGGGGTTTAGCTGGTGGTGCATCTACCGGTAATCTCATTCAGCCAAACCATGGCACCTGCTGGGTCTGTCCCGAGACCTGTCAGCAGCGAGCCACTTCACGTGGTAGCCTCAAGGTGCACCTAGCCTGGCACTGGCGCCGTGGTGACGTCTCCGTCACTTCGTGGCGAGTGGCGGCTGTGTTGGTCTTGGTTGGACCGGCGTCGTGGCCACGCTTTCCACGCAGCTGCTATGAAGTGGCCAATCCAGATCCGGCCACTCCCTGGGGCCCACGTGCTCACGGCACGGGCACGCGGCTCACGGCACGCGGCTCACGGCACGGGCACGCGGCGCTGATCTATTGCTGTGCCGCAGCCCTCATGGGGCGCGTTCTCGACTCGAGTTGTCCCCCCCCCCTCGTCACTCAGTCGCCGCATGAGAAGGATCGGTATCAACCAGTTAGCGTATTGCGGCGGGTACGGTACAGAAGTGTCTAGAACGATGCACGTGCAGTTTTCACCTTTTAAACTGAGAAACACGTGTACGGAGCTTCCATGTCGTAATATTTGTTGCACTGTGCTTGGCATTTCGAGCTTACTGCTTTGATTCCATCTCCGGGCTTGACCGGCCTTGTTCCTGACTTTCGGAGCTGGTCATCGATTCTGAAAATGTTTACCGATTTTAATAAGACCCCCCTACCTCCTGTATTTAAAGCAAAACCTTTGGCGATTGGTGTGAGTGTGATCACACTTTGATAAACATGACACCCGGGCACACAAGTTTGGGGTGCGCCTTACTTCCAGGAGCGTCTCATGATGTGCCAATGCTCATCCTTCAGTTCATGGCTCACGGGATGAGCACGCGCATCTCTGTTGCTGTGCGCCAGCCTGCGTGTGCCTCCAGCCTTCGTGGCGTCTTTGCATATTTTAGTTTATTAATATATACACATTCATCATATATACACACATCAATATGTACAGTATACACAGTTCCCACCCAATGTTTCTGAAGTTTCAGTGTCAACTACAGTGCATCCGCAGACGACTCGATTGGACATCACTCCGTTTCAGCGTGCATGGTAGATCGAGTTGCCGATATATCGCGATATTACGAAATATCGTGATATAACGCTATATCGTGATATTACGCTTTATCGTGATATTACGCTATATCTTGATATTACGCTTTATCGTGATATAACGCTATATCGTGATATAACGCTATATCGTGATATAACGCTTTATCGTGATATAACGCTTTATCGTGATATAACGCTTTATCGTGCAATGGCATCCACTGTCATCATATTGCCCCTTTTGCATGAATTAGGTCGTCACGAGTCTTCGTTGCTCGTTTGGTCTTTATTAATTGTTTCATTTCCTGGTCATATATTTGTGAAATAACGATGAAGTTCATAATACAGGTTTTTTTGGGGGGTATGATCGTGTAATGTAACGCGATCTCACCCACCCCCCCCCCCCAAAAAAAAACCCTGTATTATGGATGATATCGGTCGTGAAAGCCTACGTGTTAAACAAAAAAGTTAATAAATAATGAAAGTGCTATAAAATATAGTTATTACTCATAAAACTAGTATTTTGTCAAACATTATGGTTATTTATAGCACAGTATGATTTTCAGGAAAAATGCGTGTGCTTTTAAATATAGCTTCAAGGTAAAGTGTGGATGGTCAGGTGACTACGCAATGTCGCTGCAATTGCCGTTTTGCATTCGAGAATCTCCAAACATTCGTGAAGAAGTGTGGCCTGCAAAATGAAACTATAAGGCGACGTTTTGGGCAATGTGCTTCATCGCACATGGAGAGGTCAGAGAGACAGAGAGTTGATAATTAGAGATGGAGACTGCACTTTACACTGTGGGGCCTGATGAAAATCACATTTAAAATGTTTTCTGATTATTATTTTTTGGTATTTGAATGACTATGGCGCCACGGTGGCGAGATGTTAACGACCTCGCCTGGTATACAGGAGGTGGGTTCAATCCCGACCCTAACGCCTGCTGCTGCTGCTGTATATTTTGAGTTTGCGTGTCTCGCTCCCCGTGGTCGAGTGGATTTTCATCTGGGTCCTCGGGTTTTCCCTCCACATTTAGAGACATCGCGTTTAGAGTTTGGCTGCTGTAAGTTTCCCCCATCACATGCGGAACGCGTTTGCTTTTGTTGTTGGTGACACTGCGGTATTTTTGGCTATCGGGACGGAGTGGAGGATATCGCTGCACGGAAACCTCTGCAGGGGGCATCTGGTGTTGACCTGAAACCAAGTACAGCCGCTGTGTCTGTACGCTATGTGTGTGTACACTGTGTGTGTGTACGCTGTGTGTATGTACGTTGTTTTTCCCCTCGAAGCGCCTCTTCTTGTGCACAGGTCCCCTGGAGGTAGCGAGTGGCGATGCTTGCTTGTTAAACTGCAGCTGGCGCGGTGTTCACATTCAAAGCGACACATTCAGGGACTGCATCGGCAATGGGCAGAGGTCGGCAACCAAAACAACAACATGGGCCATTTCTTTAGCATTCGGTCAAAAATTACCTCTATATTTTAAGAGCCGCAATGCCCTGTGCTGGTGAATACGAGGCGGTGGTGGTCCTTGCTAAGTGGCGTCACGAAGCAGGCCCTGAAGAGCTGCAGGTTGCCGGCGCCTAGCAACTTAGTACAAGCACAGATCGAAATCAACAAATCCATCTTCATCACCAATGCCGCCTTCGTCGTAATCAGCCATGGTTTATCCTCTGCTGGATTAAGGTCTCCCCTGTGCCATCGCCACCCCTCACAATTCTACAATTCCACAATCCGTCTAATGCCTGCACATGAATTGATCTCACTCATCGCTCCATCTGCACAGTGGTCATCTTTGTATTTGCATCGTGTCCTGTGGCTGCCATTTCAAACACAATATAGTTCAGTATTTTGCAAAGGCCATCAACCTTTTGAGCGCTGTGCCCAGGCAAAGCCCAACTCTCCTGGACAATGCATGGCCTCTGGGTTATCTTTCTTCCCTGATCCATGTGCTCCTCCTGTTTCTGTGTCATTCCAAGCGTGTTCACTTTGCACATTCAGCTCTTGCTCTGTGTGATTTTTGTTGTCAGCGGTCATTCTTCACGATCCGTCATTTTGCAAATAATACGCACTGGCTGGAATGGTTCTGCAAATCAATTGTCGAGCGTTTTTTTGCAAAAGTTCTCCATCCACCAATTGTTTGCCTCTATTTCTTAAATTTGATCCACATTCACCTGATGAGGCCTCCTTTGCCAGTAGCAAAATATAATAAAATGTTTTTTACCCTTTTTTTGGCAACAAAACTGACAGCTTTTTACAAGGAATCATGTTTGCATTAACCACAATACCTGCGGTCAGAATGAAAAAAACCCCAACTCTGATAATTTATGCATTGTCCTTGAAATTGATTGGTCCACACCAGAGACAGCTTTTCTTAGAGCCCAATCTCACATGGTGTTGGACCAGATCACGCCAAAAGGCGCACAACTCAAAGACAATGCACTTTCAAAGTATGAGGGCTCCCTTGCCAGTAGCAAAATATAATAATAGGTTTTTTACCCTTTTCTTTTTAAAAGGTGTCAGTTTTGTTGCCAGAAAAAAGGGTAAAAAACCTATTATGATCCACATTCATTAACTGTCGAAGTATACATATTCTACTGTACTTGCCTGTTGAATCCCTGCAACAATTAGTGTCATTGTATTTGGAAAACTTGTTGTTAATCTCTTATGCTTTAGCTTATATACCTTAAGCCCGACTTTGCAACCTTCTTTGTGAAGTTTTTACAATAATGTCCTGAAGTTAATTTTGCCTGGTTATCTACAATCGTCGACTAATATGGACTAACGTTTTGGTAAAGGCCCTTCTTCAGAGCAGAGAGAGAGAGCAGTAGGATCGAGGTGATGAACAGAGATCACGGGCACGTATTGCAAAGTGCGATATCCATCTATAAGCGACTCACCGCTCCCGTGAACAGAGGCCATGTCCCAAAGCGTTATCTTACGACGGGCCTCCACTCTTGCTGGTTTAGAGCAGTGGCACATTGAGTGGCAACTTCTTTCTTTAAATATAGCCTGGTGTCTTTTGAAGTCAAGTTTACAGTTGTCTGTGCAATGTTATTCACCCACAGCCCAGGGTAACTGAGGACAGAAAAGCTTTGACAGAGTTGAGAGTGCGGCTTGTATTTTGTATTTCCTCAAAGGGGGGAAGGGGGGGGGGTCCACAGAGGGCACATAGATACAGTTAATAGGCAGTTTACAGCCCTGTATGCTCTAATTTATTTTGGACTCGGGTTGCTGTATTGGAAAATATCGCCGTCTCGACTGACGGAGCAGTGTTTTCGGAAATGCAGTTGTCGCATTCTGAGCGATAACTTCAAGGTGGGCTAAATTTAAACGGTGACTTGGCGCGTTTGTCATCGGCACAGGCAGCCTAATGACACTGGCACATCGTCGTCCGCGTTCCGTGTGAATGCCATACGATTACTGTATCACAAAGGCAATGTTCGTAGGCTCGCGCAGTGAATGAAAGTCCTGCCTTGATGATTAATTCTAATTGGCTCACTGCTGCTGCTGCAGATGCCTTTGAGCCTGGCCCTGTCTCTGAAGGACACAAATGCACAGCGCTCTTTGTCTGCTGGGAGCTTCACGGAAAGACGCTGGGTTCAAAAAATAGCGGCTTCCTCTCCTTTGTGGAATGTGTTGCAAGTGCCGTCACCTGAGAATCAACAATAGCCGCGGTTTCTTGCAGCTGTTTTTGATCACCAATTTGGCATTCTACATCGCAATCATCGCCCCTACTGAAAAAAACAGTCTTTATAGGTCCCTCCTAATACTGGTAGGAACCTCCTGGTTACACCAGCCCACAGGGGATTATTGTGTCCGTCCGTCCGTCGTGCAGGGAGGGGCTGGGTGGGGAGGGGAGGGTGGGGAGGGGCTTGGTGGGAAGGGTGGGGCTGGGTGGGGGGTGGGAGGGGTGGGGCTGGGTGGGGAGGGGTTGGTCACCCCGTGGTGCCCTTATAAAACTCAACGTTCACGCCGGCTTGTGCCCGCCCTCACAGTCGGGCATATTTGCGGAATACACCACGCCGCCGTTGACCCTGGCCATTGACCGAGCAACCCAACGTTCCTACCAGCTCCGTCCGCAGGACAATGTGTTAAAGCGTGCCTTTCCTGAGTGAACTGGCGTAATACATGAATAGCCCACGGCAAGATCGTCATGAACATTGCACGAGTGCAGCCTCTTCGTCAAACCGCTGCTGGATGAGGGGCTCCCAAAACCGTGTGGGTCGCGGAGGGGTTTCGACCTCGCCACGCTGGAGGAAGCGGGAGGCAGAGATGCGGGAGTGGAACAACTCTGTCTGTGCTGCCCGCTACTGCCCACCACGAAGCACCAAAGTCTATAACACCTGGTATGCACGGTGGTCGTGCAACCAAGAGCTGCCTCGGCTCAAGCGTTTCCTGATTCCTGAGATCTGACGACATCTCAGAAGTGATTTCCCAAATTTGCGTAGTTCAGTTCAACAACATTTGGCTCACTCGACAGGGTCCGCGTGTTGTGGACAGCATGAGCCACCGGCAAAACGTGGCATTCGTGTCCACCTTTCCAGCCGATCCCATTATCGGTGGAGCCAGAGCTGCTGCGTATTGTGGGCATGGTTTAGGTTTGACGTCTAAGTAAGGGGGGGGGGATTGTTTGGACATACTTCCCCACACTGGCCACTGCGGGCTGGTGAAGATGCAGCACCTACCTGAATAGAGACGCACCACGATCAGTGAGGCAGGGCCCCCGATGTGAGGTCACTACAGTGATCACGACTAAAGCAATGCTAAGTTGTCGTTTAACACATTACATCTTGACTTAAAGCTTTCGTGACTGCAGGAATTCATATTCTTTGGGTCTTTCGATTAAGTCACGTAGATAGGTTCAAATAAAATAACGAAAAAATACATATTTCGATCGCAACGCTTGTGTTGCGATCGAAACGTCGTAGTTTTTTGTTATTTTCTTTGAACCTATCTACGTGACTTTACCGAAAGAAAATGTTTAACACATTCTTTGGCGATGCCGCGTTGACAGTGGTGCACAAGAACACATAACAAAGAAACCTCAGCTATTATCCTAAACGTCGCCTATTCAATACGTTGTATTTATTTTTAAAGCCATGCATTAGTGTTATTGACGAAAGGTTTGGGGTTGTTTTTGTGTGACTTGGCGTTGGCCGCAGCAGTGAGAAGTGCCACGTGTCCCCGTTGGGTGCTGCACGGAACAGCAGCGTGGAACCGCGAGCAGCAGCTCTGCTCTCTCTACTTGTAGTTGTGATGTAGATGAAAGGTAACATACAATATGGGAAACAGCAGTGGCACCACAAGCTGTAAATGGGATACATTTGGTCTTCATGGAAATAACTGGGTTTTTAGATTTTAAACACCCGGATTTACTGTACCAGGGTACCCCACCCATGAATGTCGACTGATATTTCAAGGACAATCCACACTTGAAATATCAGTCGACATTCATGGGTGGGGTAAAAGTAAAAGGACAATGCACACTTTTACTTTTTGTGGCCTCAGTCCGTTGTTCTCATAATCTGAAGGTCGTGATGAGTTCAACTCTCGCCTGGGGCAGCAAGTGACATGGATGTGTGTATCTGTGAAAGCCGCGCCCTTTACTCTCAAGTAATGTTTTTGAGGAGGGCCTTGTTTGCGGTGTTTAAACAAATGTGTCGGGATTTGTGCTGCGAGAGTATGAATTCCCGTGACAAAAGACAAATGCAGTCCAATGTTTATTGAAAAAAAAATACAGCAATGTTTGACATCGTTCCATCTACGTCACGCTTTTATTTCCCACAAGTGCAGAGACACGAAAGAGCCATCCACGTGTCACTTTACATTCCTACGGTCGCGGAGTAACAGTGCATCAGTTAGACCCGTTCATTAACATCCTACAATGTTCACTTTTTGTTCACTTTTTTGTTCACTTTATATCGATCCGAACCATCCTGTTTAGTAAGGCTTTGAGAATATAAAACATCCACTGCACCTCACAATACATGTTTTAGTCTGAAAATAGCAATGTAGCGCTTGTTGGCATATTTTCTTAATTTAGTTAAATATCACAATGCTGTATAATTATCATTCCGGCAGCATGAGGGCAAATGCAGGGGCGCCACGGTGGCGACAGTTACTTGAAGTGGAAGTCCTTTCAAAGTTTCCATCACGTGCGTCCCACCGCCTCCTGTCACTAACATGTGAACATGTGTGGTGTTTTGTGCGGTATTTTGATGGCGCCAGTGGCATTTTAATGAAAGCAACCCGCTGTGAGCCCATTCAGGTAATGTCAGGTAATGTCCCGTGACCAACTGCCCAACAGTGCGGTTTTGTAGGGTTCCAAAAACAGGTGCAGTGCTTTTATTGTGGATGGGAAGCATTGTATGATGGGATCAAATACACATGGACCCACCAACCCACCACTCAATTCATCTTAAAACATCTTTTTACCGTGCAACCTTTTGCAAACCTTCATCCAACATTTCACTTCATCCGAACGTTCTCAATCCAACTATTAAAACTACACACTTTACCACTTACGCGGAACCTGTAGCAGTAATGGGACTTTCCATCACACACATTCTAGTCTCAGAAACAATTTAAACGTACGCCACACATCCACACATCGGGATTAAATATGAAAATTCTAAAAATAAAACTGCGTGAATAACATCTACCTTCATAGTTAGCAAAAAAAACTATATTTATACAATTACCACTTACAACACTCACTAAATAATAATACAGACTATGATGGAAAGAGATCAACAGACCCAAATGCACACCGAGGGGAGTCCAGCTGGTTTAGAATGCAACCTCAAAGCAACGTCTATGCACGCTGTGGCTTTAGGGCAACTCAAGCACTCGCTAACCATCATAGCCAGCAGTGACAGCGGTGATGCGTACGGTGAAGCCAGGCGTCTAGAGGCTATGAATGAGACACTGGCTATGTTTACATAACGGCTATGCTAGCCAGCAATAACCGTGTCTGTGTGCATGAAGACAAAACGGATTCGCATTCGATAGACAATGGAAGTTTTCAAAATAAGCCAAGCGTTTTCAAACCGTGGCGTATTTAGGAGATTTGCACAATAGTACCAGTTGTATGCAAATGATACCTGTTTCTATTGCGCCTGTCACACTTTGCTTGTTTATCAGTGTAACTTTATCGGACAAACACCTGCGATGGAAACGTAGCCACTGACGAAACGCCACGCGCGCATCGCACATCGAGCCGAGCGTCTAGCTGCGGAGCTGGCTGTTGGATCGAGCCAGCGCCGGGTAGATCCCGGGCGACTTGAGATCGATCTTGGGATCCGTGATCCTGGGAGTGGGGGATCCCGTGGTCGCCTGATTGCGCGCTCCGAGGGCCGACTCGAACTCCAACATGCCCTTGATGGGCAGCGGCGTGGGCTCGCGCTCGGACGCCTTGGGCAGCCCAATTTTGGCCGGAGTGAAGATGGGCACGGGCAGCACGGGACGGGACGCGGGCAGCACGCGGTGCTCGCGGAAGGGCACCGCGCCCCACCAGCCGATGCCGCCCAGGCGCATGAGTCCCGCGGGGGAGCGCTGCACCAAAAGGGACATCTGACCCCGGCGCTCCAGGCTCTCCTTGCGCGCCGTGTTCGCCTCCCGGAGGTTGGTCCTGTGCGTGCGCGCGGTCGGCACGAGAGGTTACGATGGTGGGACGGACAGCTGAGTGAGTGGGTGGGTGGATTGGTGAGCGTGGGTGAGTTGGTTGGTGGTGGATACGTGAGTGCCTGTTTGCTTGTGTGTTTGGGTAGGTGGGTGAGTGAGTTCACCATGCCAGCCTTCATAGGTTTTTGCTAACAACACTTGTCACAACAGTCTATATGGCTACATAGGAGATGTGTCCGTGTGTGCGGGAGAATGTTTGCAAAAGAGAATATGCGAGTGTGAGACCGTGTCTTTGTGTGTCCGTGATCTTGCGTGAGACGGTGAGAGAATTTTCTGAATACGTTTTTGAGAGTGTGCGTGTGAATGTATTTGTGTGAATGTGTTTTTAAGTGTAAGGTGTGTCAGAGTGTGTTCGTCTATTTGTGAGTGTGTACCTGAGTGTATTTGTGAGTGTGTAAGTGAGTGTATTTGTCAGTGTGTATGTGAGTTTGTGAGTGTATATGATAATTTGTGAGTGTGTAAGTGAGTGTAATTGTGAGTTATGTGAGTGTATTTGTGAGTGTGTATGTGCGTATTTGTGAGTGTGTATGTGAGTATTTGTGAGTGTGTAATTGAGTGTAATTGTGAGTGTACGTGAATGTATTTGCGAGTGTGTGAGTGTATTTGTGAGTGTGTATGTGAGTGTATTTGTGAGTGTATTTGTGTGAATGTGTGAGCGTGCGGGAGAGAGAGAGCCTGCTTAGAAGGTTCCAGATAGAGTGCGTGAGAGAGTGAACGTGCCGGCCTTCATAGATGCACCCGAACAACACTTGCCCCTAAAAGTCTATTAAGGCTATAGGGGGGATCTTTGTATTTGTGGGAGTGTATCGGTGAGTGTGTGCATGAGAGACAGCGCTAACCGCTGTGCTACGAACCCGGGTTCGATTCCCGCTCACGGCCAACACCAATGACGAATATCTGAACCGGTCCTGGGCCTCCCCTAGGTCGACTCTGCCTTAAATTAGTACCTGGTGCAGTGAGTAAAATATCGCCACTGGGGAGACAAAGGTGACCGGGCGTGGTGCTGACCACCCACCCCCTCGTGTGTCGTGCCCTTCGTAGGTGCTACTCGCTAACAGCACTTGCCCCGCAGTCCGTTACAGCCATAATAGAGGTTTTTTGGGTTAGAACTCGCCCAATAAAAACCTCTTATGGATGATATTGGTCACAAAAGCCTACGTGTTAGTCTGTTAGGCTATACGGGGGAATGTTCGTCGTCTTTGCAGGTTTCAGAGCGAGTGTGTCCGTGTGTTAGTGTGTGAGTGTGTCCGTGTGTGAGTGAGTAGGCGAGTGTGTCCGTGTGTGAGTGAGTGGGTGAGTGAATGTGTCCGTGTGTGAGTGAGTGGGCGAGTGTGTCCGTGTGTGAGTGAGTGTGTCCGTGTGTGAGTGAGTGTGTCCGTGTGTGAGTGAGTGTGTTCGTGTGTGAGTGAGCGAGTGGGTGAGTGAGTGTGTCCGTGTGTGAGTGAGTGTGTCCGTGTGTGAGTGAGTGAGTGTGTAAGTGAGTGTGTCCGTGTGTGAGTGAGTGTGTCCGTGTGTGAGTGAGTGTGTCCGTGTGTGAGTGAGTGAGTGTGTTCGTGTGTGAGTGAGTGTGTCCGTGTGTGAGTGAGTTCGTGTGTGAGTGAGTGTGTCCGTGTGTGAGTGAGTGAGTGTGTTCGTGTGTGAGTGAGTGTGTCCGTGTGTGAGTGAGTGTGTCCGTGTGTGAGTGAGTGTGTCCGTGTGTGAGTGAGTGTGTCCGTGTGTGAGTGAGTGTGTCCGTGTGTGAGTGAGTGTGTCCGTGTGTGAGTGAGTGTGTCCGTGTGTGAGTGAGTGAGTGTGTTCGTGTGTGAGTGAGTGTGTCCGTGTGTGAGTGAGTGTGTCCGTGTGTGAGTGAGTGAGTCCGTGTGTGAGTGAGTGTGTCCGTGTGTGAGTGAGTGAGTGTGTTCGTGTGTGAGTGAGTGTGTCCGTGTGTGAGTGAGTGTGTCCGTGTGTGAGTGAGTGAGTGTGTGAGTGAGTGTGTCCGTGTGTGAGTGAGTGTGTCCGTGTGTGAGTGAGTGTGTCCGTGTGTGAGTGAGTGTGTCCGTGTGTGAGTGAGTGTGTCCGTGTGTGAGTGAGTGTGTCCGTGTGTGAGTGAGTGTGTCCGTGTGTGAGTGAGTGAGTGTGTTCGTGTGTGAGTGAGTGTGTCCGTGTGTGAGTGAGTGTGTCCGTGTGTGAGTGAGTGAGTGTGTCCGTGTGTGAGTGAGCGAGTGTGTCCGTGTGTGAGTGAGTGTGTCCGTGTGTGAGTGAGTGAGTGTGTCCGTGTGTGTGTGAGTTAGCGAGTGGGTGAGTGAGTGTGTCCGTGTGTGAGTGAGTGTGTCCGTGTGTAAGTGAGTGTGTCCGTGTGTGAGTGAGTGTGTCCGTGTGTGAGTGAGTGTGTCCGTGTGTGAGTGAGTGTGTGAGTGAGTGAGCGAGTGTGTCCGTGTGTGAGTGAGTGTGTGAGTGAGTGAGCGAGTGTGTCCGTGTGTGAGTGAGTGTGTCCGTGTGTGAGTGAGTGTGTCCGTGTGTGAGTGAGTGTGTCCGTGTGTGAGTGAGCGAGTGTGTCCGTGTGTGAGTGAGTGTGTCCGTGTGTGAGTGAGTGTGTCCGTGTGTGAGTGAGTGTGTGTGTGAGTGAGTGTGCTCGTGTGTGAGTGAGTGTGTCCGTGTGTGAGTGAGTGAGTGTGTGTGTGAGTGAGCGAGTGTGTCCGTGTGTGAGTGAGTGTGTGAGTGAGTGAGCGAGTGTGTCCGTGTGTGAGTGAGTGTGTGAGTGATTGAGCGAGTGTGTCCGTGTGTGAGTGAGTGTGTCCGTATGTGAGTGTGCCCGTGTGTTAGTGTGTCCGTGTGTGAGTGTGTTAGTGAGTGATCGAGTCTGCCTGTGTGTTAGTGAGTGAGTGAGTGTGTCCGCCTGTGTGTTAGTGAGTGAGTGTGTCCGTGTGTGAGTGAGTGTGTGAGTGAGTGAGTGTGTGAGTGTGTCCGTGTGTGAGTGTGTCCGTGTGTGAGTGAGTGTGTCCGTGTGTGAGTGAGTGTGTCCGTGTGTGAGTGAGTGTGTCCGTGTGTGAGTGAGTGTGTCCGTGTGTGAGTGAGTGTGTCCGTGTGTGAGTGAGTGTGTCCGTGTGTGAGTGAGTGAGTGAGTGTGTCCGTGTGTGAGTGAGTGAGTGTGTTCGTGTGTGAGTGAGTGTGTCCGTGTGTGAGTGAGTGTGTCCGTGTGTGAGTGAGTGAGTGTGTCCGTGTGTGAGTGAGCGAGTGTGTCCGTGTGTGAGTGAGTGTGTCCGTGTGTGAGTGAGTGAGTGTGTCCGTGTGTGTGTGAGCGAGTGGGTGAGTGAGTGTGTCCGTGTGTGAGTGAGTGTGTCCGTGTGTAAGTGAGTGTGTCCGTGTGTGAGTGAGTGTGTCCGTGTGTGAGTGAGTGTGTCCGTGTGTGAGTGAGTGTGTGAGTGAGTGAGCGAGTGTGTCCGTGTGTGAGTGAGTGTGTGAGTGAGTGAGCGAGTGTGTCCGTGTGTGAGTGAGTGTGTCCGTGTGTGAGTGAGTGTGTCCGTGTGTGAGTGAGTGTGTCCGTGTGTGAGTGAGCGAGTGTGTCCGTGTGTGAGTGAGTGTGTCCGTGTGTGAGTGAGTGTGTCCGTGTGTGAGTGAGTGTGTGTGTGAGTGAGTGTGCTCGTGTGTGAGTGAGTGTGTCCGTGTGTGAGTGAGTGAGTGTGTGTGTGAGTGAGCGAGTGTGTGCGTGTGTGAGTGAGTGTGTGAGTGAGTGAGCGAGTGTGTCCGTGTGTGAGTGAGTGTGTGAGTGATTGAGCGAGTGTGTCCGTGTGTGAGTGAGTGTGTCCGTATGTGAGTGAGTGTGCCCGTGTGTTAGTGTGTCCGTGTGTGAGTGTGTTAGTGAGTGATCGAGTCTGCCTGTGTGTTAGTGAGTGTGTCCGCCTGTGTGTTAGTGAGTGAGTGTGTCCGTGTGTGAGTGAGTGTGTGAGTGATTGAGCGAGTGTGTCCGTGTGTGAGTGAGTGTGTCCGTATGTGAGTGTGCCCGTGTGTTAGTGAGTGTGTCCGTGTGTGAGTGTGTTAGTGAGTGATCGAGTCTGCCTGTGTGTTAGTGAGTGAGTGTGTCCGCCTGTGTGTTAGTGAGTGAGTCAGCGTGTCCGTGTATTGCGGACGAGGCAATCGCCCCCCTTGTGCCACTCACGCGCTCTCGGCCACGTGGCTCACGGTCGTGTCGTCCCACTCGGCGCGGTAAGACTCCTTCTTCTGATGGTTCTCCTCGAACACCTGGCAGCGCAGGGTGCCCTTGCCACTGCCGCACATGCTCACGTCTGGCCTCATGATGCACCTGTGCAAGGTGGAGTGTGAGAACTGTGGCAGATACGCTGGAGGATAGCTCGTGCGCGTCTGTGTGTGTGTGAGAGACGGATTGTCACGGTGATTATATTTATAGGATTGACCGCGCTGATATTGGCATCGTGACTCACGCATTTGGCCACCTCTGTTGGGGGCGAGGGGGGGGTCGCTCATGCCAGGACGTTAAGACAGCCAGCCCTTCCTCCCCCGTACCCACAAAACTGCCCCCCGTCTTGGTCTCAAGTAACGTATCCCAGTAATGTTCCTACTGCGGTAATTAGCTCAGAGTCTGGATGCGGCTCCTCTAGATGCGTGATTCAGCGCTCATCAATCCGCTGGCGCGGCGTGTTTCTCAGCGGATCGTCACTCGGCAATGACATCAGCGTCTCGGCGAGATCTCCAGCCACCTCCAAGAGACGCGTGCTTGTCAGCGAGGAAGTATTTAATTTGCTGCTTCGGTGAATTTATGCTCAAAATAGCAGGTTCATTTAATTACGATAATCACAATAGCAAGTGTTTTGTCATTAACACTCATTACAATATCTGACATCACCAGCCAAGACTATTTAAGGCTTCTTAAACTTCAACATGTGGGGCGCCGTGGTGACCGCACGGCCCGATGGACCCCACTACCCGAATTCGATTTCTGACCTCGGCTGACATGAACCCACACTGATTGGCGTGGTGGTGATGATGATGATGCGTTTAGAATATTTGGCGACTATAAATGATCCTTGTGGCGGTACCCCGGGGTACCAAATAATACAAATTGGCCTCGACAATTAAATATTTATTTCTGGAACACTTTTTTTTCCAGGGGTGTAACTTCACTCCGCGACTGGGGTACCAATCAATCCGAAATCGGTGCTACTCCGCGATGTCGAAACGCCAAACATGAGCATAACAACATCCGTTATCGACAATTACACTTTGAATCGTGCATCGTGTCCAGCCCGTCGAGACGAGTCGATTGCCGCATCCCTTTCACGTGACTTTACCGAAAGAACCAATAATATGAATCCCTGCAGTCACGAAAGCTTTAAGTCAAAAGTTTTATATTTGTACACTGTATTTTAATCGAATGAACAACTTTTCGTTATTTTACAATAATATTGGTCACCCAACACCGTTCTACTTCCGACCTTTTCGTTTCATGGTGCTGCCTGTGCATGGAATTTTGTTTGTTCTTTTGCTGCTTGAACGTTTACATTCATAAGGTGAGGGATTTTTTTTTATCACCCACACTTGTAAATATTCTGTACTGAGGTGATCTGTGGCTTTTCAGCCACGGCGAGCCCCACGATGGGAGCAATTCGGGAACAGAGCAACAGAGAACAACACTGGGCAAATTCGATCCTTCATCCTCATGCAGACTTGAATGCAGCTGAAATTGTAGGGGTGATGTAAATAATCATTCGAGACGAAGAGGGCCTGTTTCAGGGGATCTGTAAGAATTGAAAGGATTCACCTCACGCCGTGCTCAGCAAGTTGTCTTTATGAGACGACCCTTGTTGTAGTACGGAGTTAGACTGATGGCTTTAATCTAAGTTGTCTTGTGGTTGTTGTTGTTTGACTTGCATCCCACTGGGATTTTTGCATACAGCGTTGGTGTACGGTGCTTTTTCTGGAAGACTTTGCAGTTTTTTCCTGGATTTTTCTGTTTGCGCATAGTGACTTTAAGATGTTTTCTTGTTCATGTTTTTCTTTTTTGTTTTGTTGCGGTTGTACCCGATTCAAGAGCCGAATGGCTCACATGGCTGTACCAAATAAACTGAAGAAAAAAAAAACTGACCCACAGTTAAGGTCCACGGTCACACGGCACTCCACATCCACAACTCCCTGTCCTGGACTACTCTGCCCCGTTATACCCTGGCCCACGTTCCTTTGTCAGTCGTATCTTCGTTTATGATTGACTGGCCAAGCCTACTTGAGTCCCCTACTGAACCTCTGCAAGGGTTTTGCCTCATGTAATGATTAACTGGGCAGGCGCTCCCGTGTGTCCAACGTAACGACATACTCGGCACGTGTATGTTATTATTATTACACACTTTCATTTAACTCACTCTGTTGTTGTTGTTGTATCCTCAAATATTGTAACGCAATTCTAACCCACTTCCCAATGTGGTATCGACTGAAAACTTGGTATAGTTATGTCATACTGCTGACAATAAAATATTCTGTCATAAAAAATATAAAATATATATTTTTAAACATTATTTTTTATATGTTATGTTTCGGCTTGGGTCTAATTGTCCACGGTAAACTGACGTTGGCTGTAATCGACCACGGTCCCTTACGTCATGGCAAGCTTCGGGGCCACTTCATGGAGTGGTGGAGTTCTTCCATTACGAGTACGGTACATTTCATTAAAGCGTGTTTTTAAAAAAGTTTGTTTAAAACAGTACTTATTTATGGTTCTGTTTGGGTACATTATCTCTCCCCCCCACCACTCCTCATCCCCCCCTCCCTTCAAAAAACGTTGTTCCCAATCGTTGCCCGTACGAGGGAGTAGGACAGTGAGCCCAGCCATCATTTGCAAATCCCTACCCCGAGGCCACCTGGCCCGGGTTTGTTTCTCGCTAGTGGCTTGGTATTTTCCCCTTCCCGACGTTCGCTTTCCATGTTATGATCTTGTGTAATAAAAACGTAAATAAACGAACAGGGCCAGTGGTAGGGGGGTATTGCCACGCTGAGCCCTCGTGCTCCTTAGCGTTGTGTTCACAGCTGTGGTGGCCCAAGAAACAAGTCAACTGCCCCTCCATGCGAGAGGAACTGGAGCCAAGCTTGCGAACGAAACTGTCGAATCTGGTAGATGTTGCCCGTAACTTTCCTAGTTAGTACTAAATTAAAATACGCAAATATTCGGCGGCTGGGTCACCTTGTGGCGATTTCACAAGCTCGCCGTTCCGAGCCATTTTGCAGAGTACAAGGTTCAACTGCAGCAATCCTTGCCAATGTTCGTTTTTTCCCAGGCACATTTAGAATCAACATGCGAATAGAGTAATTGGCTGCTGGAAATATCCACATTGTAAGCCACTTAGTTGAGCAATTATTTGTGGCCAGGTCGCATAGCTCAGTGGGCTTTACCTGGTAAAATAAAACATAATTTCGTTTCGTTCTATATGGAATCATCAGAGAGCGCCATCTGCTGCAAAATTGACGTTAAATACTTTGACAAAGTGAACCCCACCGAAGGATCGTAACCTTATCGTGATGGTGGAGTTTGTGTGTTCTAATGACCCTCAGAGCTATCTCGCCTGGAGTATTGTACTCCTGATAGGGTCTCCCTGGACGAACAGGTCTGAGGGGAGGTTCCAGACAAATAACGGTCCAAACAAACGCCCCCTATGAATGGTTTGTAAATATTAAAATCAGAGAACCTCGCCCTGACAAGGTATACCAGGACACCCCCCTGGAGCCAGTCCTGGGGGTGGTGTTCGCCGGCAAGCGCCTGGTGACCCACATAACCCGCTCGGGCCCAGCCCGAAATGGAAACGAAGGAACGGACAATGCCTCCAAGCCGTGTTGAGACGTTACAGTCCATGCATTTACATGGCATTGTTCTTATGCATTTGCTAATACAGCGGTAAGCTTATGCCTATGGCCAAATCACGTGGAATGACCCCAGATTTTGGAATCTAAGCAGGGTTGAGCCTGGATCGTGATTGGATGTGCGAACCCCCATGCATGAAGCAGGTGTTGCAGATTGCTGTGGGGCTACCTTGATAGAGGTGGGTAATGTATCAAATCCCTTGTGCTGAACTTTGCACCGCCCATTCCCTCCGACTTCGCTCACATTGATCAGCGTCGGTGTCGTATGGTCATATTTAACCCACCAACGATCCAATTGACAAAGTGGTTACACATGAGCATACACCAGAGGCCGCAATCGGGTACCCGATACCCTTACCCTACCCGATACCCGGCTACCCGTACCCGGCCGGGTACGGGTAGACCGTGAGTCACTGGTGAGTAACCGTTTGTCACTCATTTCCCAACGTCTTGTCTCCTCTCACAATTCAAGTTCCTAGAATCAACCCACCCGCGCCTGCAACATGGCTTCATCCCAGAGGTCCCAAACAGGTACCCGATACCCGTACCCGGCTGGGTACGGGGGTAGGGTACGGGTACGGCCGGGTACGGGTACCTGTTTGCGACCCTGGTGCGGCCGGTAACGGGTAAGGAATCAAAACCCATTTGCGACCTCTGGCATACACCGCTGATGTGACTCATAGAATCAATACTGGTCCAGGGATTTTATTAAATAGCTGCTTGAAAACATTGGTCCACAAAGCCGATAGGCTAACGAATTACTAAAATTGCTAAATGCATTTTTAGGTGACACAACATGTCGTTGCATGCTTGTTTACTGTTTGTTGTAAAATGAAAACAGCAGTTGCGGTATCATGGCGACTTGTGGTTTGTGTCCAGAGCGGTGCGCTCTGCGTATTAAAAGCTGGAGATGATGTTACGGCACACCGTGTCCCCACTGTCCCCACTGTCGCTAAAAATAGTCACGCACGGGGCGGCAAGGTCCCTGGCGGACCCACAGCCATGGCTGCTGCTGCTGCTGGCACAGAGGCCCCTTGCCACCTTCACATGTACACCCAGCGGTGATGTGTGGGAACGTGGTGGCCATGGCAACCTTACATGCGTCTTGTTGGGCCACTTCAGGAACGGGAGGGTCTTCTCATTAATACCTACACTGACCGTGCATTAATTAATCCCAGATTGAAATTTCAGGGACGGGCATTGTGCCATGCCTGGCGGATGCCCGACTAAACAGCTGTCTCATTCCACACGTGGCCTTCTGAAACCTCACAGATATCCACCCGAGTACATGGCAGCCATACCAGACAGTACAGACTTTCGGTCCATGGGCAAATATAAACGATATAACTTAAGTGGCTGAGAAAAGAACGAAGGTAATTTTTTTCGTCCGCAACAAAGGTGAATTAGTATGACGTGAAAATGTCAAGCGATGTTTACAGGCCATCCAGACACACGAGCAATGAGTGAGACTGAAGGATCTGATTTGAACAATGAGTCGGATGAGGGCCTCCCCACGCCGTGCAGGGTCGTGAGGGTTATTTGACCAGAATCCACGATGGTCAGTCGGGGCTGAAGGAGGGGGGCACACAAAGTAGCCCCGCAAGCAGCCTATAGCACCTAATATACACATCCCATAACTTATTGGACGCTTCATCATTGGACCTCCTTTGCCAGTACCAAAATATAATAATCGTGTTTTTCCCCTTTTTTTCTGGCAACAAAACTGACACCTTTTTACAAGGCTTCGTGTCTGCATTAACCACAATACTTGCAGTCAAATGCAAACAAAAACACACGACGCTAATTGATAAGGACAATGCAACCCAGAGGGCGCCTTCCAACTTCACTCTCATAACTGAAGGTCGCTTCTCAGCCCCCCACCCCCTCCCTGCCCACCCAGCAGCAGTGTACGTGAGCACAACCACAGGGGAGGGTAAAGTGTGGGTACTCACACGTGCTTCAAAATGTTTGGTCATCATTAAAGAGGGCAGGAGGCTGAAACCCCTCTTACATTCTAGATTTGAAGCTTTCGTGACTGCAAGGACTCATATTCTTAGGTTTTTTCGGTAAAGTCACGTAGGTAAAACATCAAAATTAATAAAAATAAAATAAAGATCCGAAACGTCGTGATCTTTATTTTATTTTAATAAATTTTGATGTTTTACCTACGTGACTTTACCGAAAAAACCTAAGAATACCCCTCTTACAGTGGAGACCTTCCCACAGCAGTGGGGTGAGCGGGCAATTGCGGGGCTGCGCCTTCCTTCACCACCTTTTCTGGATCCATGAGGTTGCAGTTTTGGAATGAGAAGAAAATGCTGACACATTCGCCTACACAACATACACACTGGATCCGTGTACAGGATATAATTCTATTTTTATAAAACTTTTAAAAGTGAGCGGGAAGTTTCGATACCATAACCCGCAACACATTTAGGGACAAAATAAACTGCAACTACCAACCCAACTTCTGCAATCAAACTTCAAACCAACATCCATGTCTTTATTATCACACAGGCAAAGGAGTTAACAAAAAATCCAGTGATCCTTTCCAAGGGGACGCGAGCCTTGTTCGCCGTAGTCAATGTGACCTTTGCAGTGCATTGGGAATCGCGTAACTTCGAGGGAGGCGGAGGTTGGTGGTGCGGAGGGGGGGGTGCGTGGTGGTAGTGCGGGGTGGTGGTGGAGGTGGTGCTGGTGGTGCAGGGTGCTGGTGGTGCTGGTGGTGCAGGGTGCTGGTGGTGGTGGTGCAGGGTGCTGGTGGTGCTGGTGGTGCAGGGTGCTGGTGGTGGTGGTGCAGGGTGCTGGTGGTGCTGGTGGTGCAGGGTGGTGGTGCTGGTGGTGCAGGGTGCTGGTGGTGCTGGTGGTGCAGGGTGCTGGTGGTGCAGGGTGCTGATGGTGGTGCAGGGTGGTGGTGCGTGCTGGTGGTGGTGCGTGCTGGTGCAGGGTGCTGGTGGTGCAGGGTGGTGGTGGTGCGTGCTGGTGGTGGTGCTGGTGGTGCAGGGTGGTGCTGGTGGTGGTGCGGGGTTATTGTCCGGGCCGTAGTGGGCAGGCGCACGAGGGGCGAGCGACTCCGCCATGTTGGGCCGGGGCCGGCTGAGCGCCCCAACAGCGCGCCGCGTCACTCAGCAGCGACGCGACGCCGCCTCACAACGCGGGCGGGGGCACCCCCCCCCCCACTCGCCCCCCCCCCACTCGCCCCCCCCCCCACTCGCACCCCCCCCATTCGCCCTCCCCCCCACTCGCCCCGCTCCCACTCGCCCCCCCCCACTCGCCCCCCCCCCACTCGCCCCCCCCCCCACTCGCCCCCCCCCCCACTCGCACCCCCCCCATTCGCCCCCCCCCCCACTCGCCCCGCTCCCACTCGCCCCCCCCCACTCGCCCCCCCCCCCACTCGCCCCCCCCCCACTCGCCCCCCCCCCACTCGCCCCCCCCCCCACTTGCCCCCCCCCCACTCGCCCCGCTCCCACTCGCCCCCCCCCACTCGCCCCGCCCCCACTCGCCCCGCCCCCACTCGCCCCCCCCCCCACTCGCCCCCCCCCCACTCGCCCCGCCCCCACTCGCCCCTCCCCCCACTCGCCCCCCCCCACTCGCACCCCCCCCATTCGCCCCCCCCCCATTCGCCCTCCCTCCCACTCGCCCCCCCCCCACTCGCACCCCCCCCCATTCGCCCCGCCCCCCACTCACTCGCCCCCCCAACTCGCCCCGCCCCCCACCCCATTCGCCCTCCCCACTCGCCCCCCCCATTCCCTCCTAACCCCTCCCCCTCTCTCCTCCCACCCCCTTCCCCACCCCCTCCCCCTCCATTGAAGCCGCCAGGGAAAGCTTCCCCCGAGCAAGATGGCCGCGACCACGGCCTGTGACGCGCCGCGCGCTGCAGTAACCCGGATGTAGTGCGGCCTAGGGGGGACTTGCAGCGAGTCCGCGGGGTCGAGGCGGCGGTGTTGGTGGCGTTCGCTCGCTCACTCGCTCGCTCCGGGCAGGGGGTTTTCCTTTCTTCTCTGTTTTGTTTTGTGTCTGTCACCCACTCACCCCACCCACCCGCACAGCTCGCCTTTGTCCGGACGCGTTCGCCGTGCGTCTCGTGAAGAACGCCGTCCTCCTCGCTCGCTCGCTCGCGCTGCGTTGGCGTCGTGCACGGCCGGGCCCCCCGGCAGCGAGTAGCGGCAGGGCGCGCGTCTCCCGCCTTCCTCCTCCGCCGCCTCCTCCTCCTCCGCCATGAGCGGCATGCACGGCAAGAGAAAGGAGATCTACAAGTACGAGGCGCCATGGACGGTCTACGCCATGAACTGGAGCGTCAGGCCCGACAAGCGCTTTCGCCTGGCGCTCGGCAGCTTCGTGGAGGAGTACAACAACAAAGTGCAGGTGGGTGGAGAGGAGTCGGGGGGGGGGGCGCCCTTCGTTATCGTCATCATTTTGCCGTCGACTCATCGCGGCTGGCTGAAGGCCCGCGGCTTGTTTGACCATACTTCGCCGCGCTGGTAGAGTGCGGAGAGGGAGGGAGAATGGGTGGTGGTTGTAGATGCGACCGTCCGCTTGGCAGTCGAGCGGCCGAGCGACTGAGCGAGATGATTTTATTCGCGACCACCGATTCATCGCAACCTGCGCTTTTAGTCTCCGTCTGTGCGTGAAAACCAAATCGTTTAGCTCGTCGGCCTTCTAGGTTGGGCCATCCCATGTCTTCACCCAGCAACTATTGTTTACTCACTAACTCCGTATAGGTTTCGCTCTTCCGGATCTCATCAGCAACACAATGAAATGTGGATTTAGAGGGCGCCAAGATGCTGTACAGAAACAGTGGGCAAGTAGCCCACGTCGAGGCAGTCGGTCAGAGGAACAAGGAAACTCTTGAGCCTGGGACTAGGAACACACGGGCAGAGAGAGTTTCCAGACTACGGCGTGGGCCGAGGAGAATGACCGACCTCCCTCGCCGATAGTCAAAAGCAAATTCGCAAAAGCAATACCGCAGGTTTCACCGGGTGTCATCGATAACCAGGTGAGCGCCCGCTGAAACACGCTCTTGTTAAAGGGAGAGAGCCCAGTGGAACGATTCGCGGATCACGTGAACCGAATACATCCGACGATATTAATCGAAATCTATTATTTTAATTGGCTTTCTATTGGTGCTCTTTGGTGTCCACCCACATGCTCACACACTCACACACTCATGAGTGGAATTTCAGAATCGGTATATTTATCCTGGAGAAATGCGATGAGCTATGAAGCTCTTTTTGTTACAGATGACAAGCATACCAAGAGCCGTGATACTTGATGTGAACACTGACATCCCTTGACATAACGGAACAGATACGCACCTGCAAAGTATTTCGGAATCATTTTGCCATGTGACAAATCACGTATTGTATAGTCAGGGTTCGATAAACAGAATTTAGTTTTTTTTTACGAGCAACTTTTCAGGAACGTATCTGTTCTCGTATTATCGAGGGATGTTCGGAATTCGAGATGCGTTCCTATGGAATGAAGCAAGGCCCCAAGATATAATAAAATCATACTGAATGCAGCAAACCTTTAAAAAAATGCACTGGTAAACCCATCATTTTTTGGTAAAATATACTGGGCTCAAGATAAGTCGCAAAATAAAAATGTATACCGTGCAGTAATTTCCACAAACTGATGCATTGCCATAAATCACCCTCCCCCCAAAATGAGAGATCCAAAATCCCGTAAGTGCAAATTTAATGCAACGTATATCTAATTCCTTCTATAACTTACAAGTAACGTTTTAGCGAAGTTCCGTTTATTGAGTTGCCGAATAACGAGACACGAACTGTCATGAGCCATTTTTACGAATCCAATTGTATGCATGTATTGTGAGCTGACCTGGATTAACAAATGACAAGTCCACAGTTAAATTTGGGCCACAGCCTCAAATTACAAATGTAAAAACATTTTAAGATAGTAAAATGTGATCAAGTGTAGAAAAACGCGGCAAATTTCAGAATTGAAATTCTAACCGGTAGAGAAACAAACTTAAACTTAATATATTATGCAGTCAAAGTAAAACAGCAAATCAGTGTTATGTTTTAACAACAATGTAATAATTTACCAGTATGATATGTAAAATGAGGTGTAAAGTATTGTTCAAGAAAAATGCTCATTTGTCTAACAGAACTGACGAGGGAATTGTTACGTAAGAGATGCAATATTATTCCACGTATGAGGGTCATTTTTGTCAAAATAACAATGTCCACATTTAGTATTTACTCTTAGAAATAACAGAAATATTGAGTCATGTAAGGGCATGAATTTGCAGGTGGTGGGGCTGGATGAAGAGAGCTCTGAGTTTGTGTGCAAGAGCACCTTCGACCACCCGTACCCCACCACAAAAGTGATGTGGATTCCCGACACCAAAGGCGTCTTTCCGGATCTGGTGGCAACGAGCGGCGACTACCTGCGTGTGTGGCGGGTGAGGCATCGTTTTATGCACAGAGGTCTCATCCACCGATGTCCCTTTAACAAACACAGGTCTCTCAGTCTCGATCATCAAGTCTATTCCACCAACATTTTTCTTGGTCTCACAGTAAGGTCTCATCCACAAAGGTCTTGTCCACCAAGGTCTGTTAACTGATTGTCTACATTGAGGTCCTTGTTAGTCTCTCTAAAGTGCTTCCACCAAAAGAGTAATGTCTCTTTTTAGATTATCTCATTAACAGAGGTCTGTTGTTTCCATAGACGTGTCTTGAGGCTCTCCACCAAGATCATCCTTGCTCTGTCACCTATCTCATTCAGTCATGATCACTGTCTTTTTTGCGATGGTGGCTATGATTCAATGACTCCCATGGGACTCGGGGACTGATTTGAGTTCGGACGTTGAACACTCGAGCATAGACACTTACTTGACTTAGACACCAGCTGACACCTTAACCGATCACTCATCCTGACCGCCCATTTACATAACCTCTATCCAAATAACCTCGAGGCTCACACATCCCAGTAGCTTGTCCAGCCCAAACACTCAATCATTACAGTTTCTCACCTAGGCCAGCCATCCAACCCACACCAGACACTTTTTTTCCCTCTACCTATGATCTCTAACACTAAGCATTTTAAACTTGAACTCAGTGGAGTGAACTTAATGGTGAACTATAAATATAATATTTTACTTACAAAGCCACATTAACCAGCGGTCATTTAATTTGCCAATCTTTCTCAAGTGCTGCCAAGCGTGTGAGGGAATGAGCAATGACGTCTTTAGCTGCCAATGTTGCCACGCCTACCTGCCTTTGTTCCTAGGTGAGCGACTCAGAGACTCGGCTGGAGTGTCTGCTCAACAACAACAAGAACTCCGACTTCTGTGCACCCTTGACGTCCTTTGACTGGAATGAAGTCGATCCAAATCTTCTTGGTATGGTTATTCATTTTTATTTGTAAATACAGAACATAAATGGTACTTTGTTGTATAAAAAAATTACTTGAAGTCACTGTTCGGACCTAATGAAATAAGTCCTTGTCAGAGTAAACTGTTGCACAGTATGGCATGGTCTTCTGATTTTTCAAGTACCCCAAATAATGTGTACAACCCAGTTATTGAATACTGTTAAGTGATTTTTCAATTATGGCATATGCTGAATTCACCAAAAGTGTTTTTTTTAAAGGTTTCTGAGCTGCAATTTCTCACATTTAATAATCGTGCACTGTTGCTGGCTTTTATTTTTAGGCACATCCAGCATCGACACGACTTGCACCATCTGGGGGCTTGAGACTGGCCAGGTGCTAGGTCGTGTGAACCTGGTGTCAGGCCATGTGAAGACGCAGCTCATCGCTCACGACAAAGAGGTCTGCACCCTCCTCACAAGGGACTCCAAAGTCACTGTCATTCCAGTGCATGGCGGTGCAGTTGGCAAAGTGTGCCCAACAATCGATGGCAATTTAGAGCATATAATGATAAAAATATTTCAATGGTTTATTATTTGTGTGAGGTATGATTAAAAGTTTATGCAAGATATAGGCATCTTGTTTGCAAACATTACCTTTAGCCTAATGGTCATAATGAGACAAAATAATCCAGACAGTACTAGCAAGATAATAAAAATAAGACACATTTATACTGAATCGTTTACCTCCAATTGTGGCGATTTATTGTACCATAGATGGGAGTGAATCATTACCTGCCTAACAGATTCCAGGGCACTTCCAATAACAAATATGATGCCTGTATTCCACCATTGAGTGGTACAGGACCACTTCTTGGGGTGCCCTACATTTTGTATGCTCCTGAAAAATAATTTTGTTTTCTACCATTGGCATTATTTTACCAGATTGCAATGTTGAAAAAAAACCCCACTATCGTATACATGAGTAACCTTAAAAACCTGCACGTTAACGAGACATTGCTCGGCATTGCGTGAGTGCAGGTGTATGACATCGCATTCAGCCGGGCAGGCGGTGGGCGCGATATGTTTGCGTCCGTGGGCGCCGATGGCTCCGTGCGCATGTTCGACCTGCGCCACTTGGAGCACAGTACCATCATCTACGAGGATCCGCAGCACCGGCCTCTCCTGCGGCTCTGCTGGAACAAGCAGGACCCCAACTACCTGGCCACCATGGCCATGGATGGCCTTGAGGTGCTCCACGCGTGTTTGTGGTCATGGGTGTGAATATTTGTAGCAGCCGAACTGTGGGTCACTGTCTGGACATGTTTGTCACTTCACACCATGATGTGCATCTCAATGGTATCGACAAGGCACTTGTTTTATATATGAGTTTAGTACAACCATTCCACATGCATGTTCATGCTGTTCCAAAATACCATAACCTTTGAACAACGTCGAGCATTGTAAATATCTGTTTGCACTCCAGTTAGTGTGCAGTGGTGTCGTCATTAACATGCGCGTGTCCTGGTGCTGTGCGTGTAGGTCATCATTTTGGACGTGCGCGTGCCCTGCACACCGGTGGCACGACTAAACAACCACCGTGCATGTGTGAACGGCATTGCCTGGGCCCCACACTCCTCTTGCCACATCTGCACAGCTGGTAGGTGCACACGAACACACAAACACCCACCTGCACAACTGATAAGATGCTCGCAAACATCTGCATATGGCCAGGGCCACTGAGAGGGTGGGGCGACAGATGGGGCAGTTTGTCCTGGTCCTCAGATCTAAGGGGTCCTCCGATTTAGCCAAGGAATTCTCAGAGGGATCCTCAGGGTGTAGGGAACCTCATCGGGTCTCCAAAGTTTTTTGGTGGACCCACTTATGCAACACAAGCATGTGAAAAAGTGCCCAAATTTGTATTTTTTATTATAACAGTGATGTTCTTTGTCATCTTTGTCCCTGTGCATGCTGCAGCTGATGACCACCAAGCGCTGATCTGGGACATCCAGCAGATGCCCCGTGCCATTGAGGACCCCATCCTGGCCTACACGGCTGAGGGAGAGATAAATAACGTGCAATGGGCCTCCACGCAGCCTGACTGGATCGCCATCTGCTATAACAACTGTCTGGAAATCCTGCGCGTCTGAGTGGAGGCTGCAGTGCTGCAGGTGGAGCGATGTTGGAGGTTTGATGGCTGCAGCGTACATGGGGCTAATGTTTTGGGAAAAAGTGTTGACTATGCGCGGTGTAGAGGTGTGGGTGGGTGAGTGCGTGACTGTTCATTGGTAGTGTTTCTCGAGATGGACAGAGGAGGGCTATTCATGGTGACGCAGCAAGGAGTTGATCACACTTTGAAGGCATTGAATTTTGGTTAGTGGCATTTTCTTCCGGCACGTTTTGGCAGTGGTTTAATGGATTGCAGTGACTATCGCCGTGTGAAGTCTGGTCACAATTGTGTGACAATGCCCAAAGGTGTTTTCACCCAGACGTTCTTCAAATTTCAGGAGCATTTGAATTGGTAATGCCTTCTGGTCTATGAATTGTATGGTTTAGAAGCTATTGATATTTCATTTAGGGAAATGATTTTCAATTTTAAGAAATGAGGAAATCCAAAAGTTGAAAAAAGTAGCTAATGGTGGCAGCCAAGTCTTTCTGGGTTCATATAATTACGGCATATTTAATATAAATAGCATTTTATCACCCTGTTTATTTAATTATGTGGACTGTGTTTGACACCTTGACCCTGCAAAGTATGAACTGCCACATTCGGCTTAATCTTATTTTAATTATTATTAAATGCAAGTGTCATTACTGTCAGAGGAACAAAGCCTTGTGTTTTTAAAAGTGCTATGAGATAAGCATTTTTATTATTTCCATTATTTTGGTCTGGACAACTTGCAGCTCATTTGCCGCAATTTTTATTTCAGCATTTTCTTTACTTAAATTGCTGTAATTGTGAAAGTTTATTATCGTCATGCTACACACTTGGTCGAAATGAGTGCCACATTGATGAGCCGACCCATTGTAAATGTGGTGCTGATGTGCAGTGTGGGTCACTTAAATGGTGGCAGATTTCTTGCAAAAAAGACATTGCCAATGCCTTCCTATAAATTCATTTCAAATCCTGTCTCCCTGGTAACAGTTCTCCTAATGAGTCTTTCCCATCTTGCTGATGCAGTAAAACTGGATAGTCAATAAATGATCGGCTGTGGTGGCTTTACCTATTGTAGAGTTGCATTGCAGCTTTGTGAAAGTGTAGGTTGAAGTGTGTATCAGAACTGTGCGGTTACAATGATGAAGGCTTTGCATTCAGCACTGTCGTCTTTCGTGCTCTAGGTTTTAAAAAGAGAGTCGTCTTCAGTTGGTGGTGATAGTTCCTTTGTTTCAGTTGCAATCTTCTTGAGTTATAAAATAACACTGTTGTCTGTTAAAATGTGTCCAACAGTGCAGGGAAGAGGTACATTCAAACTGATGTGCACAGTGGTTAAATCTGTCTTGTGCAAGCTGGCCTTATTCTTAGGGACCATCCAGACGTACTCTGTGAACTGATAGTACTTAGTAGTGTGTGAACACATTCTTTTGTATCTGGGAAGGTGGTGGGTGCTGTGTCAGCATAGCTTGAACCATTGCATATATTGTCACCTCTCAATTTAAACAAATTAAGCCAAACTTTCTTTTGGTCAGAAAAAATTATGAATTTAAAAACACAATAAAAATTATTAAAGTTGTGTCTTGGTTAAACCTAAAATGTAAAACCTGAAAACATACTTGGGTAGTGGGCAGGATGCAGTTCTCTTAAGTTTTTGTTGTGTAGTTTCTGTCAGTCACATGAAAGATCGCATGTTCAGTGAGCAGCATCTGCACTGATTAAAAAAAAATGATATTGCTTCGTACTATACATTAGAAAATAACTGTTGTGTTTTGAATACCACCAACATAATTTTCCATGTTACATTCACAAATGTCAATCAATACACCTTTATTGGTGTTCTTAGACTTTGCAATCAGTCTTACTGATTTTGAGTTGGAGTGCATGCCAAAATGATATTTTGCATAATTGTCTTTGTGCATCGGTTATGAACATTCGTCCTCTAAGCTGATAATTTAGAACAACCTTTCCTCAACTACAGCCTTCAGGACCAGCTTTCAACTCTCGTTTAATCTTAACCACTCGACACACTCGTGGTGCACGTGCATGTGGATTTAAATTAATTTGGAAATCTGCGGCAAAGTGGAGCTTGAGAATTTATATTTGACAACTTCTTTTTAGGGTGTGCATGTAAAATGGGCCATCAACTCGAAAGTAGTTGATTTCAAAAAAATAAGCAATGTCAAATGTGTGTTGGTACATCGGTGTGTCCGTTCCACCGCACACATTAATTCTGTGTGTTCGTGCATCGTTCATTGAGAATGCTTCCAAAACATTTAGGAGTCGCCATTGTTCACGTCAGGTCAAAGTCGGCAGTGTCTTATCTACAATATACTGTAGCTACTGGTAATATGTATATGGTTTGTTTTGTACTGTAAATAGTAGTCCTGTAGTAATATTTTAAATCTTGTAGGATATGCATTGAGGTTTGATAGTGTACCAGAGCTTTCATGTATTTCCAAAAAAAAACGTAATCACTTTGTGCTGCAATGCTGATTGTGAGCTATTTTTAAATAGTTAGCATATTTAGAGGGTTTCAGTTTACGTTTTACATTGAGTATTTTACCGAGCTTCATCGTAATTTTTGTAAGCAAAACTTTGTTATATAGGAATAATTCCTGAAGTGATTAATATTTTGTTATTGGGCTTCCTCAAGCATTGGGAATGCAGTTTTGTTTTTGCAGAATAACAACAAGGAAACTGGTTTAGCACGGAAATTATATAAAGCTTGTAATGTATGCATGACATTTGTACGGTGCATTACAACAAAGAAGCTTGTTTTTCACTCCGATTTTCCTAAATATTATTAGTTGTGAAGGTTTAATTGTATTGTAGCTTGACTTGAGGCATTCACAAGTTCTTCATTTGGTGAGGCCATCTAATCAAAATCCGTGATTTCTATCAAGCAGGAAGTTGTTTCAAAGGCCTGGGATTATATATCTGTTTTGAAATCTAAAATGAAAGTACAAACAAAAGTTTGATGGCAACTTTTGTCCTAAAAATAAAATAATCGTTTGTGTTGATGCTGTTTTGTACAATGCATGAAGACACCAAGTTAAGGCAGCAGTTTACTAAACTTAAACATGACATGTTCAATATTATTTAATCATAAGCTTTAACATGACATTTTAATTAATTGGATGACCCTAAACTTTAACATGAGATGCTCGGTGTTGTTTCACCCTAAACTTGAACATGGCATATTCATATTCATTTGACCTGAAGCTTGAACATGGTATTTTCTTTGCCATGGAACCCTAAACTTGAACATGACATTGCCATTGTAATTTGACCCTAAACTTGAACACAACATGTTGTCATTTGATCTTTGAATGTGGTTTGGTGGCCATGCAGGATGCGACACTGCTTGCATCTACAACTTTTTATTACAACCTGCGGTAGAATAAAATAAAAGTTTTACGCAATCTTCGCATAACCAGCCTTATACGCCTTTGTTCCAAATCTATGCTCAAGTTTGTAGTATGTTACACACTCATCATTTATCAAGTCAGTATAGCATTGTAGAGTAATTTTTTATGCTTTTTGAATTGTACACTTGTAAGTTTTCAGTAGTTCCTATCGTGAAAACATGGACATTTTAATGAAATTATTTTTTGGGAAATGATTTTGTCTTGTTAAAATATTTACATTGTTTTTGTGTAGCAAACATCCTTGTGTGGTGTTACACTTATATGGATTTGTCAGACTTGTTATTTGTTTAATGTATGACGGTTTTGTTGTAAAATAAAAGAAGTACTCATCAAGTTCTTGTCTGGCGATGTCGCTTTTCCTTGTGGGAAGAATGAAAAATCTCAACAGAAAATGAAAGTGTTTTTTTTTTCAGCTGGCTGATCACAACGTGTCTCCTCGTGTATCTCTTCATGCTCTGATTCATTTAATGCTGCTTTAAAAGGAACCATGATATTTTAGTTCAATAAAAAGTGAATTGCAGTGTGTTTAGGCTTGGGGTGCTTCGTATTACTGCATAGGTAATTGAGAAATTCCACGTGAAAATTTCGACCCGCAAAAACAGAAATCGCCATACCTGTGTCGTTATTGGACAAATTTGGCCCAATTTTTTGCACCTTATTTTCCTGTAAAAAGTGAACTCTTGCAATGTGTTTAGGCCTAGGGTGCCACATATTGAGGGAAAATAGGAAATTGCACGTGAAAGTTTTCAATCCTCAAAATAAAAATCGACATGGCAACCTCTGTCGTTATTAGCCAAATTTGGCCCAATTTTTTCCACCTTATTTTGCAATCAAAAGGGAACTTGCAATGTGTTTAGTCTTAGGGTGCCACATTAAAAGAAATTCCACTTAAAATTTTCAACCCACAAAAAAATTCGACGTACAAACCTATGTCGTTATTGGCCAAATTTGGCCCACTTATTTCACCTTATTTTGCTACCAAAAGGGAACTCTTGCAATGTGTTTAGTCTTAGGGTGCCACATTAAAGGCAATTAGGAAATTCCACTTGAAAATTTTGACCCACAAAAATAAAAATCGACATACTAACCTATGTCGTTATTGGCCAAATTTGGCACAATTTTTTGCACCTTCTTTTTTATAAAAAGTGAACTCTTGCAATGTGTTTAGTCTTAGGGTGCCACATTAAAGGAAATTAGGAAATTCCACTCAAAATTTTCGACCCACAAAAATAAAAATCGACATACTAACCTATGTCGTTATTGGCCAAATTTGGCCCACTTTTTTCACCTTATTTTACTACTAAAAGTGAACTATTGCAATGTGTTTAGTCTTAGCGTGCCACATGAAAGGAAATTAGGAAATTCCATTTAAAATTTTCGACCCACAAAAATAAAAATCGACATGCTAACCTATGTCGTTATTGGCCAAATTTGGCCCACTTTTTTCACCTTATTTTTCTACTAAAAGTGATCTATTGCAATGTGTTTAGGCTTAGGGTGCCACATATGAAAGGAAATTAGGAAATTCCATGTAAAAATTTCGACCCACAAAAATTATAATCGACATAGTAACCTATGTCGTTACTATGTTGTTGGGTGGCGCCTATGGCACCCCCCTAACAACACAGCCTACGGCGGCCCATCCAACTCCATCGGCCCACCCGGCTCCGTTGGCCCACCCGGCTGTGTCGGCTCACCCAGCCCCCTCGGCTGCATCGGCTTCCTCCGTCGGCTACCTCGGCTCTCCCGGCCCCCTCACAAACGGCCCCGCCAGCCGTTGCTGGGAGCGCACCGTGGGAGCGCGAGCCTCAGGCGGCCATCAGTGGAGAGTAAGGGGCTCCCTCAGGGCAGCAGTGGACGGAGCACGGCTCTGCCTCACTCTCACCCGTCTCTTGCTCGTGGGCACGTGACACACTTCAACCAATCCGGGGGCGTACATGTTTGGGAGGGGCGCACCACTGGTTGGCTGTTTGCTCGCGGTCACGTGATGCACTTCAACCAATCCGTGAAGCGTTAATCACAGTCACAGAGTGACAGAATGACAGAGCTGGGTGTTTTTTTACTTATGTATTGGCGAAATTTGACCCAATGTTTTGCAACTTATTTTGCTATCAAATGGGAACTCGTGCAATGTGTTTAGTCTTAGGGTGCCACATTAAAGAAAATTCCACTTAAAATTGTCGACCCACAAAAATAAAATTCGACATACTAACCTATGTCGTTATTGGCCAAATTTGGCCCAATTTTTTTCACCTTATTTTGCTACCAAAAGTGAACTATTGCAATGTGTTTAGGCCTAGGGTGCCACATATTAAAGGAAAATAGGAAATTCCATTTAAAATTTTCGACCCACAAAAAAAAAATCGACATACTAACCTATGTCGTTTTGGCCAAATTTGGCCCACTTTTTCACCTTATTTTGCTACCAAAAAGGAACTCTTGCAATGTGTTTAGGCTTAGGGTTCCACATATTAAAGGAAATTAGGAAAATCCACGTGAAAAATTTTCGATTCAGAAAATTAAATTCGACATATGTCGTTTTCGCCAAATTTTGCCCAAAATTTTTGCACCTTATTTTCCTATAAAAAGTGGACTCTTACAATGTGTTTAGGCCTAGGGTGTCACATATTAAAGATAATAGGAAATTCCACGTGAATATTTTCGATCCTCAAAATAAAAATCGACATAGTAACCTTTGGTCGTTATTGGCCAAATTTGGCCCAATTTTTTCCACCTTATTTTGCAATCAAAAGGGAACTCTTGCAATGTGTTTAGTCTTAGGGTGCCACATTAAAGGCAATTAGGAAATTCCACTTGAAAATTTTGACCCACAAAAATAAAAATCGACATACTAACCTATGTCGTTATTGGCCAAATTTGGCACAATTTTTTGCACCTTCTTTTATATAAAAAGTGAACTCTTGCAATGTGTTTAGTCTTAGGGTGCCACATTAAAGGAAATTAGGAAATTCCACTCAAAATTTTCGACCCACAAAAATAAAAATCGACATACTAACCTATGTCGTTATTGGCCAAATTTGGCCCAATTTTTTGCACATTATTTTCCTATAAAAAGTGAACTTTTGCAATGTGTTTAGGCCTAGGGTGCCACATATTAAAGGAAAATAGGAAATTCCACGTGAAAATTTTCGATCCTCAAAATAAAAATCGACATACTAACCTATGTCGTTTTGGCAAAATTTTGCCAAATTTTTTCCAAGTTATTTTACTATCAAAAGGGAACTATTGCAATGTGTTTAGTCTTAGGGTGCCACATTAAAGGAAATTCCACTGAAAATGTTCGATCGACGAAAATAAAAATCGACATGCTAACCTATGTCGTTATTGCCCAAATTTGGCCCACTTTTTTCACCTTATTTTGCTACTAAAAGTGGTCTATTGCAATGTGTTTAGGCTTAGGGTGCCACATATGAAAGGAAATTAGGAAATTCCATGTAAAAATTTCGACCCACAAAAATTATAATCGACATAGTAACCTATGTCGTTACTATGTTGTTGGGTGGCGCCTATGGCACCCCCCAAACAACACAGCCTACGGCGGCCCATCCAACTCCATCGGCCCACCCGGCTCCGTTGGCCCACCCGGCTGTGTCGGCTCACCCAGCCCCCTCGGCTGCATCGGCTTCCTCCGTCGGCTCCCTCGGCTCTCCCGGCCCCCTCACAAACGGCCCCGCCAGCCGTTGCTGGGAGCGCACCGTGGGAGCGCGAGCCTCAGGCGGCCATCAGTGGAGAGTAAGGGGCTCCCTCAGGGCAGCAGTGGACGGAGCACGGCTCTGCCTCACTCTCACCCGTCTCTTGCTCGTGGGCACGTGACACACTTCAACCAATCCGGGGGCGTACATGTTTGGGAGGGGCGCACCACTGGTTGGCTGTTTGCTCGCGGTCACGTGATGCACTTCAACCAATCCGCGAAGCGTTAATCACAGTCACAGAGTGACAGAAAGACAGAGCTGGGTGTTTTTTTACTTATGTATTGGCGAAATTTGACCCAATGTTTTGCAACTTATTTTGCTATCAAATGAGAACTCGTGCAATGTGTTTAGTCTTAGGGTGCCACATTAAAGAAAATTCCACTTAAAATTGTCGACCCACAAAAATAAAAATCGACATACTAACCTATGTCGTTTTGGCCAAATTTGGCCCACTTTTTTCACCTTATTTTGCTACCAAAAAGGAACTCTTGCAATGTGTTTAGGCCTAGGGTGCCACATATTAAAGGAAAATAGGAAATTCCATTTAAAATTTTCGACCCACAAAAATAAAAATCGACATACTAACCTATGTCGTTTTGGCCAAATTTGGCCCACTTTTTTCACCTTATTTTGCTACCAAAAAGGAACTCTTGCAATGTGTTTAGGCTTAGGGTTCCACATATTAAAGGAAATTAGGAAATTCCACGTGAAAATGTTCGATTCTGAAAATTAAATTCGACATACTAACCTATGTCGTTTTCGCCAAATTTTGCCCAATATTTTTGCACCTTATTTTCCTATAAAAAGTGGACTCTTACAATGTGTTTAGGCCTAGGGTGTCACATATTAAAGATAATAGGAAATTCCACGTGAATATTTTCGATCCTCAAAATAAAAATCGACATAGTAACCTCTGTCGTTATGGGCCAAATTTGGCCCAATTTTTTCCACCTTATTTTGCAATCAAAAGGGAACTCTTGCAATGTGTTTAGTCTTAGGGTGCCACATTAAAGGCAATTAGGAAATTCCACTTGAAAATTTTGACCCACAAAAATAAAAATCGACATACTAACCTATGTCGTTATTGGCCAAATTTGGCACAATTTTTTGCACCTTCTTTCATATAAAAAGTGAACTCTTGCAATGTGTTTAGTCTTAGGGTGCCACATTAAAGGAAATTAGGAAATTCCACGTGAAAATGTTCGATTCTGAAAATTAAATTCGACATACTAACCTATGTCGTTTTCGCCAAATTTTGCCCAATATTTTTGCACCTTATTTTCCTATAAAAAGTGGACTCTTACAATGTGTTTAGGCCTAGGGTGTCACATATTAAAGATAATAGGAAATTCCACGTGAATATTTTCGATCCTCAAAATAAAAATCGACATAGTAACCTCTGTCGTTATTGGCCAAATTTGGCCCAATTTTTTCCACCTTATTTTGCAATCAAAAGGGAACTCTTGCAATGTGTTTAGTCTTAGGGTGCCAGATTAAAGGAAATTAGGAAATTCCACTGAAAATTGTCGACCCACAAAAATAAAAATCGACATACTAACCTATGTCGTTATTGGCCAAATTTGGCCCAATTTTTTGCACATTATTTTCCTATAAAAAGTGAACTTTTGCAATGTGTTTAGGCCTAGGGTGCCACATATTAAAGGAAAATAGGAAATTCCACGTGAAAATTTTCGATCCTCAAAATAAAAATCGACATACTAACCTATGTCGTTTTGGCAAAATTTTGCCAAATTTTTTCCAAGTTATTTTACTATCAAAAGGGAACTCTTGCAATGTGTTTAGTCTTAGGGTGCCACATTAAAGGAAATTCCACTGAAAATTTTCGATCGACGAAAATAAAAATCGACATGCTAACCTATGTCGTTATTGGCCAAATTTGGCCCACTTTTTTCACCTTATTTTGCTACTAAAAGTGGTCTATTGCAATGTGTTTAGGCTTAGGGTGCCACATATGAAAAGAAATTAGGAAATTCCATGTAAAAATTTCGACCCACAAAAATTATAATCGACATAGTAACCTATGTCGTTACTATGTTGTTGGGTGGCGCCTATGGCACCCCCCAAACAACACAGCCTACGGCGGCCCATCCAACTCCATCGGCCCACCCGGCTCCGTTGGCCCACCCGGCTGTGTCGGCTCACCCAGCCCCCTCGGCTGCATCGGCTTCCTCCGTCGGCTCCCTCGGCTCTCCCGGCCCCCTCACAAACGGCCCCGCCAGCCGTTGCTGGGAGCGCACCGTGGGAGCGCGAGCCTCAGGCGGCCATCAGTGGAGAGTAAGGGGCTCCCTCAGGGCAGCAGTGGACGGAGCACGGCTCTGCCTCACTCTCACCCGTCTCTTGCTCGTGGGCACGTGACACACTTCAACCAATCCGGGGGCGTACATGTTTGGGAGGGGCGCACCACTGGTTGGCTGTTTGCTCGCGGTCACGTGATGCACTTCAACCAATCCGTGAAGCGTTAATCACAGTCACAGAGTGACAGAATGACAGAGCTGGGTGTTTTTTTACTTATGTATTGGCAAAATTTGACCCAATGTTTTGCAACTTATTTTGCTATCAAATGGGAACTCGTGCAATGTGTTTAGTCTTAGGGTGCCACATTAAAGAAAATTCCACTTAAAATTGTCGACCCACAAAAATAAAATTCGACATACTAACCTATGTCGTTATTGGCCAAATTTGGCCCAATTTTTTTCACCTTATTTTGCTACCAAAAGTGAACTATTGCAATGTGTTTAGGCCTAGGGTGCCACATATTTAAGGAAAATAGGAAATTCCATTTAAAATTTTCGACCCACAAAAATAAAATTCGACATACTAACCTATGTCGTTATTGGCCAAATTTGGCCCAATTTTTTTCACCTTATTTTGCTACCAAAAGTGAACTATTGCAATGTGTTTAGGCCTAGGGTTCCACATATTAAAGGAAATTAGGAAATTCCACGTGAAAAATTTTCGATTCTGAAAGTTAAATATGTCGTTTTCGCCAAATTTTGCCCAATATTTTTGCACCTTATTTTCCTATAAAAAGTGGACTCTTACAATGTGTTTAGGCCTAGGGTGTCACATATTAAAGATAATAGGAAATTCCACGTGAATATTTTCGATCCTCAAAATAAAAATCGACATAGTAACCTCTGTCGTTATTGGCCAAATTTGACCCAATTTTTTCCACCTTATTTTGCAATCAAAAGGGAACTCTTGCAATGTGTTTAGTCTTAGGGTGCCACATTAAAGGAAATTCCACTTAAAATTGTCGACCCACAAAAATAAAATTCGACATACTAACCTATGTCGTTTTGGCCAAATTTGGCCCACTTTTTTCACCTTATTTTGCTACCAAAAAGGAACTCTTGCAATGTGTTTAGGCTTAGGGTTCCACATATTAAAAGAAATTAGGAAATTCCACGTGAAAATGTTCGATTCTGAAAATTAAATTCGACATACTAACCTATGTCGTTTTCGCCAAATTTTGCCCAATATTTTTGCACCTTATTTTCCTATAAAAAGTGGACTCTTACAATGTGTTTAGGCCTAGGGTGTCACATATTAAAGATAATAGGAAATTCCACGTGAATATTTTCGATCCTCAAAATAAAAATCGACATAGTAACCTCTGTCGTTATGGGCCAAATTTGGCCCAATTTTTTCCACCTTATTTTGCAATCAAAAGGGAACTCTTGCAATGTGTTTAGTCTTAGGGTGCCACATTAAAGGCAATTAGGAAATTCCACTTGAAAATTTTGACCCACAAAAATAAAAATCGACATACTAACCTATGTCGTTATTGGCCAAATTTGGCACAATTTTTTGCACCTTCTTTCATATAAAAAGTGAACTCTTGCAATGTGTTTAGTCTTAGGGTGCCACATTAAAGGAAATTAGGAAATTCCACGTGAAAATGTTTGATTCTGAAAATTAAATTCGACATACTAACCTATGTCGTTTTCGCCAAATTTTGCCCAATATTTTTGCACCTTATTTTCCTATAAAAAGTGGACTCTTACAATGTGTTTAGGCCTAGGGTGTCACATATTAAAGATAATAGGAAATTCCACGTGAATATTTTCGATCCTCAAAATAAAAATCGACATAGTAACCTCTGTCGTTATTGGCCAAATTTGGCCCAATTTTTTGCACATTATTTTCCTATAAAAAGTGAACTTTTGCAATGTGTTTAGGCCTAGGGTGCCACATATTAAAGGAAAATAGGAAATTCCACGTGAAAATTTTCGATCCTCAAAATAAAAATCGACATACTAACCTATGTCGTTTTGGCAAAATTTTGCCAAATTTTTTCCAAGTTATTTTACTATCAAAAGGGAACTCTTGCAATGTGTTTAGTCTTAGGGTGCCACATTAATGGAAATTCCACTGAAAATTTTCGATCGACGAAAATAAAAATCGACATGCTAACCTATGTCGTTATTGGCCAAATTTGGCCCACTTTTTTCACCTTATTTTGCTACTAAAAGTGGTCTATTGCAATGTGTTTAGGCTTAGGGTGCCACATATGAAAGGAAATTAGGAAATTCCATGTAAAAATTTCGACCCACAAAAATAATAATCGACATAGTAACCTATGTCGTTACTATGTTGTTGGGTGGCGCCTATGGCACCCCCCAAACAACACAGCCTACGGCGGCCCATCCAACTCCATCGGCCCACCCGGCTCCGTTGGCCCACCCGGCTGTGTCGGCTCACCCAGCCCCCTCGGCTGCATCGGCTTCCTCCGTCGGCTCCCTCGGCTCTCCCGGCCCCCTCACAAACGGCCCCGCCAGCCGTTGCTGGGAGCGCACCGTGGGAGCGCGAGCCTCAGGCGGCCATCAGTGGAGAGTAAGGGGCTCCCTCAGGGCAGCAGTGGACGGAGCACGGCTCTGCCTCACTCTCACCCGTCTCTTGCTCGTGGGCACGTGACACACTTCAACCAATCCGGGGGCGTACATGTTTGGGAGGGGCGCACCACTGGTTGGCTGTTTGCTCGCGGTCACGTGATGCACTTCAACCAATTCGTGAAGCGTTAATCACAGTCACAGAGTGACAGAATGACAGAGCTGGGTGTTTTTTTACTTATGTATTGGCAAAATTTGACCCAATGTTTTGCAACTTATTTTGCTATCAAATGGGAACTCGTGCAATGTGTTTAGTCTTAGGGTGCCACATTAAAGAAAATTCCACTTAAAATTGTCGACCCACAAAAATTAAATTCGACATACTAACCTATGTCGTTATTGGCCAAATTTGGCCCAATTTTTTTCACCTTATTTTGCTACCAAAAGTGAACTATTGCAATGTGTTTAGGCCTAGGGTGCCACATATTTAAGGAAAATAGGAAATTCCATTTAAAATTTTCGACCCACAAAAATAAAATTCGACATACTAACCTATGTCGTTATTGGCCAAATTTGGCCCAATTTTTTCACCTTATTTTGCTACCAAAAGTGAACTATTGCAATGTGTTTAGGCCTAGGGTTCCACATATTAAAGGAAATTAGGAAATTCCACGTGAAAAATTTTCGATTCTGAAAGTTAAATATGTCGTTTTCGCCAAATTTTGCCCAATATTTTTGCACCTTATTTTCCTATAAAAAGTGGACTCTTACAATGTGTTTAGGCCTAGGGTGTCACATATTAAAGATAATAGGAAATTCCACGTGAATATTTTCGATCCTCAAAATAAAAATCGACATAGTAACCTCTGTCGTTATTGGCCAAATTTGACCCAATTTTTTCCACCTTATTTTGCAATCAAAAGGGAACTCTTGCAATGTGTTTAGTCTTAGGGTGCCACATTAAAGGCAATTAGGAAATTCCACTTGAAAATTTTGACCCACAAAAATAAAAATCGACATACTAACCTATGTCGTTATTGGCCAAATTTGGCACCATTTATTGCACCTTCTTTTATATAAAAAGTGAACTCTTGCAATGTGTTTAGTCTTAGGGTGCCACATTAAAGGAAATTAGGAAATTCCACTCGAAATTTTCGACCCCCAAAAATAAAAATCGACATACTAGCCTATGTCGTTATTGGCCAAATTTGGCCCACTTTTTTCACCTTATTTTACTACCAAAAGTGAACTATTGCAATGTGTTTAGTCTTAGCGTGCCACATGAAAGGAAATTAGGAAATTCCATTTTTAATTTTCGACCCACAAAAATAAAAATCGACATACTAACCTATGTCGTTATTGGCCAAATTTGGCCCAATTTTTTGCACATTATTTTCCTATAAAAAGTGAACTTTTGCAATGTGTTTAGGCCTAGGGTGCCACATATTAAAGAAAAATAGGAAATTCCACGTGAAAATTTTCGATCCTCAAAATAAAAATCGACATACTAACCTATGTCGTTTTGGCCAAATTTGGCCCACTTTTTTCACCTTATTTTTCTACCAAAAAGGAACTCTTGCAATGTGTTTAGGCTTAGGGTTCCACATATTAAAGGAAATTAGGAAATTCCACATGAAAATGTTCGATTCTGAAAATTAAATTCGACATACTAACCTATGTCGTTTTCGCCAAATTTTGCCCAATATTTTTGCACCTTATTTTCCTATAAAAAGTGGACTCTTACAATGTGTTTAGGCCTAGGGTGTCACATATTAAAGATAATAGGAAATTCCACGTGAATATTTTCGATCCTCAAAATAAAAATCGACATAGTAACCTCTGTCGTTATTGGCCAAATTTGGCCCAATTTTTTGCACATTATTTTCCTATAAAAAGTGAACTTTTGCAATGTGTTTAGGCCTAGGGTGCCACATATTAAAGGAAAATAGGAAATTCCACGTGAAAATTTTCGATCCTCAAAATAAAAATCGACATACTAACCTATGTCGTTTTGGCCAAATTTGGCCCACTTTTTTCACCTTATTTTTCTACCAAAAAGGAACTCTTGCAATGTGTTTAGGCTTAGGGTTCCACATATTAAAGGAAATTAGGAAATTCCACATGAAAATGTTCGATTCTGAAAATTAAATTCGACATACTAACCTATGTCGTTTTCGCCAAATTTTGCCCAATATTTTTGCACCTTATTTTCCTATAAAAAGTGGACTCTTACAATGTGTTTAGGCCTAGGGTGTCACATATTAAAGATAATAGGAAATTCCACGTGAATATTTTCGATCCTCAAAATAAAAATCGACATAGTAACCTCTGTCGTTATTGGCCAAATTTGGCCCAATTTTTTCCACATTATTTTCCTATAAAAAGTGAACTTTTGCAATGTGTTTAGGCCTAGGGTGCCACATATGAAAGGAAATTAGGAAATTCCATGTAAAAATTTCGACCCACAAAAATTATAATCGACATAGTAACCTATGTCGTTACTATGTTGTTGGGTGGCGCCTATGGCACCCCCCAAACAACACAGCCTACGGCGGCCCATCCAACTCCATCAGCCCACCCGGCTCCGTTGGCCCACCCGGCTGTGTCGGCTCACCCAGCCCCCTCGGCTGCATCGGCTTCCTCCGTCGGCTCCCTCGGCTCTCCCGGCCCCCTCACAAACGGCCCCGCCAGCCGTTGCTGGGAGCGCACCGTGGGAGCGCGAGCCTCAGGCGGCCATCAGTGGAGAGTAAGGGGCTCCCTCAGGGCAGCAGTGGACGGAGCACGGCTCTGCCTCACTCTCACCCGTCTCTTGCTCGTGGGCACGTGACACACTTCAACCAATCCGGGGGCGTACATGTTTGGGAGGGGCGCACCACTGGTTGGCTGTTTGCTCGCGGTCACGTGATGCACTTCAACCAATCCGTGAAGCGTTAATCACAGTCACAGAGTGACAGAATGACAGAGCTGGGTGTTTTTTTACTTATGTATTGGCAAAATTTGACCCAATGTTTTGCAACTTATTTTGCTATCAAATGGGAACTCGTGCAATGTGTTTAGTCTTAGGGTGCCACATTAAAGAAAATTCCACTTAAAATTGTCGACCCACAAAAATAAAATTCGACATACTAACCTATGTCGTTATTGGCCAAATTTGGCCCAGTTTTTTTCACCTTATTTTGCTACCAAAAGTGAACTATTGCAATGTGTTTAGGCCTAGGGTGTCACATATTAAAGATAATAGGAAATTCCACGTGAATATTTTCGATCCTCAAAATAAAAATCGACATAGTAACCTCTGTCGTTTTGGCCAAATTTGGCCCACTTTTTTCACCTTATTTTGCTACCAAAAAGGAACTCTTGCAATGTGTTTAGGCTTAGGGTTCCACATATTAAAGGAAATTAGGAAATTCCACATGAAAATGTTCGATTCTGAAAATTAAATTCGACATACTAACCTATGTCGTTTTCGCCAAATTTTGCCAAATTTTTTCCAAGTTATTTTACTATCAAAAGGGAACTCTTGCAATGTGTTTAGTCTTAGGGTGCCACATTAAAGGAAATTCCACTGAAAATTTTCGATCGACGAAAATAAAAATCGACATGCTAACCTATGTCGTTATTGGCCAAATTTGGCCCACTTTTTTCACCTTATTTTGCTACTAAAAGTGATCTATTGCAATGTGTTTAGGCTTAGGGTTCCACATATTAAAGGAAATTAGGAAATTCCACATGAAAATGTTCGATTCTGAAAATTAAATTCGACATACTAACCTATGTCGTTTTCGCCAAATTTTGCCCAATATTTTTGCACCTTATTTTCCTATAAAAAGTGGACTCTTACAATGTGTTTAGGCCTAGGGTGTCACATATTAAAGATAATAGGAAATTCCACGTGAATATTTTCGATCCTCAAAATAAAAATCGACATAGTAACCTCTGTCGTTATTGGCCAAATTTGGCCCAATTTTTTCCACCTTATTTTGCAATCAAAAGGGAACTCTTGCAATGTGTTTAGTCTTAGGGTGCCACATTAAAGGAAATTAGGAAATTCCACTCAAAATTTTCGACCCACAAAAATAAAAATCGACATACTAACCTATGTCGTTATTGGCCAAATTTGGCCCAATTTTTTGCACATTATTTTCCTATAAAAAGTGAACTTTTGCAATGTGTTTAGGCCTAGGGTGCCACATATTAAAGGAAAATAGGAAATTCCACGTGAAAATTTTCGATCCTCAAAATAAAAATCGACATACTAAGCTATGTCGTTTTGGCAAAATTTTGCCAAATTTTTTCCAAGTTATTTTACTATCAAAAGGGAACTCTTGCAATGTGTTTAGTCTTAGGGTGCCACATTAAAGGAAATTCCACTGAAAATTTTCGATCGACGAAAATAAAAATCGACATGCTAACCTATGTCGTTATTGGCCAAATTTGGCCCACTTTTTTCACCTTATTTTGCTACTAAAAGTGATCTATTGCAATGTGTTTAGGCTTAGGGTGCCACATATGAAAGGAAATTAGGAAATTCCATGTAAAAATTTCGACCCACAAAAATTATAATCGACATAGTAACCTATGTCGTTACTATGTTGTTGGGTGGCGCCTATGGCACCCCCCAAACAACACAGCTTACGGCGGCCCATCCAACTCCATCGGCCCACCCGGCTCCGTTGGCCCACCCGGCTGTGTCGGCTCACGCAGCCCCCTCGGCTGCATCGGCTTCCTCCGTCGGCTCCCTCGGCTCTCCCGGCCCCCTCACAAACGGCCCCGCCAGCCGTTGCTGGGAGCGCACCGTGGGAGCGCGAGCCTCAGGCGGCCATCAGTGGAGAGTAAGGGGCTCCCTCAGGGCAGCAGTGGACCGAGCACGGCTCTGCCTCACTCTCACCCGTCTCTTGCTCGTGGGCACGTGACACACTTCAACCAATCCGGGGGCGTACATGTTTGGGAGGGGTGCACCACTGGTTGGCTGTTTGCTCGCGGTCACGTGATGCACTTCAACCAATCCGTGAAGCGTTAATCACAGTCACAGAGTGACAGAATGACAGAGCTGGGTGTTTTTTTACTTATGTATTGGCGAAATTTGACCCAATGTTTTGCAACTTATTTTGCTATCAAATGGGAACTCGTGCAATGTGTTTAGTCTTAGGGTGCCACATTAAAGAAAATTCCACTTAAAATTGTCGACCCACAAAAATAAAATTCGACATACTAACCTATGTCGTTATTGGCCAAATTTGGCCCAATTTTTTTCACCTTATTTTGCTACCAAAAGTGAACTATTGCAATGTGTTTAGGCCTAGGGTGCCACATATTAAAGGAAAATAGGAAATTCCATTTAAAATTTTCGACCCACAAAAATAAAAATCGACATACTAACCTATGTCGTTTTGGCCAAATTTGGCCCACTTTTTTCACCTTATTTTGCTACCAAAAAGGAACTCTTGCAATGTGTTTAGGCTTAGGGTTCCACATATTAAAGGAAATTAGGAAATTCCACATGAAAATGTTCGATTCTGAAAATTAAATTCGACATACTAACCTATGTCGTTTTCGCCAAATTTTGCCAAATTTTTTCCAAGTTATTTTACTATCAAAAGGGAACTCTTGCAATGTGTTTAGTCTTAGGGTGCCACATTAAAGGAAATTCCACTGAAAATTTTCGATCGACGAAAATAAAAATCGACATGCTAACCTATGTCGTTATTGGCCAAATTTGGCCCACTTTTTTCACCTTATTTTGCTACTAAAAGTGATCTATTGCAATGTGTTTAGGCTTAGGGTTCCACATATTAAAGGAAATTAGGAAATTCCACATGAAAATGTTCGATTCTGAAAATTAAATTCGACATACTAACCTATGTCGTTTTCGCCAAATTTTGCCCAATATTTTTGCACCTTATTTTCCTATAAAAAGTGGACTCTTACAATGTGTTTAGGCCTAGGGTGTCACATATTAAAGATAATAGGAAATTCCACGTGAATATTTTCGATCCTCAAAATAAAAATCGACATAGTAACCTCTGTCGTTATTGGCCAAATTTGGCCCAATTTTTTCCACCTTATTTTGCAATCAAAAGGGAACTCTTGCAATGTGTTTAGTCTTAGGGTGCCACATTAAAGGAAATTAGGAAATTCCACTCAAAATTTTCGACCCACAAAAATAAAAATCGACATACTAACCTATGTCGTTATTGGCCAAATTTGGCCCAATTTTTTGCACATTATTTTCCTATAAAAAGTGAACTTTTGCAATGTGTTTAGGCCTAGGGTGCCACATATTAAAGGAAAATAGGAAATTCCACGTGAAAATTTTCGATCCTCAAAATAAAAATCGTTTTGGCAAAATTTTGCCAAATTTTTTCCAAGTTATTTTACTATCAAAAGGGAACTCTTGCAATGTGTTTAGTCTTAGGGTGCCACATTAAAGGAAATTCCACTGAAAATTTTCGATCGACGAAAATAAAAATCGACATGCTAACCTATGTCGTTATTGGCCAAATTTGGCCCACTTTTTTCACCTTATTTTGCTACTAAAAGTGATCTATTGCAATGTGTTTAGGCTTAGGGTGCCACATATGAAAGGAAATTAGGAAATTCCATGTAAAAATTTCGACCCACAAAAATTATAATCGACATAGTAACCTATGTCGTTACTATGTTGTTGGGTGGCGCCTATGGCACCCCCCAAACAACACAGCTTACGGCGGCCCATCCAACTCCATCGGCCCACCCGGCTCCGTTGGCCCACCCGGCTGTGTCGGCTCACGCAGCCCCCTCGGCTGCATCGGCTTCCTCCGTCGGCTCCCTCGGCTCTCCCGGCCCCCTCACAAACGGCCCCGCCAGCCGTTGCTGGGAGCGCACCGTGGGAGCGCGAGCCTCAGGCGGCCATCAGTGGAGAGTAAGGGGCTCCCTCAGGGCAGCAGTGGACCGAGCACGGCTCTGCCTCACTCTCACCCGTCTCTTGCTCGTGGGCACGTGACACACTTCAACCAATCCGGGGGCGTACATGTTTGGGAGGGGTGCACCACTGGTTGGCTGTTTGCTCGCGGTCACGTGATGCACTTCAACCAATCCGTGAAGCGTTAATCACAGTCACAGAGTGACAGAATGACAGAGCTGGGTGTTTTTTTACTTATGTATTGGCGAAATTTGACCCAATGTTTTGCAACTTATTTTGCTATCAAATGGGAACTCGTGCAATGTGTTTAGTCTTAGGGTGCCACATTAAAGAAAATTCCACTTAAAATTGTCGACCCACAAAAATAAAATTCGACATACTAACCTATGTCGTTATTGGCCAAATTTGGCCCAATTTTTTTCACCTTATTTTGCTACCAAAAGTGAACTATTGCAATGTGTTTAGGCCTAGGGTGCCACATATTAAAGGAAAATAGGAAATTCCATTTAAAATTTTCGACCCACAAAAATAAAAATCGACATACTAACCTATGTCGTTTTGGCCAAATTTGGCCCACTTTTTTCACCTTATTTTGCTACCAAAAAGGAACTCTTGCAATGTGTTTAGGCTTAGGGTTCCACATATTAAAGGAAATTAGGAAATTCCACATGAAAATGTTCGATTCTGAAAATTAAATTCGACATACTAACCTATGTCGTTTTCGCCAAATTTTGCCCATTATTTTTGCACCTTATTTTCCTATAAAAAGTGGACTCTTACAATGTGTTTAGGCCTAGGGTGTCACATATTAAAGATAATAGGAAATTCCACGTGAATATTTTCGATCCTCAAAATAAAAATCGACATAGTAACCTCTGTCCTTATTGGCCAAATTTGGCCCAATTTTTTCCACCTTATTTTGCAATCAAAAGGGAACTCTTGCAATGTGTTTAGTCTTAGGGTGCCACATTAAAGGAAATTAGGAAATTCCACTCAAAATTTTCGACCCACAAAAATAAAAATCGACATACTAACCTATGTCGTTATTGGCCAAATTTGGCCCAATTTTTTGCACATTATTTTCCTATAAAAAGTGAACTTTTGCAATGTGTTTAGGCCTAGGGTGCCACATATTAAAGGAAAATAGGAAATTCCACGTGAAAATTTTCGATCCTCAAAATAAAAATCGACATACTAACCTATGTCGTTTTGGCAAAATTTTGCCAAATTTTTTCCAAGTTATTTTACTATCAAAAGGGAACTCTTGCAATGTGTTTAGTCTTAGGGTGCCACATTAAAGGAAATTCCACTGAAAATTTTCGATCGACGAAAATAAAAATCGACATGCTAACCTATGTCGTTATTGGCCAAATTTGGCCCACTTTTTTCACCTTATTTTGCTACTAAAAGTGATCTATTGCAATGTGTTTAGGCTTAGGGTGCCACATATGAAAGGAAATTAGGAAATTCCATGTAAAAATTTCGACCCACAAAAATTATAATCGACATAGTAACCTATGTCGTTACTATGTTGTTGGGTGGCGCCTATGGCACCCCCCAAACAACACAGCTTACGGCGGCCCATCCAACTCCATCGGCCCACCCGGCTCCGTTGGCCCACCCGGCTGTGTCGGCTCACGCAGCCCCCTCGGCTGCATCGGCTTCCTCCGTCGGCTCCCTCGGCTCTCCCGGCCCCCTCACAAACGGCCCCGCCAGCCGTTGCTGGGAGCGCACCGTGGGAGCGCGAGCCTCAGGCGGCCATCAGTGGAGAGTAAGGGGCTCCCTCAGGGCAGCAGTGGACCGAGCACGGCTCTGCCTCACTCTCACCCGTCTCTTGCTCGTGGGCACGTGACACACTTCAACCAATCCGGGGGCGTACATGTTTGGGAGGGGTGCACCACTGGTTGGCTGTTTGCTCGCGGTCACGTGATGCACTTCAACCAATCCGTGAAGCGTTAATCACAGTCACAGAGTGACAGAATGACAGAGCTGGGTGTTTTTTTACTTATGTATTGGCGAAATTTGACCCAATGTTTTGCAACTTATTTTGCTATCAAATGGGAACTCGTGCAATGTGTTTAGTCTTAGGGTGCCACATTAAAGAAAATTCCACTTAAAATTGTCGACCCACAAAAATAAAATTCGACATACTAACCTATGTCGTTATTGGCCAAATTTGGCCCAATTTTTTTCACCTTATTTTGCTACCAAAAGTGAACTATTGCAATGTGTTTAGGCCTAGGGTGCCACATATTAAAGGAAAATAGGAAATTCCATTTAAAATTTTCGACCCACAAAAATAAAAATCGACATACTAACCTATGTCGTTATTGGCCAAATTTGGCCCAATTTTTTGCACATTATTTTCCTATAAAAAGTGAACTTTTGCAATGTGTTTAGGCCTAGGGTGCCACATATTAAAGGAAAATAGGAAATTCCACGTGAAAATTTTCGATCCTCAAAATAAAAATCGACATACTAACCTATGTCGTTTTGGCCAAATTTGGCCCACTTTTTTCACCTTATTTTGCTACCAAAAAGGAACTCTTGCAATGTGTTTAGTCTTAGGGTGCCACATTAAAGGAAATTAGGAAATTCCACTCAAAATTTTCGACCCACAAAAATAAAAATCGACATACTAACCTATGTCGTTATTGGCCAAATTTGGCCCAATTTTTTGCACATTATTTTCCTATAAAAAGTGAACTTTTGCAATGTGTTTAGGCCTAGGGTGCCACATATTAAAGGAAAATAGGAAATTCCACGTGAAAATTTTCGATCCTCAAAATAAAAATCGACATACTAACCTATGTCGTTATTGGCCAAATTTGACCCAATTTTTTCCACATTATTTTCCTATAAAAAGTGAACTTTTGCAATGTGTTTAGGCCTAGGGTGCCACATATTAAAGGAAAATAGGAAATTCCACGTGAAAATTTTCGATCCTCAAAATAAAAATCGACATACTAACCTATGTCGTTATTGGCCAAATTTGGCCCACTTTTTTCACCTTATTTTGCTACTAAAAGTGATCTATTGCAATGTGTTTAGGCTTAGGGTGCCACATATGAAAGGAAATTAGGAAATTCCATGTAAAAATTTCGACCCACAAAAATTATAATCGACATAGTAACCTATGTCGTTACTATGTTGTTGGGTGGCGCCTATGGCACCCCCCAAACAACACAGCCTACGGCGGCCCATCCAACTCCATCAGCCCACCCGGCTCCGTTGGCCCACCCGGCTGTGTCGGCTCACCCAGCCCCCTCGGCTGCATCGGCTTCCTCCGTCGGCTCCCTCGGCTCTCCCGGCCCCCTCACAAACGGCCCCGCCAGCCGTTGCTGGGAGCGCACCGTGGGAGCGCGAGCCTCAGGCGGCCATCAGTGGAGAGTAAGGGGCTCCCTCAGGGCAGCAGTGGACCGAGCACGGCTCTGCCTCACTCTCACCCGTCTCTTGCTCGTGGGCACGTGACACACTTCAACCAATCCGGGGGCGTACATGTTTGGGAGGGGTGCACCACTGGTTGGCTGTTTGCTCGCGGTCACGTGATGCACTTCAACCAATCCGTGAAGCGTTAATCACAGTCACAGAGTGACAGAATGACAGAGCTGGGTGTTTTTTTACTTATGTATTGGCGAAATTTGACCCAATGTTTTGCAACTTATTTTGCTATCAAATGGGAACTCGTGCAATGTGTTTAGTCTTAGGGTGCCACATTAAAGAAAATTCCACTTAAAATTGTCGACCCACAAAAATAAAATTCGACATACTAACCTATGTCGTTATTGGCCAAATTTGGCCCAATTTTTTTCACCTTATTTTGCTACCAAAAGTGAACTATTGCAATGTGTTTAGGCCTAGGGTGCCACATATTAAAGGAAAATAGGAAATTCCATTTAAAATTTTCGACCCACAAAAATAAAAATCGACATACTAACCTATGTCGTTTTGGCCAAATTTGGCCCACTTTTTTCACCTTATTTTGCTACCAAAAAGGAACTCTTGCAATGTGTTTAGGCTTAGGGTTCCACATATTAAAGGAAATTAGGAAATTCCACATGAAAATGTTCGATTCTGAAAATTAAATTCGACATACTAACCTATGTCGTTTTCGCCAAATTTTGCCAAATTTTTTCCAAGTTATTTTACTATCAAAAGGGAACTCTTGCAATGTGTTTAGTCTTAGGGTGCCACATTAAAGGAAATTCCACTGAAAATTTTCGATCGACGAAAATAAAAATCGACATGCTAACCTATGTCGTTATTGGCCAAATTTGGCCCACTTTTTTCACCTTATTTTGCTACTAAAAGTGATCTATTGCAATGTGTTTAGGCTTAGGGTTCCACATATTAAAGGAAATTAGGAAATTCCACATGAAAATGTTCGATTCTGAAAATTAAATTCGACATACTAACCTATGTCGTTTTCGCCAAATTTTGCCCAATATTTTTGCACCTTATTTTCCTATAAAAAGTGGACTCTTACAATGTGTTTAGGCCTAGGGTGTCACATATTAAAGATAATAGGAAATTCCACGTGAATATTTTCGATCCTCAAAATAAAAATCGACATAGTAACCTCTGTCGTTATTGGCCAAATTTGGCCCAATTTTTTCCACCTTATTTTGCAATCAAAAGGGAACTCTTGCAATGTGTTTAGTCTTAGGGTGCCACATTAAAGGAAATTAGGAAATTCCACTCAAAATTTTCGACCCACAAAAATAAAAATCGACATACTAACCTATGTCGTTATTGGCCAAATTTGGCCCAATTTTTTGCACATTATTTTCCTATAAAAAGTGAACTTTTGCAATGTGTTTAGGCCTAGGGTGCCACATATTAAAGGAAAATAGGAAATTCCACGTGAAAATTTTCGATCCTCAAAATAAAAATCGACATACTAAGCTATGTCGTTTTGGCAAAATTTTGCCAAATTTTTTCCAAGTTATTTTACTATCAAAAGGGAACTCTTGCAATGTGTTTAGTCTTAGGGTGCCACATTAAAGGAAATTCCACTGAAAATTTTCGATCGACGAAAATAAAAATCGACATGCTAACCTATGTCGTTATTGGCCAAATTTGGCCCACTTTTTTCACCTTATTTTGCTACTAAAAGTGATCTATTGCAATGTGTTTAGGCTTAGGGTGCCACATATGAAAGGAAATTAGGAAATTCCATGTAAAAATTTCGACCCACAAAAATTATAATCGACATAGTAACCTATGTCGTTACTATGTTGTTGGGTGGCGCCTATGGCACCCCCCAAACAACACAGCTTACGGCGGCCCATCCAACTCCATCGGCCCACCCGGCTCCGTTGGCCCACCCGGCTGTGTCGGCTCACGCAGCCCCCTCGGCTGCATCGGCTTCCTCCGTCGGCTCCCTCGGCTCTCCCGGCCCCCTCACAAACGGCCCCGCCAGCCGTTGCTGGGAGCGCACCGTGGGAGCGCGAGCCTCAGGCGGCCATCAGTGGAGAGTAAGGGGCTCCCTCAGGGCAGCAGTGGACCGAGCACGGCTCTGCCTCACTCTCACCCGTCTCTTGCTCGTGGGCACGTGACACACTTCAACCAATCCGGGGGCGTACATGTTTGGGAGGGGTGCACCACTGGTTGGCTGTTTGCTCGCGGTCACGTGATGCACTTCAACCAATCCGTGAAGCGTTAATCACAGTCACAGAGTGACAGAATGACAGAGCTGGGTGTTTTTTTACTTATGTATTGGCGAAATTTGACCCAATGTTTTGCAACTTATTTTGCTATCAAATGGGAACTCGTGCAATGTGTTTAGTCTTAGGGTGCCACATTAAAGAAAATTCCACTTAAAATTGTCGACCCACAAAAATAAAATTCGACATACTAACCTATGTCGTTATTGGCCAAATTTGGCCCAATTTTTTTCACCTTATTTTGCTACCAAAAGTGAACTATTGCAATGTGTTTAGGCCTAGGGTGCCACATATTAAAGGAAAATAGGAAATTCCATTTAAAATTTTCGACCCACAAAAATAAAAATCGACATACTAACCTATGTCGTTTTGGCCAAATTTGGCCCACTTTTTTCACCTTATTTTGCTACCAAAAAGGAACTCTTGCAATGTGTTTAGGCTTAGGGTTCCACATATTAAAGGAAATTAGGAAATTCCACATGAAAATGTTCGATTCTGAAAATTAAATTCGACATACTAACCTATGTCGTTTTCGCCAAATTTTGCCAAATTTTTTCCAAGTTATTTTACTATCAAAAGGGAACTCTTGCAATGTGTTTAGTCTTAGGGTGCCACATTAAAGGAAATTCCACTGAAAATTTTCGATCGACGAAAATAAAAATCGACATGCTAACCTATGTCGTTATTGGCCAAATTTGGCCCACTTTTTTCACCTTATTTTGCTACTAAAAGTGATCTATTGCAATGTGTTTAGGCTTAGGGTTCCACATATTAAAGGAAATTAGGAAATTCCACATGAAAATGTTCGATTCTGAAAATTAAATTCGACATACTAACCTATGTCGTTTTCGCCAAATTTTGCCCAATATTTTTGCACCTTATTTTCCTATAAAAAGTGGACTCTTACAATGTGTTTAGGCCTAGGGTGTCACATATTAAAGATAATAGGAAATTCCACGTGAATATTTTCGATCCTCAAAATAAAAATCGACATAGTAACCTCTGTCGTTATTGGCCAAATTTGGCCCAATTTTTTCCACCTTATTTTGCAATCAAAAGGGAACTCTTGCAATGTGTTTAGTCTTAGGGTGCCACATTAAAGGAAATTAGGAAATTCCACTCAAAATTTTCGACCCACAAAAATAAAAATCGACATACTAACCTATGTCGTTATTGGCCAAATTTGGCCCAATTTTTTGCACATTATTTTCCTATAAAAAGTGAACTTTTGCAATGTGTTTAGGCCTAGGGTGCCACATATTAAAGGAAAATAGGAAATTCCACGTGAAAATTTTCGATCCTCAAAATAAAAATCGTTTTGGCAAAATTTTGCCAAATTTTTTCCAAGTTATTTTACTATCAAAAGGGAACTCTTGCAATGTGTTTAGTCTTAGGGTGCCACATTAAAGGAAATTCCACTGAAAATTTTCGATCGACGAAAATAAAAATCGACATGCTAACCTATGTCGTTATTGGCCAAATTTGGCCCACTTTTTTCACCTTATTTTGCTACTAAAAGTGATCTATTGCAATGTGTTTAGGCTTAGGGTGCCACATATGAAAGGAAATTAGGAAATTCCATGTAAAAATTTCGACCCACAAAAATTATAATCGACATAGTAACCTATGTCGTTACTATGTTGTTGGGTGGCGCCTATGGCACCCCCCAAACAACACAGCTTACGGCGGCCCATCCAACTCCATCGGCCCACCCGGCTCCGTTGGCCCACCCGGCTGTGTCGGCTCACGCAGCCCCCTCGGCTGCATCGGCTTCCTCCGTCGGCTCCCTCGGCTCTCCCGGCCCCCTCACAAACGGCCCCGCCAGCCGTTGCTGGGAGCGCACCGTGGGAGCGCGAGCCTCAGGCGGCCATCAGTGGAGAGTAAGGGGCTCCCTCAGGGCAGCAGTGGACCGAGCACGGCTCTGCCTCACTCTCACCCGTCTCTTGCTCGTGGGCACGTGACACACTTCAACCAATCCGGGGGCGTACATGTTTGGGAGGGGTGCACCACTGGTTGGCTGTTTGCTCGCGGTCACGTGATGCACTTCAACCAATCCGTGAAGCGTTAATCACAGTCACAGAGTGACAGAATGACAGAGCTGGGTGTTTTTTTACTTATGTATTGGCGAAATTTGACCCAATGTTTTGCAACTTATTTTGCTATCAAATGGGAACTCGTGCAATGTGTTTAGTCTTAGGGTGCCACATTAAAGAAAATTCCACTTAAAATTGTCGACCCACAAAAATAAAATTCGACATACTAACCTATGTCGTTATTGGCCAAATTTGGCCCAATTTTTTTCACCTTATTTTGCTACCAAAAGTGAACTATTGCAATGTGTTTAGGCCTAGGGTGCCACATATTAAAGGAAAATAGGAAATTCCATTTAAAATTTTCGACCCACAAAAATAAAAATCGACATACTAACCTATGTCGTTTTGGCCAAATTTGGCCCACTTTTTTCACCTTATTTTGCTACCAAAAAGGAACTCTTGCAATGTGTTTAGGCTTAGGGTTCCACATATTAAAGGAAATTAGGAAATTCCACATGAAAATGTTCGATTCTGAAAATTAAATTCGACATACTAACCTATGTCGTTTTCGCCAAATTTTGCCCATTATTTTTGCACCTTATTTTCCTATAAAAAGTGGACTCTTACAATGTGTTTAGGCCTAGGGTGTCACATATTAAAGATAATAGGAAATTCCACGTGAATATTTTCGATCCTCAAAATAAAAATCGACATAGTAACCTCTGTCCTTATTGGCCAAATTTGGCCCAATTTTTTCCACCTTATTTTGCAATCAAAAGGGAACTCTTGCAATGTGTTTAGTCTTAGGGTGCCACATTAAAGGAAATTAGGAAATTCCACTCAAAATTTTCGACCCACAAAAATAAAAATCGACATACTAACCTATGTCGTTATTGGCCAAATTTGGCCCAATTTTTTGCACATTATTTTCCTATAAAAAGTGAACTTTTGCAATGTGTTTAGGCCTAGGGTGCCACATATTAAAGGAAAATAGGAAATTCCACGTGAAAATTTTCGATCCTCAAAATAAAAATCGACATACTAACCTATGTCGTTTTGGCAAAATTTTGCCAAATTTTTTCCAAGTTATTTTACTATCAAAAGGGAACTCTTGCAATGTGTTTAGTCTTAGGGTGCCACATTAAAGGAAATTCCACTGAAAATTTTCGATCGACGAAAATAAAAATCGACATGCTAACCTATGTCGTTATTGGCCAAATTTGGCCCACTTTTTTCACCTTATTTTGCTACTAAAAGTGATCTATTGCAATGTGTTTAGGCTTAGGGTGCCACATATGAAAGGAAATTAGGAAATTCCATGTAAAAATTTCGACCCACAAAAATTATAATCGACATAGTAACCTATGTCGTTACTATGTTGTTGGGTGGCGCCTATGGCACCCCCCAAACAACACAGCTTACGGCGGCCCATCCAACTCCATCGGCCCACCCGGCTCCGTTGGCCCACCCGGCTGTGTCGGCTCACGCAGCCCCCTCGGCTGCATCGGCTTCCTCCGTCGGCTCCCTCGGCTCTCCCGGCCCCCTCACAAACGGCCCCGCCAGCCGTTGCTGGGAGCGCACCGTGGGAGCGCGAGCCTCAGGCGGCCATCAGTGGAGAGTAAGGGGCTCCCTCAGGGCAGCAGTGGACCGAGCACGGCTCTGCCTCACTCTCACCCGTCTCTTGCTCGTGGGCACGTGACACACTTCAACCAATCCGGGGGCGTACATGTTTGGGAGGGGTGCACCACTGGTTGGCTGTTTGCTCGCGGTCACGTGATGCACTTCAACCAATCCGTGAAGCGTTAATCACAGTCACAGAGTGACAGAATGACAGAGCTGGGTGTTTTTTTACTTATGTATTGGCGAAATTTGACCCAATGTTTTGCAACTTATTTTGCTATCAAATGGGAACTCGTGCAATGTGTTTAGTCTTAGGGTGCCACATTAAAGAAAATTCCACTTAAAATTGTCGACCCACAAAAATAAAATTCGACATACTAACCTATGTCGTTATTGGCCAAATTTGGCCCAATTTTTTTCACCTTATTTTGCTACCAAAAGTGAACTATTGCAATGTGTTTAGGCCTAGGGTGCCACATATTAAAGGAAAATAGGAAATTCCATTTAAAATTTTCGACCCACAAAAATAAAAATCGACATACTAACCTATGTCGTTATTGGCCAAATTTGGCCCAATTTTTTGCACATTATTTTCCTATAAAAAGTGAACTTTTGCAATGTGTTTAGGCCTAGGGTGCCACATATTAAAGGAAAATAGGAAATTCCACGTGAAAATTTTCGATCCTCAAAATAAAAATCGACATACTAACCTATGTCGTTTTGGCCAAATTTGGCCCACTTTTTTCACCTTATTTTGCTACCAAAAAGGAACTCTTGCAATGTGTTTAGTCTTAGGGTGCCACATTAAAGGAAATTAGGAAATTCCACTCAAAATTTTCGACCCACAAAAATAAAAATCGACATACTAACCTATGTCGTTATTGGCCAAATTTGGCCCAATTTTTTGCACATTATTTTCCTATAAAAAGTGAACTTTTGCAATGTGTTTAGGCCTAGGGTGCCACATATTAAAGGAAAATAGGAAATTCCACGTGAAAATTTTCGATCCTCAAAATAAAAATCGACATACTAACCTATGTCGTTATTGGCCAAATTTGACCCAATTTTTTCCACATTATTTTCCTATAAAAAGTGAACTTTTGCAATGTGTTTAGGCCTAGGGTGCCACATATTAAAGGAAAATAGGAAATTCCACGTGAAAATTTTCGATCCTCAAAATAAAAATCGACATACTAACCTATGTCGTTATTGGCCAAATTTGGCCCACTTTTTTCACCTTATTTTGCTACTAAAAGTGATCTATTGCAATGTGTTTAGGCTTAGGGTGCCACATATGAAAGGAAATTAGGAAATTCCACGTAAAAATTTCGACCCACAAAAATTATAATCGACATAGTAACCTATGTCGTTACTATGTTGTTGGGTGGCGCCTATGGCACCCCCCAAACAACACAGCCTACGGCGGCCCATCCAACTCCATCAGCCCACCCGGCTCCGTTGGCCCACCCGGCTGTGTCGGCTCACCCAGCCCCCTCGGCTGCATCGGCTTCCTCCGTCGGCTCCCTCGGCTCTCCCGGCCCCCTCACAAACGGCCCCGCCAGCCGTTGCTGGGAGCGCACCGTGGGAGCGCGAGCCTCAGGCGGCCATCAGTGGAGAGTAAGGGGCTCCCTCAGGGCAGCAGTGGACGGAGCACGGCTCTGCCTCACTCTCACCCGTCTCTTGCTCGTGGGCACGTGACACACTTCAACCAATCCGGGGGCGTACATGTTTGGGAGGGGCGCACCACTGGTTGGCTGTTTGCTCGCGGTCACGTGATGCACTTCAACCAATCCGTGAAGCGTTAATCACAGTCACAGAGTGACAGAATGACAGAGCTGGGTGTTTTTTTACTTATGTATTGGCAAAATTTGACCCAATGTTTTGCAACTTATTTTGCTATCAAATGGGAACTCGTGCAATGTGTTTAGTCTTAGGGTGCCACATTAAAGAAAATTCCACTTAAAATTGTCGACCCACAAAAATAAAATTCGACATACTAACCTATGTCGTTATTGGCCAAATTTGGCCCAGTTTTTTTCACCTTATTTTGCTACCAAAAGTGAACTATTGCAATGTGTTTAGGCCTAGGGTGTCACATATTAAAGATAATAGGAAATTCCACGTGAATATTTTCGATCCTCAAAATAAAAATCGACATAGTAACCTCTGTCGTTTTGGCCAAATTTGGCCCACTTTTTTCACCTTATTTTGCTACCAAAAAGGAACTCTTGCAATGTGTTTAGGCTTAGGGTTCCACATATCAAAGGAAATTAGGAAATTCCACGTGAAAAATTTTCGATTCTGAAAATTAAATTCGACATACTAACCTATGTCGTTTTCGCCAAATTTTGCCCAATATTTTTGCACCTTATTTTCCTATAAAAAGTGGACTCTTACAATGTGTTTAGGCCTAGGGTGTCACATATTAAAGATAATAGGAAATTCCACGTGAATATTTTCGATCCTCAAAATAAAAATCGACATAGTAACCTCTGTCGTTATTGGCCAAATTTGGCCCAATTTTTTCCACCTTATTTTGCAATCAAAAGGGAACTCTTGCAATGTGTTTAGTCTTAGGGTGCCACATTAAAGGAAATTAGGAAATTCCACTCAAAATTTTCGACCCACAAAAATAAAAATCGACATACTAACCTATGTCGTTATTGGCCAAATTTGGCCCAATTTTTTGCACATTATTTTCCTATAAAAAGTGAACTTTTGCAATGTGTTTAGGCCTAGGGTGCCACATATTAAAGGAAAATAGGAAATTCCACGTGAAAATTTTCGATCCTCAAAATAAAAATCGACATACTAACCTATGTCGTTTTGGCAAAATTTTGCCAAATTTTTTCCAAGTTATTTTACTATCAAAAGGGAACTCTTGCAATGTGTTTAGGCTTAGGGTGCCACATATGAAAGGAAATTAGGAAATTCCATGTAAAAATTTCGACCCACAAAAATTATAATCGACATAGTAACCTATGTCGTTACTATGTTGTTGGGTGGCGCCTATGGCACCCCCCAAACAACACAGCTTACGGCGGCCCATCCAACTCCATCGGCCCACCCGGCTCCGTTGGCCCACCCGGCTGTGTCGGCTCACGCAGCCCCCTCGGCTGCATCGGCTTCCTCCGTCGGCTCCCTCGGCTCTCCCGGCCCCCTCACAAACGGCCCCGCCAGCCGTTGCTGGGAGCGCACCGTGGGAGCGCGAGCCTCAGGCGGCCATCAGTGGAGAGTAAGGGGCTCCCTCAGGGCAGCAGTGGACCGAGCACGGCTCTGCCTCACTCTCACCCGTCTCTTGCTCGTGGGCACGTGACACACTTCAACCAATCCGGGGGCGTACATGTTTGGGAGGGGTGCACCACTGGTTGGCTGTTTGCTCGCGGTCACGTGATGCACTTCAACCAATCCGTGAAGCGTTAATCACAGTCACAGAGTGACAGAATGACAGAGCTGGGTGTTTTTTTACTTATGTATTGGCGAAATTTGACCCAATGTTTTGCAACTTATTTTGCTATCAAATGGGAACTCGTGCAATGTGTTTAGTCTTAGGGTGCCACATTAAAGAAAATTCCACTTAAAATTGTCGACCCACAAAAATAAAATTCGACATACTAACCTATGTCGTTATTGGCCAAATTTGGCCCAATTTTTTTCACCTTATTTTGCTACCAAAAGTGAACTATTGCAATGTGTTTAGGCCTAGGGTGCCACATATTAAAGGAAAATAGGAAATTCCATTTAAAATTTTCGACCCACAAAAATAAAAATCGACATACTAACCTATGTCGTTTTGGCCAAATTTGGCCCACTTTTTTCACCTTATTTTGCTACCAAAAAGGAACTCTTGCAATGTGTTTAGTCTTAGGGTGCCACATTAAAGGAAATTAGGAAATTCCACTCAAAATTTTCGACCCACAAAAATAAAAATCGACATACTAACCTATGTCGTTATTGGCCAAATTTGGCCCAATTTTTTGCACATTATTTTCCTATAAAAAGTGAACTTTTGCAATGTGTTTAGGCCTAGGGTGCCACATATTAAAGGAAAATAGGAAATTCCACGTGAAAATTTTCGATCCTCAAAATAAAAATCGACATACTAACCTATGTCGTTATTGGCCAAATTTGACCCAATTTTTTCCACATTATTTTCCTATAAAAAGTGAACTTTTGCAATGTGTTTAGGCCTAGGGTGCCACATATTAAAGGAAAATAGGAAATTCCACGTGAAAATTTTCGATCCTCAAAATAAAAATCGACATACTAACCTATGTCGTTATTGGCCAAATTTGGCCCACTTTTTTCACCTTATTTTGCTACTAAAAGTGATCTATTGCAATGTGTTTAGGCTTAGGGTGCCACATATGAAAGGAAATTAGGAAATTCCATGTAAAAATTTCGACCCACAAAAATTATAATCGACATAGTAACCTATGTCGTTACTATGTTGTTGGGTGGCGCCTATGGCACCCCCCAAACAACACAGCCTACGGCGGCCCATCCAACTCCATCAGCCCACCCGGCTCCGTTGGCCCACCCGGCTGTGTCGGCTCACCCAGCCCCCTCGGCTGCATCGGCTTCCTCCGTCGGCTCCCTCGGCTCTCCCGGCCCCCTCACAAACGGCCCCGCCAGCCGTTGCTGGGAGCGCACCGTGGGAGCGCGAGCCTCAGGCGGCCATCAGTGGAGAGTAAGGGGCTCCCTCAGGGCAGCAGTGGACGGAGCACGGCTCTGCCTCACTCTCACCCGTCTCTTGCTCGTGGGCACGTGACACACTTCAACCAATCCGGGGGCGTACATGTTTGGGAGGGGCGCACCACTGGTTGGCTGTTTGCTCGCGGTCACGTGATGCACTTCAACCAATCCGTGAAGCGTTAATCACAGTCACAGAGTGACAGAATGACAGAGCTGGGTGTTTTTTTACTTATGTATTGGCAAAATTTGACCCAATGTTTTGCAACTTATTTTGCTATCAAATGGGAACTCGTGCAATGTGTTTAGTCTTAGGGTGCCACATTAAAGAAAATTCCACTTAAAATTGTCGACCCACAAAAATAAAATTCGACATACTAACCTATGTCGTTATTGGCCAAATTTGGCCCAGTTTTTTTCACCTTATTTTGCTACCAAAAGTGAACTATTGCAATGTGTTTAGGCCTAGGGTGTCACATATTAAAGATAATAGGAAATTCCACGTGAATATTTTCGATCCTCAAAATAAAAATCGACATAGTAACCTCTGTCGTTTTGGCCAAATTTGGCCCACTTTTTTCACCTTATTTTGCTACCAAAAAGGAACTCTTGCAATGTGTTTAGGCTTAGGGTTCCACATATCAAAGGAAATTAGGAAATTCCACGTGAAAAATTTTCGATTCTGAAAATTAAATTCGACATACTAACCTATGTCGTTTTCGCCAAATTTTGCCCAATATTTTTGCACCTTATTTTCCTATAAAAAGTGGACTCTTACAATGTGTTTAGGCCTAGGGTGTCACATATTAAAGATAATAGGAAATTCCACGTGAATATTTTCGATCCTCAAAATAAAAATCGACATAGTAACCTCTGTCGTTATTGGCCAAATTTGGCCCAATTTTTTCCACCTTATTTTGCAATCAAAAGGGAACTCTTGCAATGTGTTTAGTCTTAGGGTGCCACATTAAAGGAAATTAGGAAATTCCACTCAAAATTTTCGACCCACAAAAATAAAAATCGACATACTAACCTATGTCGTTATTGGCCAAATTTGGCCCAATTTTTTGCACATTATTTTCCTATAAAAAGTGAACTTTTGCAATGTGTTTAGGCCTAGGGTGCCACATATTAAAGGAAAATAGGAAATTCCACGTGAAAATTTTCGATCCTCAAAATAAAAATCGACATACTAACCTATGTCGTTTTGGCAAAATTTTGCCAAATTTTTTCCAAGTTATTTTACTATCAAAAGGGAACTCTTGCAATGTGTTTAGTCTTAGGGTGGCACATTAAAGGAAATTCCACTGAAAATTTTCGATCGACGAAAATAAAAATCGACATGCTAACCTATGTCGTTATTGGCCAAATTTGGCCCACTTGTTTCACCTTATTTTGCTACTAAAAGTGATCTATTGCAATGTGTTTAGGCTTAGGGTGCCACATATGAAAGGAAATGAGGAAATTCCATGTAAAAATTTCGACCCACAAAAATTATAATCGACATAGTAACCTATGTCGTTACTATGTTGTTGGGTGGCGCCTATGGCACCCCCCAAACAACACAGCTTACGGCGGCCCATCCAACTCCATCGGCCCACCCGGCTCCGTTGGCCCACCCGGCTGTGTCGGCTCACGCAGCCCCCTCGGCTGCATCGGCTTCCTCCGTCGGCTCCCTCGGCTCTCCCGGCCCCCTCACAAACGGCCCCGCCAGCTTTTGCTGGGAGCGCACCGTGGGAGCGCGAGCCTCAGGCGGCCATCAGTGGAGAGTAAGGGGCTCCCTCAGGGCAGCAGTGGACCGAGCACGGCTCTGCCTCACTCTCACCCGTCTCTTGCTCGTGGGCACGTGACACACTTCAACCAATCCGGGGGCGTACATGTTTGGGAGGGGTGCACCACTGGTTGGCTGTTTGCTCGCGGTCACGTGATGCACTTCAACCAATCCGTGAAGCGTTAATCACAGTCACAGAGTGACAGAATGACAGAGCTGGGTGTTTTTTTACTTATGTATTGGCGAAATTTGACCCAATGTTTTGCAACTTATTTTGCTATCAAATGGGAACTCGTGCAATGTGTTTAGTCTTAGGGTGCCACATTAAAGAAAATTCCACTTAAAATTGTCGACCCACAAAAATAAAATTCGACATACTAACCTATGTCGTTATTGGCCAAATTTGGCCCAATTTTTTTCACCTTATTTTGCTACCAAAAGTGAACTATTGCAATGTGTTTAGGCCTAGGGTGCCACATATTAAAGGAAAATAGGAAATTCCATTTAAAATTTTCGACCCACATAAATAAAAATCGACATACTAACCTATGTCGTTTTGGCCAAATTTGGCCCACTTTTTTCACCTTATTTTGCTACCAAAAAGGAACTCTTGCAATGTGTTTAGGCTTAGGGTTCCACATATTAAAGGAAATTAGGAAATTCCACATGAAAATGTTCGATTCTGAAAATTAAATTCGACATACTAACCTATGTCGTTTTCGCCAAATTTTGCCCAATATTTTTGCACCTTATTTTCCTATAAAAAGTGGACTCTTACAATCTGTTTAGGCCTAGGGTGTCACATATTAAAGATAATAGGAAATTCCACGTGAATATTTTCGATCCTCAAAATAAAAATCGACATAGTAACCTCTGTCGTTATTGGCCAAATTTGGCCCAATTTTTTCCACCTTATTTTGCAATCAAAAGGGAACTCTTGCAATGTGTTTAGTCTTAGGGTGCCACATTAAAGGAAATTAGGAAATTCCACTCAAAATTTTCGACCCACAAAAATAAAAATCGACATACTAACCTATGTCGTTATTGGCCAAATTTGGCCCAATTTTTTGCACATTATTTTCCTATAAAAAGTGAACTTTTGCAATGTGTTTAGGCCTAGGGTGCCACATATTAAAGGAAAATAGGAAATTCCACGTGAAAATTTTCGATCCTCAAAATAAAAATCGACATACTAAGCTATGTCGTTTTGGCAAAATTTTGCCAAATTTTTTCCAAGTTATTTTACTATCAAAAGGGAACTCTTGCAATGTGTTTAGTCTTAGGGTGCCACATTAAAGGAAATTCCACTGAAAATTTTCGATCGACGAAAATAAAAATCGACATGCTAACCTATGTCGTTATTGGCCAAATTTGGCCCACTTTTTTCACCTTATTTTGCTACTAAAAGTGATCTATTGCAATGTGTTTAGGCTTAGGGTGCCACATATGAAAGGAAATTAGGAAATTCCATGTAAAAATTTCGACCCACAAAAATTATAATCGACATAGTAACCTATGTCGTTACTATGTTGTTGGGTGGCGCCTATGGCACCCCCCTAACAACACAGCCTACGGCGGCCCATCCAACTCCATCGGCCCACCCGGCTCCGTTGGCCCACCCGGCTGTGTCGGCTCACCCAGCCCCCTCGGCTGCATCGGCTTCCTCCGTCGGCTACCTCGGCTCTCCCGGCCCCCTCACAAACGGCCCCGCCAGCCGTTGCTGGGAGCGCACCGTGGGAGCGCGAGCCTCAGGCGGCCATCAGTGGAGAGTAAGGGGCTCCCTCAGGGCAGCAGTGGACGGAGCACGGCTCTGCCTCACTCTCACCCGTCTCTTGCTCGTGGGCACGTGACACACTTCAACCAATCCGGGGGCGTACATGTTTGGGAGGGGCGCACCACTGGTTGGCTGTTTGCTCGCGGTCACGTGATGCACTTCAACCAATCCGTGAAGCGTTAATCACAGTCACAGAGTGACAGAATGACAGAGCTGGGTGTTTTTTTACTTATGTATTGGCGAAATTTGACCCAATGTTTTGCAACTTATTTTGCTATCAAATGGGAACTCGTGCAATGTGTTTAGTCTTAGGGTGCCACATTAAAGAAAATTCCACTTAAAATTGTCGACCCACAAAAATAAAATTCGACATACTAACCTATGTCGTTATTGGCCAAATTTGGCCCAATTTTTTTCACCTTATTTTGCTACCAAAAGTGAACTATTGCAATGTGTTTAGGCCTAGGGTGCCACATATTAAAGGAAAATAGGAAATTCCATTTAAAATTTTCGACCCACAAAAAAAAAATCGACATACTAACCTATGTCGTTTTGGCCAAATTTGGCCCACTTTTTCACCTTATTTTGCTACCAAAAAGGAACTCTTGCAATGTGTTTAGGCTTAGGGTTCCACATATTAAAGGAAATTAGGAAAATCCACGTGAAAAATTTTCGATTCAGAAAATTAAATTCGACATATGTCGTTTTCGCCAAATTTTGCCCAAAATTTTTGCACCTTATTTTCCTATAAAAAGTGGACTCTTACAATGTGTTTAGGCCTAGGGTGTCACATATTAAAGATAATAGGAAATTCCACGTGAATATTTTCGATCCTCAAAATAAAAATCGACATAGTAACCTCCGGTCGTTATTGGCCAAATTTGGCCCAATTTTTTCCACCTTATTTTGCAATCAAAAGGGAACTCTTGCAATGTGTTTAGTCTTAGGGTGCCACATTAAAGGCAATTAGGAAATTCCACTTGAAAATTTTGACCCACAAAAATAAAAATCGACATACTAACCTATGTCGTTATTGGCCAAATTTGGCACAATTTTTTGCACCTTCTTTTATATAAAAAGTGAACTCTTGCAATGTGTTTAGTCTTAGGGTGCCACATTAAAGGAAATTAGGAAATTCCACTCAAAATTTTCGACCCACAAAAATAAAAATCGACATACTAACCTATGTCGTTATTGGCCAAATTTGGCCCAATTTTTTGCACATTATTTTCCTATAAAAAGTGAACTTTTGCAATGTGTTTAGGCCTAGGGTGCCACATATTAAAGGAAAATAGGAAATTCCACGTGAAAATTTTCGATCCTCAAAATAAAAATCGACATACTAAGCTATGTCGTTTTGGCAAAATTTTGCCAAATTTTTTCCAAATTATTTTACTATCAAAAGGGAACTCTTGCAATGTGTTTAGTCTTAGGGTGCCACATTAAAGGAAATTCCACTGAAAATTTTCGATCGACGAAAATAAAAATCGACATGCTAACCTATGTCGTTATTGGCCAAATTTGGCCCACTTTTTTCACCTTATTTTGCTACTAAAAGTGATCTATTGCAATGTGTTTAGGCTTAGGGTGCCACATATGAAAGGAAATTAGGAAATTCCATGTAAAAATTTCGACCCACAAAAATTATAATCGACATAGTAACCTATGTCGTTACTATGTTGTTGGGTGGCGCCTATGGCACCCCCCAAACAACACAGCTTACGGCGGCCCATCCAACTCCATCGGCCCACCCGGCTCCGTTGGCCCACCCGGCTGTGTCGGCTCACGCAGCCCCCTCGGCTGCATCGGCTTCCTCCGTCGGCTCCCTCGGCTCTCCCGGCCCCCTCACAAACGGCCCCGCCAGCCGTTGCTGGGAGCGCACCGTGGGAGCGCGAGCCTCAGGCGGCCATCAGTGGAGAGTAAGGGGCTCCCTCAGGGCAGCAGTGGACCGAGCACGGCTCTGCCTCACTCTCACCCGTCTCTTGCTCGTGGGCACGTGACACACTTCAACCAATCCGGGGGCGTACATGTTTGGGAGGGGTGCACCACTGGTTGGCTGTTTGCTCGCGGTCACGTGATGCACTTCAACCAATCCGTGAAGCGTTAATCACAGTCACAGAGTGACAGAATGACAGAGCTGGGTGTTTTTTTACTTATGTATTGGCGAAATTTGACCCAATGTTTTGCAACTTATTTTGCTATCAAATGGGAACTCGTGCAATGTGTTTAGTCTTAGGGTGCCACATTAAAGAAAATTCCACTTAAAATTGTCGACCCACAAAAATAAAATTCGACATACTAACCTATGTCGTTATTGGCCAAATTTGGCCCAATTTTTTTCACCTTATTTTGCTACCAAAAGTGAACTATTGCAATGTGTTTAGGCCTAGGGTGCCACATATTAAAGGAAAATAGGAAATTCCATTTAAAATTTTCGACCCACAAAAATAAAAATCGACATACTAACCTATGTCGTTATTGGCCAAATTTGGCCCAATTTTTTGCACATTATTTTCCTATAAAAAGTGAACTTTTGCAATGTGTTTAGGCCTAGGGTGCCACATATTAAAGGAAAATAGGAAATTCCACGTGAAAATTTTCGATCCTCAAAATAAAAATCGACATAGTAACCTATGTCGTTACTATGTTGTTGGGTGGCGCCTATGGCACCCCCCAAACAACACAGCTTACGGCGGCCCATCCAACTCCATCGGCCCACCCGGCTCCGTTGGCCCACCCGGCTGTGTCGGCTCACGCAGCCCCCTCGGCTGCATCGGCTTCCTCCGTCGGCTCCCTCGGCTCTCCCGGCCCCCTCACAAACGGCCCCGCCAGCCGTTGCTGGGAGCGCACCGTGGGAGCGCGAGCCTCAGGCGGCCATCAGTGGAGAGTAAGGGGCTCCCTCAGGGCAGCAGTGGACCGAGCACGGCTCTGCCTCACTCTCACCCGTCTCTTGCTCGTGGGCACGTGACACACTTCAACCAATCCGGGGGCGTACATGTTTGGGAGGGGTGCACCACTGGTTGGCTGTTTGCTCGCGGTCACGTGATGCACTTCAACCAATCCGTGAAGCGTTAATCACAGTCACAGAGTGACAGAATGACAGAGCTGGGTGTTTTTTTACTTATGTATTGGCGAAATTTGACCCAATGTTTTGCAACTTATTTTGCTATCAAATGGGAACTCGTGCAATGTGTTTAGTCTTAGGGTGCCACATTAAAGAAAATTCCACTTAAAATTGTCGACCCACAAAAATAAAATTCGACATACTAACCTATGTCGTTTTTGGCCAAATTTGGCCCAATTTTTTTCACCTTATTTTGCTACCAAAAGTGAACTATTGCAATGTGTTTAGGCCTAGGGTGCCACATATTAAAGGAAAATAGGAAATTCCATTTAAAATTTTCGACCCACAAAAATAAAAATCGACATACTAACCTATGTCGTTATTGGCCAAATTTGGCCCAATTTTTTGCACATTATTTTCCTATAAAAAGTGAACTTTTGCAATGTGTTTAGGCCTAGGGTGCCACATATTAAAGGAAAATAGGAAATTCCACGTGAAAATTTTCGATCCTCAAAATAAAAATCGACATACTAAGCTATGTCGTTTTGGCAAAATTTTGCCAAATTTTTTCCAAGTTATTTTACTATCAAAAGGGAACTCTTGCAATGTGTTTAGTCTTAGGGTGCCACATTAAAGGAAATTCCACTGAAAATTTTCGATCGACGAAAATAAAAATCGACATGCTAACCTATGTCGTTATTGGCCAAATTTGGCCCACTTTTTTCACCTTATTTTGCTACTAAAAGTGATCTATTGCAATGTGTTTAGGCTTAGGGTGCCACATATGAAAGGAAATTAGGAAATTCCATGTAAAAATTTCGACCCACAAAAATTATAATCGACATAGTAACCTATGTCGTTACTATGTTGTTGGGTGGCGCCTATGGCACCCCCCAAACAACACAGCTTACGGCGGCCCATCCAACTCCATCGGCCCACCCGGCTCCGTTGGCCCACCCGGCTGTGTCGGCTCACGCAGCCCCCTCGGCTGCATCGGCTTCCTCCGTCGGCTCCCTCGGCTCTCCCGGCCCCCTCACAAACGGCCCCGCCAGCCGTTGCTGGGAGCGCACCGTGGGAGCGCGAGCCTCAGGCGGCCATCAGTGGAGAGTAAGGGGCTCCCTCAGGGCAGCAGTGGACCGAGCACGGCTCTGCCTCACTCTCACCCGTCTCTTGCTCGTAGGCACGTGACACACTTCAACCAATCCGGGGGCGTACATGTTTGGGAGGGGTGCACCACTGGTTGGCTGTTTGCTCGCGGTCACGTGATGCACTTCAACCAATCCGTGAAGCGTTAATCACAGTCACAGAGTGACAGAATGACAGAGCTGGGTGTTTTTTTACTTATGCATTGGCGAAATTTGACCCAATGTTTTGCAACTTTTTTTGCTATCAAATGGGAACTCGTGCAATGTGTTTAGTCTTAGGGTGCAACATTAAAGAAAATTCCACTTAAAATTGTCGACCCACAAAAATAAAATTCGACATACTAACCTATGTCGTTATTGGCCAAATTTGGCCCAATTTTTTTCACCTTATTTTGCTACCAAAAGTGAACTATTGCAATGTGTTTAGGCCTAGGGTGCCACATATTAAAGGAAAATAGGAAATTCCATTTAAAATTTTCGACCCACAAAAATAAAAATCGACATACTAACCTATGTCGTTTTGGCCAAATTTGGCCCACTTTTTTCACCTTATTTTGCTACCAAAAAGGAACTCTTGCAATGTGTTTAGGCTTAGGGTTCCACATATTAAAGGAAATTAGGAAATTCCACATGAAAATGTTCGATTCTGAAAATTAAATTCGACATACTAACCTATGTCGTTTTCGCCAAATTTTGCCCAATATTTTTGCACCTTATTTTCCTATAAAAAGTGGACTCTTACAATGTGTTTAGGCCTAGGGTGTCACATATTAAAGATAATAGGAAATTCCACGTGAATATTTTCGATCCTCAAAATAAAAATCGACATAGTAACCTCTGTCGTTATTGGCCAAATTTGGCCCAATTTTTTCCACCTTATTTTGCAATTAAAAGGGAACTCTTGCAATGTGTTTAGTCTTAGGGTGCCACATTAAAGGAAATTAGGAAATTCCACTCGAAATTTTCGACCCACAAAAATAAAAATCGACATACTAACCTATGTCGTTATTGGCCAAATTTGGCCCAATTTTTTGCACATTATTTTCCTATAAAAAGTGAACTTTTGCAATGTGTTTAGGCCTAGGGTGCCACATATTAAAGGAAAATAGGAAATTCCACGTGAAAATTTTCGATCCTCAAAATAAAAATCGACATACTAACCTATGTCGTTTTGGCAAAATTTTGCCAAATTTTTTTCAAAATATTTTACTATCAAAAGGGAACTCTTGCAATGTGTTTAGTCTTAGGGTGCCACATTAAAGGAAATTCCACTGAAATTTTTCGATCGACGAAAATAAAAATCGACATGCTAACCTATGTCGTTATTGGCCAAATTTGGCCCACTTTTTTCACCTTATTTTGCTACTAAAAGTGATCTATTGCAATGTGTTTAGGCTTAGGGTGCCACATATGAAAGGAAATTAGGAAATTCCATGTAAAAATTTCGACCCACAAAAATTATAATCGACATAGTAACCTATGTCGTTACTATGTTGTTGGGTGGCGCCTATGGCACCCCCCAAACAACACAGCTTACGGCGGCCCATCCAACTCCATCGGCCCACCCGGCTCCGTTGGCCCACCCGGCTGTGTCGGCTCACGCAGCCCCCTCGGCTGCATCGGCTTCCTCCGTCGGCTCCCTCGGCTCTCCCGGCCCCCTCACAAACGGCCCCGCCAGCCGTTGCTGGGAGCGCACCGTGGGAGCGCGAGCCTCAGGCGGCCATCAGTGGAGAGTAAGGGGCTCCCTCAGGGCAGCAGTGGACCGAGCACGGCTCTGCCTCACTCTCACCCGTCTCTTGCTCGTAGGCACGTGACACACTTCAACCAATCCGGGGGCGTACATGTTTGGGAGGGGTGCACCACTGGTTGGCTGTTTGCTCGCGGTCACGTGATGCACTTCAACCAATCCGTGAAGCGTTAATCACAGTCACAGAGTGACAGAATGACAGAGCTGGGTGTTTTTTTACTTATGCATTGGCGAAATTTGACCCAATGTTTTGCAACTTTTTTTGCTATCAAATGGGAACTCGTGCAATGTGTTTAGTCTTAGGGTGCAACATTAAAGAAAATTCCACTTAAAATTGTCGACCCACAAAAATAAAATTCGACATACTAACCTATGTCGTTATTGGCCAAATTTGGCCCAATTTTTTTCACCTTATTTTGCTACCAAAAGTGAACTATTGCAATGTGTTTAGGCCTAGGGTGCCACATATTAAAGGAAAATAGGAAATTCCATTTAAAATTTTCGACCCACAAAAATAAAAATCGACATACTAACCTATGTCGTTTTGGCCAAATTTGGCCCACTTTTTTCACCTTATTTTGCTACCAAAAAGGAACTCTTGCAATGTGTTTAGGCTTAGGGTTCCACATATTAAAGGAAATTAGGAAATTCCACATGAAAATGTTCGATTCTGAAAATTAAATTCGACATACTAACCTATGTCGTTTTCGCCAAATTTTGCCCAATATTTTGCACCTTATTTTCCTATAAAAAGTGGACTCTTACAATGTGTTTAGGCCTAGGGTGTCACATATTAAAGATAATAGGAAATTCCACGTGAATATTTTCGATCCTCAAAATAAAAATCGACATAGTAACCTCTGTCGTTATTGGCCAAATTTGGCCCAATTTTTTCCACCTTATTTTGCAATTAAAAGGGAACTCTTGCAATGTGTTTAGTCTTAGGGTGCCACATTAAAGGAAATTAGGAAATTCCACTCGAAATTTTCGACCCACAAAAATAAAAATCGACATACTAACCTATGTCGTTATTGGCCAAATTTGGCCCAATTTTTTGCACATTATTTTCCTATAAAAAGTGAACTTTTGCAATGTGTTTAGGCCTAGGGTGCCACATATTAAAGGAAAATAGGAAATTCCACGTGAAAATTTTCGATCCTCAAAATAAAAATCGACATACTAACCTATGTCGTTTTGGCAAAATTTTGCCAAATTTTTTTCAAAATATTTTACTATCAAAAGGGAACTCTTGCAATGTGTTTAGTCTTAGGGTGCCACATTAAAGGAAATTCCACTGAAAATTTTCGATCGACGAAAATAAAAATCGACATGCTAACCTATGTCGTTATTGGCCAAATTTGGCCCACTTTTTTCACCTTATTTTGCTACTAAAAGTGATCTATTGCAATGTGTTTAGGCTTAGGGTGCCACATATGAAAGGAAATTAGGAAATTCCATGTAAAAATTTCGACCCACAAAAATTATAATCGACATAGTAACCTATGTCGTTACTATGTTGTTGGGTGGCGCCTATGGCACCCCCCAAACAACACAGCCTACGGCGGCCCATCCAACTCCATCGGCCCACCCGGCTCCGTTGGCCCACCCGGCTGTGTCGGCTCACCCAGCCCCCTCGGCTGCATCGGCTTCCTCCGTCGGCTCCCTCGGCTCTCCCGGCCCCCTCACAAACGGCCCCGCCAGCCGTTGCTGGGAGCGCACCGTGGGAGCGCGAGCCTCAGGCGGCCATCAGTGGAGAGTAAGGGGCTCCCTCAGGGCAGCAGTGGACGGAGCACGGCTCTGCCTCACTCTCACCCGTCTCTTGCTCGTGGGCACGTGACACACTTCAACCAATCCTGGGGCGTACATGTTTGGGAGGGGCGCACCACTGGTTGGCTGTTTGCTCGCGGTCACGTGATGCACTTCAACCAATCCGTGAAGCGTTAATCACAGTCACAGAGTGACAGAATGACAGAGCTGGGTGTTTTTTTACTTATGTATTGGCAAAATTTGACCCAATGTTTTGCAACTTATTTTGCTATCAAATGGGAACTCGTGCAATGTGTTTAGTCTTAGGGTGCCACATTAAAGAAAATTCCACTTAAAATTGTCGACCCACAAAAATAAAATTCGACATACTAACCTATGTCGTTATTGGCCAAATTTGGCCCAATTTTTTTCACCTTATTTTGCTACCAAAAGTGAACTATTGCAATGTGTTTAGGCCTAGGGTGCCACATATTAAAGGAAAATAGGAAATTCCATTTAAAATTTTCGACCCACAAAAATAAAAATCGACATACTAACCTATGTCGTTTTGGCCAAATTTGGCCCACTTTTTTCACCTTATTTTGCTACCAAAAAGGAACTCTTGCAATGTGTTTAGGCTTAGGGTTCCACATATTAAAGGAAATTAGGAAATTCCACGTGAAAATGTTCGATTCTGAAAATTAAATTCGACATACTAACCTATGTCGTTTTCGCCAAATTTTGCCCAATATTTTTGCACCTTATTTTCCTATAAAAAGTGGACTCTTATAATGTGTTTAGGCCTAGGGTGTCACATATTAAAGATAATAGGAAATTCCACGTGAATATTTTCGATCCTCAAAATAAAAATCGACATAGTAACCTCTGTCGTTATTGGCCAAACTTGGCCCAATTTTTTCCACCTTATTTTGCAATCAAAAGGGAACTCTTGCAATGTGTTTAGTCTTAGGGTGCCACATTAAAGGCAATTAGGAAATTCCACTTGAAAATTTTGACCCGCAAAAATAAAAATCGACATACTAACCTATGTCGTTATTGGCCAAATTTGGCACAATTTTTTGCACCTTCTTTTATATAAAAAGTGAACTCTTGCAATGTGTTTAGTCTTAGGGTGCCACATTAAAGGATATTAGGAAATTCCACTCAAAATTTTCGACCCACAAAAATAAAAATCGACATACTAACCTATGTCGTTATTGGCCAAATTTGGCCCAATTTTTTTCACCTTATTTTGCTACCAAAAGTGAACTATTGCAATGTGTTTAGGCCTAGGGTGCCACATATTAAAGGAAAATAGGAAATTCCATTTTAATTTTCGACCCACAAAAATAAAATTCGACATACTGACCTATGTCGTTTTCGCCAAACTTTGCCCAATATTTTTGCACCTTATTTTCCTATAAAAAGTGGACTCTTACAATGTGTTTAGGCCTAGGGTGTCACAAATCAAAGATAATAGGAAATTCCACGTGAATATTTTCGATCCTCAAAATAAAAATCGACATAGTAACCTCTGTCGTTTTGGCCAAATTTGGCCCAATTTTTTCCACCTTATTTTGCAATCAAAAGGGAACTCTTGCAATGTGTTTAGTCTTAGGGTGCCACATTAAAGGAAATTAGGAAATTCCACTCAAAATTTTCGACCCACAAAAATAAAAATCGACATACTAACCTATGTCGTTATTGGCCAAATTTGGCCCACTTTTTTCACCTTATTTTACTACCAAAAGTGAACTATTGCAATGTGTTTAGGCCTGGGGTGCCACATATTAAAGGAAAATAGGAAATTCCACGTGAAAATTTTCGACCCACAAAAATAAAAATCGACATACTAACCTATGTCGTTATTGGCCAAATTTGGCCCAATTTTTTGCACATTATTTTCCTATAAAAAGTGAACTTTTGCAATGTGTTTAGGCCTAGGGTGCCACATATTAAAGGAAAATAGGAAATTCCACGTGAAAATTTTCGATCCTCAAAATAAAAATCGACATACTAACCTATGTCGTTTTGGCAAAATTTTGCCAAATTTTTTCCAAGTTATTTTACTATCAAAAGGGAACTCTTGCAATGTGTTAAGTCTTAGGGTGCCACATTAAAGGAAATTCCACTGAAAATTTTCGATCGACGAAAATAAAAATCGACATACTAACCTATGTCGTTATTGGCCAAATTTGGCCCACTTTTTTCACCTTATTTTGCTACTAAAAGTGATCTATTGCAATGTGTTTAGGCTTAGGGTGCCACATATGAAAGGAAATTAGGAAATTCCATGTAAAAATTTCGACCCACAAAAATTATAATCGACATAGTAACCTATGTCGTTACTATGTTGTTGGGTGGCGCCTATGGCACCCCCCAAACAACACAGCCTACGGCGGCCCATCCAACTCCATCGGCCCACCCGGCTCCGTTGGCCCACCCGGCTGTGTCGGCTCACCCAGCCCCCTCGGCTGCATCGGCTTCCTCCGTCGGCTCCCTCGGCTCTCCCGGCCCCCTCACAAACGGCCCCGCCAGCCGTTGCTGGGAGCGCACCATGGGAGCGCGAGCCTCAGGCGGCCATCAGTGGAGAGTAAGGGGCTCCCTCAGGGCAGCAGTGGACGGAGCACGGCTCTGCCTCACTCTCACCCGTCTCTTGCTCGTGGGCACGTGACACACTTCAACCAATCCGGGGGCGTACATGTTTGGGAGGGGCGCACCACTGGTAGGCTGTTTGCTCGCGGTCACGTGATGCACTTCAACCAATCCGTGAAGCGTTAATCACAGTCACAGAGTGACAGAATGACAGAGCTGGGTGTTTTTTTACTTATGTATTGGCGAAATTTGACCCACTGTTTTGCAACTTATTTTGCTATCAAATGGGAACTCGTGCAATGTGTTTAGTCTTAGGGTGCCACATTAAAGAAAATTCCACTTAAAATTGTCGACCCACAAAAATAAAATTCGACATACTAACCTATGTCGTTATTGGCCAAATTTGGCCCAATTTTTTTCACCTTATTTTGCTACCAAAAGTGAACTATTGCAATGTGTTTAGGCCTAGGGTGCCACATATTAAAGGAAATTAGGAAATTCCACGTGAAAATTTTCGATTCTGAAAATTAAATTCGACATTTTCGCCAAATTTTGCCCAATATTTTTGCACCTTATTTTCCTATAAAAAGTGGACTCTTATAATGTGTTTAGGCCTAGGGTGTCACATATTAAAGATAATAGGAAATTCCACGTGAATATTTTCGATCCTCAAAATAAAAATCGACATAGTAACCTCTGTCGTTATTGGCCAAATTTGGCCCAATTTTTTCCACCTTATTTTGCAATCAAAAGGGAACTCTTGCAATGTGTTTAGTCTTAGCGTGCCACATGAAAGGAAATTAGGAAATTCCATTTTAAATTTTCGACCCACAAAAATAAAAATCGACATGCTAACCTATGTCGTTATTGGCCAAATTTGGCCCACTTTTTTCACCTTATTTTGCTACTAAAAGTGATCTATTGCAATGTGTTTAGGCTTAGGGTGCCACATATTAAAGGAAATTAGGAAATTCCATGTAAAAATTTCGACCCACAAAAATTATAATCGACATAGTAACCTATGTCGTTACTATGTTGTTGGGTGGCGCCTATGGCACCCCCCAAACAACACAGCCTACGGCGGCCCATCCAACTCCATCGGCCCACCCGGCTCCGTTGGCCCACCCGGCTGCGTCGGCTCACCCAGCCCCCTCGGCTGCATCGGCTTCTTCCGTCGGCTCCCTCGGCTCTCCCGGCCCCCTCACAAACGGCCCCGCCAGCCGTTGCTGGGAGCGCACCGTGGGAGCGCGAGCCTCAGGCGGCCATCAGTGGAGAGTAAGGGGCTCCCTCAGGGCAGCAGTGGACGGAGCACGGCTCTGCCTCACTCTCACCCGTCTCTTGCTCGTGGGCACGTGACACACTTCAACCAATCCGGGGGCGTACATGTTTGGGAGGGGGGCACCACTGGTTGGCTGTTTGCTCGCGGTCACGTGATGCACTTCAACCAATCCGCGAAGAGTTAATCACAGTCACAGAGTGACAGAATGACAGAGCTGGGTGTTTTTTTACTTATGTATTGGCGAAATTTGACCCAATGTTTCGCAACTTATTTTGCTATCAAATGGGAACTCGTGCAATGTGTTTAGTCTTAGGGTGCCACATTAAAGAAAATTCCACTTAAAATTGTCGACCCACAAAAATAAAATTCGACATACTAACCTATGTCGTTATTGGCCAAATTTGGCCCAATTTTTTTCACCTTATTTTGCTACCAAAAGTGAACTATTGCAATGTGTTTAGGCCTAGGGTGCCACATATTAAAGGAAAATAGGAAATTCCATTTAAAATTTTCGACCCACAAAAATAAAAATCGACATACTAACCTATGTCGTTTTGGCCAAATTTGGCCCACTTTTTTCACCTTATTTTGCTACCAAAAAGGAACTCTTGCAATGTGTTTAGGCTTAGGGTTCCACATATTAAAGGAAATTAGGAAATTCCACGTGAAAATGTTCGATTCTGAAAATTAAATTCGACATACTAACCTATGTCGTTTTCGCCAAATTTTGCCCAATATTTTTGCACCTTATTTTCCTATAAAAAGTGGACTCTTACAATGTGTTTAGGCCTAGGGTGTCACATATTAAAGATAATAGGAAATTCCACGTGAATATTTTCGATCCTCAAAATAAAAATCGACATAGTAACCTCTGTCGTTATTGGCCAAATTTGGCCCAATTTTTTCCACCTTATTTTGCAATCAAAAGGGAACTCTTGCAATGTGTTTAGTCTTAGGGTGCCACATTAAAGGAAATTAGGAAATTCCACTCAAAATTTTCGACCCACAAAAATAAAAATCGACATACTAACCTATGTCGTTATTGGCCAAATTTGGCCCACTTTTTTCACCTTATTTTACTACCAAAAGTGAACTATTGCAATGTGTTTAGGCCTGGGGTGCCACATATTAAAGGAAAATAGGAAATTCCACGTGAAAATTTTCGATCCTCAAAATAAAAATCGACATACTAACCTATGTCGTTTTGGCAAAATTTTGCCAAATTTTTTCCAAGTTATTTTACTATCAAAAGGGAACTCTTGCAATGTGTTTAGTCTTAGGGTGCCACATTAAAGGAAATTCCACTGAAAATTTTCGATCGACGAAAATAAAAATCGACATGCTAACCTATGTCGTTATTGGCCCACTTTTTTCACCATATTTTGCTACTAAAAGTGATCTATTGCAATGTGTTTAGGCTTAGGGTGCCACATATTAAAGGAAATTAGGAAATTCCATGTATAAATTTCGACCCACAAAAATTATAATCGACATAGTAACCTATGTCGTTACTATGTTGTTGGGTGGCGCCTATGGCACCCCCCAAACAACACAGCCTACGGCGGCCCATCCAACTCCATCGGAACACCCGGCTCCGTTGGCCCACCCGGCTGTGTCGGCTCACCCAGCCCCCTCGGCTGCATCGGCTTCCTCCGTCGGCTCCCTCGGCTCTCCCGGCCCCCTCACAAACGGCCCCGCCAGCCGTTGCTGGGAGCGCACCGTGGGAGCGCGAGCCTCAGGCGGCCATCAGTGGAGAGTAAGGGGCTCCCTCAGGGCAGCAGTGGACGGAGCACGGCTCTGCCTCACTCTCACCCGTCTCTTGCTCGTGGGCACGTGACACACTTCAACCAATCCGGGGGCGTACATGTTTGAGAGGGGCGCACCACTGGTAGGCTGTTTGCTCGCGGTCACGTGATGCACTTCAACCAATCCGTGAAGCGTTAATCACAGTCACAGAGTGACAGAATGACAGAGCTGGGTGTTTTTTTACTTATGTATTGGCGAAATTTGACCCAATGTTTTGCAACTTATTTTGCTATCAAATGGGAACTCGTGCAATGTGTTTAGTCTTAGGGTGCCACATTAAAGAAAATTCCACTTAAAATTGTCGACCCACAAAAATAAAATTCGACATACTAACCTATGTCGTTATTGGCCAAATTTGGCCCAATTTTTTTCACCTTATTTTGCTACCAAAAGTGAACTATTGCAATGTGTTTAGGCCTAGGGTGCCACATATTAAAGGAAATTAGGAAATTCCACGTGAAAATTTTCGATTCTGAAAATTAAATTCGACATTTTCGCCAAATTTTGCCCAATATTTTTGCACCTTATTTTCCTATAAAAAGTGGACTCTTACAATGTGTTTCGGCCTAGGGTGTCACATATTAAAGATAATAGGAAATTCCACGTGAATATTTTCGATCCTCAAAATAAAAATCGACATAGTAACCTCTGTCGTTATTGGCCAAATTTGGCCCAATTTTTTCCACCTTATTTTGCAATCAAAAGGGAACTCTTGCAATGTGTTTAGTCTTAGGGTGCCACATTAAAGGAAATTCCACTGAAAATTTTCGATCGACGAAAATAAAAATCGACATGCTAACCTATGTCGTTATTGGCCAAATTTGGCCCACTTTTTTCACCTTATTTTGCTACTAAAAGTGATATATTGCAATGTGTTTAGGCTTAGGGTGCCACATATTAAAGGAAATTAGGAAATTCCATATAAAAATTTCGACCCACAAAAATTATAATCGACATAGTAACCTATGTCGTTACTATGTTGTTGGGTGGCGCCTATGGCACCCCCCAAACAACACAGCCTACGGCGGCCCATCCAACTCCATCGGCCCACCCGGCTCCGTTGGCCCACCCGGCTGTGTCGGCTCACCCAGCCCCCTCGGCTGCATCGGCTTCCTCCGTCGGCTCCCTCGGCTCTCCCGGCCCCCTCACAAACGGCCCCGCCAGCCGTTGCTGGGAGCGCACCGTGGGAGCGCGAGCCTCAGGCGGCCATCAGTGGAGAGTAAGGGGCTCCCTCAGGGCAGCAGTGGACGGAGCACGGCTCTGCCTCACTCTCACCCGTCTCTTGCTCGTGGGCACGTGACACACTTCAACCAATCCGGGGGCGTACATGTTTGGGAGGGGCGCACCACTGGTTGGCTGTTTGCTCGCGGTCACGTGATGCACTTCAACCAATCCGCGAAGCGTTAATCACAGTCACAGAGTGACAGAATGACAGAGCTGGGTGTTTTTTTACTTATGTATTGGCGAAATTTGACCCAATGTTTTGCAACTTATTTTGCTATCAAATGGGAACTCGTGCAATGTGTTTAGTCTTAGGGTGCCACATTAAAGAAAATTCCACTTAAAATTGTCGACCCACAAAAATAAAATTCGACATACTAACCTATGTCGTTATTGGCCAAATTTGGCCCAATTTTTTTCACCTTATTTTGCTACCAAAAGTGAACTATTGCAATGTGTTTAGGCCTAGGGTGCCACATATTAAAGGAAAATAGGAAATTCCATTTAAAATTTTCGACCCACAAAAATAAAAATCGACATACTAACCTATGTCGTTTTGGCCAAATTTGGCCCACTTTTTTCACCTTATTTTGCTACCAAAAAGGAACTCTTGCAATGTGTTTAGGCTTAGGGTTCCACATATTAAAGGAAATTAGGAAATTCCACGTGAAAAATTTTCGATTCTGTCGTTTTCGCCAAATTTTGCCCAATAATCGACATACTAACCTATGTCGTTATTGGCCAAATTTGGCACCATTTTTTGCACCTTCTTTTATATAAAAAGTGAACTCTTGCAATGTGTTAGTCTTAGGGTGCCACATTAAAGGAAATTAGGAAATTCCACTCAAAATTTTCGACCCACAAAAATAAAAATCGACATACTAACCTATGTCGTTATTGGCCAAATTTGGCCCACTTTTTTCACCTTATTTTACTACCAAAAGTGAACTATTGCAATGTGTTTAGTCTTAGCGTGCCACATGAAAGGAAATTAGGAAATTCCATTTTAAATTTTCGACCCACAAAAATAAAAATCGACATACTAACCTATGTCGTTTTCGCCAAATTTTGCCCAATATTTTTGCACCTTATTTTCCTATAAAAAGTGGACTCTTACAATGTGTTTAGGCCTAGGGTGTCACATATTAAAGATAATAGGAAATTCCACGTGAATATTTTCGATCCTCAAAATAAAAATCGACATAGTAACCTCTGTCGTTTTGGCAAAATTTGGCCCAATATTTTTGCACCTTATTTTCCTATAAAAAGTGGACTCTTACAATGTGTTTAGGCCTAGGGTGTCACATATTAAAGATAATAGGAAATTCCACGTGAATATTTTCGATCCTCAAAATAAAAATCGACATAGTAACCTCTGTCGTTATTGGCCAAATTTGGCCCAATTTTTTCCACCTTATTTTGCAATCAAAAGGGAACTCTTGCAATGTGTTTAGTCTTAGGGTGCCACATTAAAGGAAATTAGGAAATTCCACTCAAAATTTTCGACCCACAAAAATAAAAATCGACATACTTACCTATGTCGTTATTGGCCAAATTTGGCCCACTTTTTTCACCTTATTTTACTACCAAAAGTGAAATATTGCAATGTGTTTAGTCTTAGCGTGCCACATGAAAGGAAAATAGGAAATTCCACGTGAAAATTTTCGACCCACAAAAATAAAAATCGACATACTAACCTATGTCGTTTTGGCAAAAGTTTGCCAAATTTTTTCCAAGTTATTTTACTATCAAAAGGGAACTCTTGCAATGTGTTTAGTCTTAGGGTGCCACATTAAAGGAAATTCCACTGAAAATTTTCGATCGACGAAAATAAAAATCGACATGCTAACCTATGTCGTTATTGGCCACATTTGGCCCACTTTTTTCACCTTATTTTGCTACTAAAAGTGAACTATTGCAATGTGTTTAGGCTTAGGGTGCCACATATTAAAGGAAATTAGGAAATTCCACGTAAAAATTTCGACCCACAAAAATTATAATCGATATAGTAACCTATGTCATTACTATGTTGTTGGGTGGCGCCTATGGCACCCCCCAAACAACACAGCCTACGGCGGCCCATCCAACTCCATTGGTCCACCCGGCTCCGTTGGCCCACCCGGCTGCGTCGGCTCACCCAGCCCCCTCGGCTGCATCGGCTTCCTCCGTCGGCTCCCTCGGCTCCCCCGGCCCCCTCACAAACGGCCCCGCCAGCCGTTGCTGGGAGCGCACCGTGGGAGCGCGAGCCTCAGGCGGCCATCAGTGGAGAGTAAGGGGCTCCCTCAGGGCAGCAGTGGACGGAGCACGGCTCTGCCTCACTCTCACTCACCCGTCTCTTGCTCGTGGGCACGTGACACACTTCAACCAATCCTGGGGCGTACATATTTGGGAGGGGCGCACCACTGGTTGGCTGTTTGCTCGCGGTCATGTGATGCACTTTAACCAATCCGTGAAGCGTTAATCACAGTCACAGAGTGACAGAGTGACAGAGCTAGGTGTTTTTTTACTTATGTATTGGCGAAATTTGACCGAATGTTTTGCAACTTATTTTGCTATCAAAAGGGAACTCTTGCAATGTCTTAGGGTGCCACATTGAAGGAAAATAGGAAATTCCACTTAAAATTGTCGACCCACAAAAATAAAATTCGACATACTAACCTATGTCGTTATTGGCCAAATTTGGCCCACTTTTTCACCTTATTTTGCTACCAAAAGTGAACTATTGCAATGTGTTTAGGCCTAGGCTGCCACATATTAAAGGAAAATAGGAAATTCCATTTAAAATTTTCGACCCACAAAAATAAAAATCGACATACTAACCTATGTCATTATTAGCCAAATTTGGCCCAATTTTTGACACCTTATTTTCCTATAAAAAGTGAACTCTTGCAATGTGTTTAGGGCTAGGGTGTCACATATTAAAGGAAAATAGGAAATTCCACGTGAAAATTTTCGATCCTCAAAATAAAAATCGACATCCTAACCTATGTCGTTTTGGCCAAATTTGGCCCACTTTTTCACCTTATTTTGCTACCAAAAAGGAACTCTTGCAATGTGTGTAGTAAAGTTTGTCACGAGAACAAAACACGCCAAATAGTTACTGCTTCAGCACTCTCCAACACTTATTCTACCAGGTAAGGCCCAAAGAGCTTTCTTTCATCTTCTTGGTTCTTTCGGTAAAGTCACGTAGAAAGGAAAAAAAAAAAATATTTGTATTATTTTATTATTTTCCTACTACGTTACTTTACCGAAAGAACCAAGAGGATGAATCCCTGCAGTCACGAAAGCTTTAAATCGAAAAGCTTTCTTTCAGGCGAGACTTGGCCACACATAACAGCTCAACGAAGGAGCTGATCGCGTGAAAATGTCACAGCCAAATACTCTAAACGCACGTTTCTAAATGTGGAGTGAAAAGCCAGAGGACCCGGAGAAAAATCCACGCGACATGCCAAACTCCAAATATACAGCAGGCGTCAGGGTCGGGATCGTACTCACGACCTCCTGTATACTAGGCGAGACAGATAACATCTCGCTACCGTGGCGCCCCAATTGCTAATGTTGAAACGATGCAGTGCATATCACTCCTGTGCACATGCGTAGTGACCAACTCGGAGACAGTAAGACTTGTGGCACTTATTTATGTAACAAGCACCATCGGGATAACACACTCTTTATGAAGGCCGTCTATTGTGGGCGGCACGACTTGGCCAGAACAGCTGGTAGACTGTCTGACTAGCGGCACCCCGGGATGGTGCAGGCGGAGACGACGACGACGAGACGAATGGTGAAGACAAGACGACAAGAAAAATGATGAAAACGACGAGAAGAATGATGGCGATGGCGGGGATCCCACTTCCAGCAACAGCCACGAGGTCCCCCACAGGGGCCCCTCTTATACTGTCACGTGGCCTCGCTCCGCCCCCCGCTACGCCCCCAATCTGTAACCTGCCAGCGGGTTCCTGGTGGGCCCCTCTGTGGCCTTTCCCCCAGATCCCCCTCCCGTGTCTGTCCTGGCCTGCTGACGTCAGGGCTGCCGTACGCCACAGATCCCCCTTTCCTGCCAGCAGCCAGCGCTATGCCACTATGCATATACAGACGATTAGCAAAAACATATTACAAAAAAAAATCCCGAGACAACTTGTAGCTTTATTTTGCAACCAAAGACCGTTAAAAAGAAAGGACGACCGGTTTAAGAAATAAAAAAGAGTTCAAGGGAATGACGACGAGGGAATGACAACACAAGGGAATGACAACGGCCATTCATTTTTGTTTTAAAGCAAATTTATTCCAACCAAACGGGTAAACATGCAGCAAATATGTTTGTCCTTATATATCTTTCTCTCCAACTTCTTGAATTCCATCCTGCCCAGTCAGCATGGTTATTTGTTACACTGTACATGTCATTGCTATAGTCAAAATAAAACCACTCTTGATCATACACGGTATTTCGGAGGAAGAGCATATTTGTCTCTTAAAGTGAGCCAAATAAACACGGAGCATCGACAGTGAAGAGCGCTGTGCTCTCAGCTGCAGTAATGTGCGTACGTTGGACTTCTTTCTCACCGCACGTATCCAACCGTGCTAATGGGAGGTGCGGGGAAATCGGAGTCAAGACGAACGCTCTTCTCCGGACATGAATGCACGTTCGCGATGAAAAATATTAGCGCATCATTGCACCGCGCTTGCACGTGACAATGTTTTAATTGTTCAAATGTTCTGATTAATTTCAGAATTGGCCTCTCAGCTTGTAAGGGCTATGCTATCTGGCACACTTATCGTTTTGCTTTTCATCAATACAGTGTGCTGCTTAAGAACGGCTCATCTGCTCGAACACATGTCCGTCAACGATCAATCTCGCGGCTGGTGCTAGCGTGGGTGAGCTTTTACATTCGGTTGGTTCAGCCCGCTACACCACACAATGCAGCGTGTCATCATCATCATCGTCGTCGCTGGATGTGCCCACTTAATTATTTATAATATTCATAAACATTTATATTTATATTCACAAATAATCAATTGGACTTTCTAGTCTGGCGGCGTTCATATTATAGTCGTGGACCAATGCACCTCAAAAGGCAGAATAGATAGTGCTTCCGAAGGATGCAGCCAGGACAGTTCACACAAGGGCATGCGACTTTCCCTATGAATTGAAGTAGTATTCTGCCGATTGGTAAATCTTGTAACCGCATCCAGATTGTCTAAGCTAATTGTGTTGCTCTATACCAGGGGTCGGCAACAAAAATAACAAGAAGAGCCATTTCTTTCCAATTCGGTACAAAATTCAGTATTTCAAGAGCCGCAATGCATCTGAGTACATACGTACTCATCGTCAAGAAGCAGCCCGTAAAGAGCCGCATGCGGCTCCGGAGCCGTAGGTTGCCGACCCCTGGTCTATACAATGTTTTAATGTTGACGCACGTTTTGCTTTGAGAAACGGTACACCGTAAAATGATTTAACAGCGGCAGCCTACTGTTTACATCGGAATGGCTGGCAAGTATGGAGTGAGGATGTGAATGCCTTCCTCTGTTGCCTATGTCCACCAGTAGAAATTCAAGTCAAAAGCCAAACTCATTCCTTGCTCAATTAAGCACTGAGACAATGCTCATGTCATGTTTACAGCCCGGGGCCTGTGGTTGAAATTACACATTTCCATGGTGGGGGCAAGTAATTATGTTGATGACCCGACAAAGTGGTACCGATTTGATCAACCCCAGAGGGATGTTGGGCTGAGTCAACCCCCGCCCAGCGTTGAGCTCGCAATCGGTGGCTCTGCCGCTGAGCCCCGTGATGGGTTTAAATTCGCCACTCGATAGAGTACTGGAAATTCGGGGTTGATTTTCCAGTGAAGTGCTCCAAATGCAGACCTTGCGAGGCCAGTTGGCTATAGGATTTGTCGATGTAATTATTCACAGGACTGCACAGTGAATTCGAGATGTATACTGCAGTGAGGACCGCCAAATAATGGAGAATTCCAAACTCGAGTGGCGCATTAATGAGCAGCTGCTGCCTCAGCGCTTCTCAATGCTAATGAGAGCACACACTGAGATGTTTTTTTAACCGAAACGATGTGCAAGAGAAACTACAATCGGGGAACGCATTTCCACCTCGCCAAAATTACCCTAACCGATTTGAAGATTTGACTCGCGACTGGCAATGATGGCATCCACACATCATCACAAAAAGTAAAACCAAATCGGAAGAAAATCTCGCCCTGCAGCCTCAAGCCTACACGCGGCGTTTCTCAGCGCCGTTTTCAGCCACTCCGATGTCCTGTGGAGTTACGATGGAGGCAACGATACCACGAGACGCCACGACCTGGCCACCACTGCGTGACTGGTGCCACGGCTCCACGGCCGCTGCTGGACTGCTGCCAGTTTAGAACCAGCCCAGGAACACGGCCCCAGGGACAGCGCGCTGGTCTAGACCGCGGGTCCCGACACGTTGAGATTCGAGGCGCAGTGGGTTTGGCTCCATGCGCTTGGTCCCCCTCCCACTCGCGACCCTCTCTGCGGTTGGCGTGATGGAGGTCTCGAAGCAATCTTCAAATTTTGTTTAGAAAGGAAACATCACTACGTTAGACTATTTTAAGCAAAAAAAGTATTAGTTTTGGATTTTCCCCCCCGCAATGTCATTTGGACACCGACACGGCCGGGAAAGCTGAACTCAGTGACGGCCAAGCTGCATCACAACGGGCTCTGGGAGGGCGGCTCGGCATGGGGTGATGGGCGACCTCCCCCCCCCCCACCCTGGGGGACCCCGTTCTGTGATCGGCTTGGCTGGGCTGGGCTGCCATGGGCGCGTGGCTCGATATAGCCACATCACTGAGCTGGCGCCAAGCCGAGAGCCGTCATTCCCATTGGCCATGGACTTGTTTATTGTTCCATGACCAGTGGAAACCGTGCTGGCAGTATACTGCATACGGTCTGGGCGAGACGCTCCTGTCGCCGTGGCACAGTCGTCCGTGGTGAAAGTGATCCCAATCACTTCCCGATTCTGACCTACAGGCTGCCTTCTATAATGATGCTGCATGATTATATCTGGACCAAATCAGGAACCGGTTGTTACCCCACACGTAGTCGAGGGATATCATTAGTTCAGCTTTCCAGCCATATTTGAGTTAACAAAACGTAAAAATCCAAAAGATCAGATTTCAACTTAAGGATAACCCAACCTAATCAATGCCTTTGGAAAAAAAAAACATTTTCGTAAGGCAGCTTTGCAACCACCAGCCGAAAGCCATGGATGAGGGTGGAGGCGAGGGGGCAGCAGGGGGAGTGGAGTTGTCGAGGGGAGGGGCTGAACCCACCGGCTCACGGGGCGCTGACATGGGGGGAGTGGTACAGGAGGTTAACGGTTTGAAATTATTGGCTGCCCTGGTTAATACGGTGGGTGCATTAAACACAAAATATCCCTCGAGTGAAGACGGAGGCTTGTGTTGCTCCCGAAACGTCGTGATTTAATTTAGTTGTCTTAATTTTAATTTATTTTAGTTTTTTCCTACATGACTTTACCGAAAAAAACAAAAATTATGGATCCTTGCAGTCACAAAAACTTCCAATCTAGAATGCCCCGAGTGCTTCACAGTAGTGGGCATTAAAGATGCCGTGATGGTATTTGGAAATGGGTAGCCCAGGTGTGCCAGCAGCATGGTCCAAATTCAGAAAATGTATTTTTTGCCAAAACAGAAACATCGCACCCATATTGTGAAACTTTTGCAACCATCTAACCCCGACTGGCAGACGAATGTCCGCTTGCTGGCCGGTGCTGCGTTGATCTTGTAAGCATGCATGCTGAACTTCTTTCGCACCGTACGTAGCCAACCATGCTAATCGGAGGTGCGGGGGAAGGACAACAAACGAAACACAAGAAGCTGTTCTAAAGAAGTCAGTTTTCAGCTTGCTGTCTCTGCAGCGAGCTGTCACGGGGCGAGGGGCGGGTCCCCTGCGGCTGGGAGCATGGGAGGTGCGGCATGAATGTTAAGTGGTGATGATGGGTATAAGGATAGGGGTCAGACGGTTGTTCTTGGGCAGTTTTTGGGCCATCAACGGTTGATTCCCATTGGTCACTGGAACAAGCAGGAATACCTTACGTGGACCCCACAGAATGTATGTACCAGGTACACGAAGGCTCTGAGAACGTCGCCTAAACATGCTTCTCGCGTATGGCTTTATACAACAAATCAGAAGTCCACGTGCAGGGCTGATAAGCCAAAGGGAAGCCTTCGGGGGGAGGCGCACTGACACCTTGAATGAATTCCGAGGTTCACAGTGGCTCGCAGTGTGGTCCAGGGTCTGGTCAGGATTTCCAGTCGCATGCCAGGTTTTTTGTCTGATCTTTTCACTTGATTCGGTGGTGGCGAACGCCCTCGACATCGTTCGGCAGATTCACCCCACGCAGGCATCGGCGTCCACAGCTCCCGCGCGCGCACGAGCGCCCGCGAGGCCCCGCGGCGAGATACAATCGACACGTCACTACAAAAACGGTCAAAAACATCATCACGTGTGCACACCGCGTTCCCAACGTATGATATAAAAATACTCGATATTGCTTACAATATAATTAGCACTGCAAGATGTTAGATATATATGTGAAGTGCCGTTACATATCTTATGTACTGCAGATTCGTTTTCTTACAAATGTGTTCGTTTGAGGTTGTACTTTTCCAAATGAGTAAATCACATGGAATGCGCTGGGGCCTCGTCAACTCTTAGAAGCTAAGCGGGGTTGAGCTTGGATAGCAATTGGATGGGCGACCACCACATGTTCAAGGCCGTGCAGCAAAATTACATGACTTTCCTGCTCTCTCTAAGCCCACAGAACTACGATCCTCGCCCTCACAAGCCTAAACCGACCCATGTGACAAACAGCGGTCAAATAACCCCCACGACCTGGACGACATGGGGAGGCCCTCATCCAGCAGTGGACTGACAAAAGTGCTGTAGATGGACACGCTCTAGATGGGACGCGCACCAGCGACGGCCGCGAGCCAGTTGGGCACGTGTTCCCTGCCCTTGCGACCGTGGTGCGGTGAGCGCATCCAGCACACGCTGTGCTGCACGCCGAGGCGCGTGGCGACCGCACGCGCCGCGACATCGCCACGCGCGGCATGGGGCTGCGGCGCCTCCACTGTCCCCGTTGCACACGATTCATTCCCATCGCTTTTCATACAGCTGCCACATTTCAAAAGTTACACAGCAAAATACTCAATTGGGATCGTACAGAGCAATCACGATCCTCCCTTACTGGCAGGCCAGGTGCCGAGTCACCAGGCAGCTGCCACGAGGGGGGGTGGGGGGTGCCCGTTCAAATGTGTTGAGATGAGATGCAGTGTAAAGCGCTCTGAGATGCCTCGGCTGGCATACAGGGAGGGCGGCTCTATCAAAGACAAATGACTACTCGTGTCGTGTATCCCTCTTTGTCAATTTTCTTTTTTACTTACCAGCCACCGAAACGATTAAGACAGCTCACCCGGCACGCGCCCAGGACAAGCGATGGAGACTGGCAAGCGACGAGCATAGGTACACCGCGGGGTACGGTGGTCGCTGGGACGCAAACTCTGTCGCCTTGCTGCGGCGAAAATTGTTCATGGGTGAAACGACTGAAATTCCCAAGTCCCCCCTCATCGTCCCCTCTCCAGACCCCAGTAAAAATACAAACAATTACATGATACTTGCAAAATCCCATCTGCATTATTATTAGTTTTCACTCAAACATTAAAAAAGTGTCCACAGGAAATAAATTACATGTTAATATTACACACGGTTGTAGAGTATTAGGTTAAAATTTGTATGTACATCACGTTTTTTTTCAAGAGCAGTAGAAAAATGCATTCTTTTGGCAAGTGATACAGCTTTAAAGGTCTAACGTAACAGCAACGCTGTCAGCGTTCACCGTTTAAATACAGCCCAAAACTATTCATACAAATCAACGACGGTGTCACACCAACGCATCATTTGAAACCGGCGTTTTACAATTTAACCCATAAAGCAAATATCGTGAGTTCTGAAGGTTTCTTGCCCCAAACAAGTGGAGAATCAAAATATTTTAAATGTGTATATGTTGGACGATTATTGAAATTGAAAAAAAATTCGTTGTTTATAATTCAATGGTGTCATTGCCTACACTCGACTAAGCCAACATTAATAGACAATGACACCAAACATCGTCAAAGCATTCTTAGTCTTAACGTCAGCTGTTAAAACAGCCGTTAAAGTGTCCACGAATTTATGAAATTAGTCACTTTGCCATCTGCGTAGACCTTTAAATCCTCTAACAGGTGGTTGTGGTCACACACACACGCTCACCTTAAACAATATCACATTCAAAATAAAATGGAAAATATGCATGGGTTTTGTTTTGGTAATTTTTTGTTTAACGATGAAATCTGATTATTTTTGTTGTCCTGTGCAAAAATGCGTCGATATACGTTGTACGATGGTTTGATTATTGCGCATTCCACGGTAGCAAGCTTTGCGATCACACGAATAAATAAACATGAAAGGCAAAAGCGTTTCCCACTTTCATTCACCAAAAGCTGCTCATCTGAGCCGCGGTCCCGATCTATAGGAAGTGATCATCGGTTGGATCTGTACGCAGGAGAGCAGCTTCAATGGATTTCAACTCCAATGCATATGCTATGGATGCATTGGAATGCAGACTTAGCAGTGTGGTCCTACTTAGAGTGTGAAAAGTAGGGAAAGAAGACGACACTTGGGTGAATAGAGTTGTGCTGCGAACATCGTTGTCCAATTTTTTTTGAAATTTAGCCCGCGGGAGGGAAAGTGGTGTGTCGATAGGAACTGTACAAAATACAGTCCGGCTGTCTTCCACATCCTGCCTGATATGTTACAAAGTTGATAATCTTCATTAGTCGTCGACCAAAAACGTAAGCGTATAAACATCAGCGGTTACATTCAAAGCCCGAAATACAGAAGAACGTTTTAAAAATATATATACATGCAATTTTCTACCAAGACTTTCTTACAAAAATTATAAGCCAGATTTTTCAAAAACACTGAAGATGCAACTTTGCTCACGACAGCCAGATGCTGAAGTCGTCTCCAGGCTACATTGCTGTGAAGTCGCGAGGGAATATTGTTTGACCGTGCCACAATAGTGCATTCACACACGCAAGGTGCAGCGTCGCATCGTGCCGTCCCTTGACTCTGAGCAGACACGGACACGTGTGGAATTACGACGTCGCTAATCCCACAAGCCACGCCTGTTATGTTGGTAAGTGCCATCGTATATATAATGTATAAAATTAAACTTTTACATAATTTAACAACGCCTCTCTTATTAACCCTTTCACAGCCCACGTGTCACCCTGCAGCCAGACACATTTTAAATGTGCAAACCTGGTCAGTTTGATTTTTGGTATTTTTAAAAAATAATTGTTTATAATAGGGGCATGACCCTGATCCGTGTGCAATGTTTATTCTTAAACATATTCTGCTACTGAGTTGGCAGCTGCAGACGCGTCACCTGTGTGTGTGTGTGACCAGCAAACACAAAGCTACATTCCGTCACGTGCAATATCTTGACCTGCCACGGGAGGGCCTCGGTAGCTCCCCCAGAATCGACAGGCCTGGCCGTGAAAGGCTTAAGAAACAATCTGCATCTGCTAAAACAAAAATAATTAGAAATTATGAAAATGTGAATGAGACACGGAAGTTATTTTTTAAAATAACAATTTATAATATTTGCAAATTGACCAACTGGGACATTTAATATTTGCAAATATTGCAAATAGTCTCTCTGACTGCAGCGGTTTTGCAGTCTTGATACTGATGTGGGTAAGGCTTCAGGGTTCTGGACATTTTGCTGTCCGATTCCGCTTCACCCATCTGTGGTTTAGGATGGGTTCACGGTTGCTGCTGTCTGACGGGCAACTCCGAGCCGTGGTGTTCCCTCTGCCAGCGGCGGTGGCGCAGTTCTCGAGTGCGTAGGAAGTGCAACTGCACAGGACGGCTCACAGGGGTCCTGGTACCAGGCTACGAAAGAAGGAGGGGGGCGTAGATTTACCGGTTTCACTTCACAGGGCGGCGGACACGGCAGAGCGGTAGCGCATTTTCCACTTGAGCCCCACAGGCGCCCTGGTTAATACTGCCCGTGTATACTGCATGCCGTCTGCTTCACAGTGGACATTAAAGATAACGTGACATTCATTAAAAGAGCAGGTCACGTGTGTCGGCATCATGGTCCAATTTTGCCAAATGTAAAATTTACCCATAAATCACAAAGTGTGGAAAACAACTAAATTGCCCCCCCCCCCCCGCCGCGAGGTAGCATACGCCTGCAGACTTTGTGATCCTTGCGCTATAAGAATGGTGCCACAATCCCAACATACTCATGGTTTAATGATTTATTTTCTTTCCTGGCACCAGAGCCCATGCCACTCATGTTGCGCCCACTGCCCAGCAGAGACGCCCACTGCACATCCCAGGCTGTGATCATCGCGTGGCCCCAAGCGTGCCGGTTTGTGCTGCCCGCTGTCTGTGGAAGGCAGCCCGCTCCGCATTTCACTCGGCACCCGTGCCACATGGGGAGACAAATCAAAGTGGGGCCGACACGGAGAGGAAATTGCTCTGCGTTTACGGAGTTGGAACGCGGTCACGTGGCGCGGGGTCGTGAATCGCGGAGCGGAAGCCTCCATTTGACCGTTGCAAGGGAGACGCTTCTCACGGACACCGCGTCCGTCCTGCCGTGCTCTACATCTATGTGGCTTGGTGTGTGCTTTTCAAAATCTTTGGTGCGTCCTGGTGGCACACTCCACCTCTATGCAACTTGCACGAAAAAAGTTAACGACTAACAACACTAAAGTGGGTTAAGTCCAATCAGCAGTTGTCAAAAGCAGCTTGACGATAGTAACGTGGAGTCAATATTGGGTGGCAGCCCTGGACTCGAATCCAGCGGCTCAGTGCTCTGACACGGCCCCACACCTTTGTGAGCAACCCAGAAATGTTTACGTCATATACTCGAATGATATGGCCATTTTGACCGGCTACAAAACGACAATCACGGGGGAAGAAACATCTATTTTAAGCAATCCCTTCCGCTCGTCTTCTTGCATCCATGACCGTGATTCAAGTGAACAGGCTTTCGTGTCAACAAAAACTCCCCCCTGTCCCTTGTGCAGGCATTCACATTGTAGTTGCGCTATGTACACATCTAGACGTGGGCGACGTTTTTTTGTTGCGGCGTGTCAAACGCGACATTTAAAAACGTGTCTCTTGCTTCGCTTCATTTGCCGACGTCGTTTCGCAGCGGCGGTCCAGAAGCCCCCCCCCCCACTCCCGAGTTGACCGGCTTCCGAAGTTGACCACTGGCGGCAGAGTCACGACGAGTCGGCGCTTTCGCTCGTGCCTGGAAGACTCGGGACGGACTGCCAGCGCGACGGATTGGAGCGGTCCGAGCGAGCGCCGTCCGCGTGCCGGAACGACACGGAAGAGCGGCGCGCGGAGCGCGCCGGCGACGCCTCCTGTCGCTCCGCGACCCCCGCGACCCGTACGGGACCGGCGAGCGCTCGGGGGGCGAACATGCGCGGCGTGAGCGGCCAGGGCGGGGAGGTCGCGGCGACGGAGCCTGGGCTCCAGGCACCATCCGCCGGGAGATCCAGGGGGTGCGGCGGGGCCCTAGCGGGGGGCGGCGGAGGGGCAGGGGGAGGGGAGGAGGCGGGGGAGTCGGGGGACGGCGGCCTGGGCCCCGGCGACGTGGGGCTGTAGGCGGGGGGCACCGGAGCCACGCGCCGCTGCAGCAGCTGGATGATGGAGCCGAAGTCGGTGGCGATGCGAGACTCCAGCCTGCAGGGACGAGGAGGAGGCACGCGGCACCGAGTCATGCACGTGCACGGCCCTTGTCGTCAATACAATGTCCACACTTAACCACCCTGGTCAGTGTGGGTTGGGTGAAGTCACGGAGCACGGACGTAGAGGCACAGAAGTAGAGAACAGCTGTGGATTTTGCTACACTGCACCTCGACTGCCCGTCCCGCAGCCACGCGGCAGCCTATGGACAATCGGTTTATGCGTGGTGGGCACCCACCCCTCCAGCGTCCAGGCTGCAGCATGCTTTAACTTCCTAGGCCCGGTGGTGTGGCCACATGCTCGTGCATACACAGGCGAGCACATGCAACAATGCACGCACCGCTACACGTGCGAACATGCACACGTGCAATATACACGTATGTTTACACGCACGCATAAACTCACCCATCCACACATACATACATGGACACATACATTATATACATGTATACACAGAATTATATATAAACACATACACACGTACCCATATCGTGCATGCTAACACACACATGTGCAAGGTGATACATATACCAGCCCCACGTAAGGGGGAGCCAATTGCTACGCCCAGCTTCCGTTACTAATTTCCCACACACACTCTGCCATTTACTTCTGAGCTAAATACAACCCATGCAGGTTGATCATTCATGGACCGCACCTGTTGATGTGCGTCTGCAGGAGCTCGATCCGGTCCTCTATAGGCAGCAGTCCGATCCGTAAATCCGCTCCAGTCTCCGTGTCCAACAGCCCAGTCCGCTTCTCCCCAAGATCCGCTCCGCCGGTCGCCCAGAAGTTGTAAACCTCCGGGACATCTGCGTGCGACCAAGGCCACAGGGTAAGCGAAGCGAGCTAGAATCCATCTGAGAGGCTCTCTGCACCGACTGGCTTGTCCAGTTGTAGCCCAGGAATCAACGGGGTTTGTTGTCCAGAGGACAACCACCGTTGACTTCCAGCGGCATGGTCACCCAAACCCACGCTGACCAGCGCGGCGAAGTATGGCCAAACTACCCCCGCGGCGTGGGGCGGCCTTCGCCAAGCAGTGACTTGACAGCGGGCTGCCAATTATCATTCATCGATGATACAATTTCCGACCGTGTAATGTGACACACTCGTTGACACCGATGCTGAAGGTGACGATGGCGCACCGGCAAGGAGGTTGCAGCGGCTGCCCGAGATGGCCCCGCTGGAGAAGGGGTCCTTGCTGGCGGGCGTCGAGAAGCCGTCTGCGTTGCCGTTGACGGTGCCCGTCTTGGGCGACGGCGACAGCTCCAGGAGCTGCGTGGACGCCCGCGCCACCCTCTGCGCCCGGCTGCTCGACCTGGCGGCGCGCGCGCAGCCCCGATACACAGCCGCAGCCACCGCGGGCTCGTCACACGGAGCTCGTGTTGCAGCACCACCGTCGTCACGCTCGCGAAATACAGCGGCTCTAGGAAGCACACCCAATCTCCCGTGCACGCTTGCTTTTGATGCCCACAATGACCCCCACGACCCTGAATGAAATAGTTCAACATAATTATCAAACACCAAAAGAAAACATGCTAATTTATCTACCCCCCTCTCTCTCTGCCCCCCTCTCTCTCTATTTAAGGCCTCGACACAGAGGCGTTGTTTCTCTGTGTGCCGATGTGTGTGTCTCTCTTTGTGTGTCTCTGTGTGTGTCTCTCTCTGCTTGTGTGTCTGTCTATGTGTCTCCGTGTCTGTGTTTTGTCTCTCTCTCAATAGCAATCTTTGGAAGAACGTAATCAACCAGGTAGGGTTTTGACTGTTGTATTAGCCGATTCTCTGTGTTGTATCGCATTATATTTCTCAGTTTTCTAGGTTAGTTTTCGCTTTCATTTGTATCTGATGATTGCTTGTGTTGCAATCGAAACGTCGTATGCAATTATTTAATTTATTATTTTATCTTTCCACGTGGCTTTACCGAAATAACCCAATAGTAATGTCTCTCTATTCAAATGAGCAAAGGGACTCTGCGGCCCTGATCCAGTCGTTGAAATTCCACGTTCCCGGGGAGGATGGCAGTCTCTCAACGAGATATCCGTGCTGCCGAATTGCCGCAAGGCGTCGTTCGTTTGAACACACCCAGGAATGTAATGGAACGAGTTGGAAGATGAGGAGGCTTTCAACTTCCAACCTTCCCATTGCGGGTCAAGAGGTCTGACCACAGCCGTGGGAATCATCGCCGTTGTCCAAGACTTGTTCCCAGAGGGTCCTGCATGGGGTGCTTGAGCCCAGGGCTTCATTTCCACACCCAGCAGGCCACATCCAGTGTACCTCTCGCTATGGCTATGAGTCGCGTGCCACTCAATTACAGTCTACCGGCTATGCAGGAAATATTCAATCATCCAGAACATCCTGCAGCGCAGGGCAATTGGGAAGGCGCTGCGCTTCACAGAAGGAGCGGGGTGGGTGTTGTTGATTCGATGTGATTCCTACCCAGTTAAGTACGGCATCACACTGTGTACGCCCTCCCGCACTAGGCACTTTCGCTGCAACGTACTCAACCTACCGATGCCCAGTCCTGGCGTCGGCACTGTGTACTATCTCGCCATCACGTACTTGAGAGGTAGAGAACTTAGCCATTAAGAGCCAACATTGTTTACGTTGCACGGTGAACATTCAGGCACCATATTATGCCCAAGTGTTAGCGTCTCTGACTGGCTGAAGTGTTTCTCATGGCTACTCCATTAATGTTTATTTCCCAACATACCGTACTTATGGCGACTATTTTTATGCAAATGTAAAGTATTTTTTACGTGATAAACAACTAATAAAAATACATATAATATACCAGACAAGATAATATATCTTAACATATCAATAATAATGACTTTCTTTTCACATAGATGGTTGTGCAATGTTGACGTGCAACAGGTTACTGATCATCCTCGGCCTGGGTACTGAACCACATTACCATCCACCATCCCATCTCGAGTAGGAGTTTAACAGGTGGGCTTTCACCACCAATATTATCCATAATAGAGGTTTCTTTAGGTGAGATCGTGTAAATATAAATGTGTGGTTAAACCCGCCACCACCCGCCAATTAATAAGGTTTGTCACGTAACCAAAACGTGACAATTCGTGACTAGTATGAACCGGGTCAATGCCTCTCATCGTCGGAAGATTGTGGCGCGAGAAACGGCTGCCGTTACCCAGGCGAGGAGAAGCTCACGTCCCCGACCTCCGTGCGCTTCCCCCGGGCCTGCTGCGCTTTGGGCCGGTGGTTACAGTTCCGCGTCTGGCCGTCCGTCCGCGATGTCACGTCGCTATCGTCATCCTCGATCCGCTTCTTTTGTTTCCCTGCGGACACGGGACGGACGCAGATCCACGATTAAAACCAACGGTGGCGGCGCGATAGGTGGCTCAGGGCGAGAGTGCTCGGAGATAAACCGCAGCGGGCCAAGAGGGCGTTATCGACGGCCATTTATTCGTGCAGAAAGGCCTCAACGAGCCTCGACTCTTTTTCAGGAGGGTGCTGCATTGGTGAACGAGTTGTTGGCCTCATCCGAGAGGAAACCGGAGAAAACCCAAACTCGGCGAACATCCACCACGCTTGGAATGTAACCGGGCCCCACCGACCCATGACGGGAACCTTGCCTCAAGGTGGCGGCTTTCGAGCACAGGCACGTGACTTGGACGTACCCCGGTCCCTCGGCTGTTTCTGTGGCGATGCCTCAGAGGCACACCCAGGCAGGGGGTGGCAGTCGCACCGATAGCCTCCCAGATATGTTCAGACCAAGACTTTTCTTAAATTATGTCAAATTGTAAAAAAGTAACAAGAATAGTCAATACTTCTTGATGGATATTTAACTTAAGATACAATCAGTGTCACATTTTGACAATCTGATGATACATTTTCTTTGGCGGAACGAGTGCCTTTATAGACACTAGAAACCGCGTGGCACGATTGGGAGCCCTGGGTGTGTGCCAAGGCAACCCCACGCGACCCCACATGACCCCACACGAACCCACACGACCCCACACGAACCCACGCGGCCACACGCGGCACCACGTGACCCCACGTGGCCCCACGTGGCCCCACGTGTGGCTCCATGCGGCCGTACCGAGGCCGACTTTGTTCCACAGCGACGGCCGCCGTCTCCTTCGCCGTGACGCCGCGCCCTCCCCGCTGCCGCCCGAGTCCTCGCTGGAAGAGTCGGGGATCATGTCCACCTTTGGCCGGGGGGAGAGGGTCGTGGGATTAATGCGACGCCAATACACGACACAGACGCACCGCGTCTAATCACACCACTAATATGATGCTTGTAAACGCAGGAAAGTCTGACAGCTGAGCCTCATGAATCTGTTTCAGGAGGGTCCTGCCAAGTTTTCACAGAAGGAGGATGATGATCGCTGTGTAGATTCCAAACGATTGAATGGCGGGTAATTTTTTTCTTATTTGGCCTGTGACGCTGGCACATGGCGTCTTTAATGTCCATTGTGAAGCAAACGGCACGTGGTTTGTTATGGTCGTATGTATGTTGAACTTCTGATCTCGTCAAGGAGCATAAACCATCACAGGAACCCCGGTCATCCTCGCAGCGGCTTTTGGCAGGCCATCGAACAAAGACGGTCACCGCATCGCGCGCTTTCAGATGCGCTTTTATGAAGCCACTGGAGCTGTGCACTTATAAATCTAGATCGAAAACTAATTTCTTTCTGAATGCTTTTCGTGTTTAGTTTGTTGTCCTTCCCCCCGCACCTCCATTTGACACGGTTGGATACGTATGGTACGAAAGAAGTTCAACATACACACATCGCATACATGCTTCCGTACATACATACATGCACAGATAAAAACATGCAAACCCCAAGACCCGAGCTGCCCGTACGTCGCGCAGGTTGAAGGTGATCTCCAGGTTGCGCCAGAAGCACTCGGAGAACTCGGGGTACATCTCCAGCACCTCGCACAGGTCCTCACGCAGGATCTTGTGGAGGTCGCAGTACGTGAGCGCCCGCACGTCCGCGTTGGACTTGCCGGGTTTGCTGCACACATCCAGCGGCTCGCCGAAGATGTCGTTCTTGCCTGGAAGAGAGGCGACCATCGACGCACAAACGCGTTGGTCCAACAAGCTGTCGATCCAGCGGTTAACCCGCCAATCGATCAATCCATCAATGTAGCGAGCCAGCAAGTCAACAACCAACCATTCACTCATTCCATTAATACGTAAAGCCATAATACATCACGTGGACATTTATAGCAGCCAAATACTCTAAACATCTAATGTTGATTCTAAATGTGGAGGGAAATAACGGAGGAACCGGAGAAAAATCCACGCGACCACGGAGAGACAAAGAACACGCAAACTCCAAATATACAGCAGGCGTCAGGGTCGGGATCGAACCCACAACCTCCTGCATACCAGGCGAGGGAGTTAACATCTCCTAGCCACGTGGCATTCCCATCTCCCCCTCGCATCTCCTAGGAGTGGACGTCCGCCCTGCGCACCGAGGATAGCGACGACGATGTCCTCCCGCATGATCTCGATGGAGCCGCGTGAGATGAAGTAGAGCGCTCGCAGGACGTCCCCTGCGTGCACCAGCGTGTCGCCGGGGGGTGCGTGCGTCGTCTTGAACTTGAGCGCGAGGGCACGCAGGCAGCCCTTGCTGGCGCCCTGTGGGGGGCACGCGGCAGGGAGGGGGGGGTGCGGGGGGACATGGGGGGACGTGGTGAATGAGGAGGAAAGAGGAGTTAACCCAATGATCACGCGAACTCCGGTCATCCTCACAGCAGCGGCTTTTGAATCGCCATCGAACAAAGACAGTCACTCATAATAGAGTTTTTTGTTGGGTTAGATCGCATAAATATATAAATGCGTCGTTAAAACCCGCCACCACCCGACACAGCCAACTAGTAAGGGTTGTCACGTAAACAGAACGTGGCCAATTCGTCACTGGTACAGCACGCCGGTGTGTTGGAGAGCCAAGCCACAACATTTACAATCTGAGTACGACGTTTCGCCAGTAATTACAACCAGCTTCATCAGGCGACAGCCAGATTGATAAGTTTATAAATTTCTGTTTAGTTTGTTATCCATCCCCCGCGCCTCTGATTAGCACGGTAGGCTACGTACGGTGCCAATGGAATTCAACATACACACACACGTACATACTCACAGCCCTGTGTTGTTCAACTGTACATTAGACTGCAAGCCAGCCACTTTTTGTTTTCATCAATTACGTAAACTTGGTCGGATTGTGCTTTTGGTAAAAGTTTTCGGAATGATTGGGGAGCGACCCTGGTCCACGCGCCTCATTCGTCTGCGACAGATGTCGCCACCAGATGGCAGCAGACATCGCGCCGTGCGAGCACACGTGGCCCACGGGACTCAACCCTCAGGGGCAACGTCGCGAGCGGCCACAGGAGGGACGATGGCCCCGGCCGTGAAAGGCTTAAATGTCGCTTACTATGCCGAATCGGGAGAACCACTTCATCACAGCCACGAACCCACGCGCCGCCGCCGCCGTCACTCAATATCGAGGCTGTGCTTCCCATGCAGTGCGTCACGAGGCACCCTCAGGGGACCAAGGGGACCCCCCCCCCCCCCGTGACAGCTGTCCCTGCGAGCGACGAAGTGGACGCGGCACTGGGAGCGATGTTGCGCCGTGGCTGCCAGGTCAAATTCGGCAAAGAGTTTGTGCCGGGCAGCCAGCCCACACGGAGCACTCTTTGAGAAGAACTCCACGGGATCTTTGGCGTCCACTTCGGATTTGACGGAACGCTGCCACGTGGACGCGGCGCCCCACGCACCTTAAAGGCCCTACAGTTTTCCAGAAGCGTCCGGTTGAGATGCAGGCAGATGTCGGCCTGCAGGCAGTCCGGGAAGCCCTTGAGCACCTGCCGCGGCACGTACACAAAGATAAAGGTCCCCGCACGGCCTTAGCAAACTTTTGAGGCAAGTGCTGTTAGCGAGCAATTATAAAGACGAGGGGGTGGGTGGTCAGCACCACGTCCTGCCGCCTTGTGGCGATCATGACACACCACGACAGTTTAGGCTGAGTCGACCTAGGCGCAGGACCAATTTAGACAATCGTCATTGGTGTTGGCCGTGAGTGTTCATCGAACTTGGGTCGCTGGGTTCGTAGCGTAGCGCGCTAACCGTTGCACCGCTGCTCCCCACATACACACACACGCGTGTGGGCGACTACGATCCACTCTGTGCATCGTCTAACAGCGGGATTTCAGCTGCTCGCAGAGTCACGGGGAGATGGATGCCGTGCGGAGCCCGTGTGTGTGTACGTGTGTGTGTGTACGTGTGTGTGTACGTGTGTGTGTGCGTGTACGTGTGTACGTTTGTGTGTGTACGTGTGTGTATGTGTGTGTGTACATGTGTGTGTATGTGTGTGTGTACATGCGTGTACGTGTGCGTGTACGTGTGTGGCGATGAACACACACGGCCTTTTTGTAAGCCAGCTGCTAGATGAAGGCCTCTCTACGTCGCGCGTGGGTGTCGTGCGGGTTTTGAGGTGGGTGGCACAATACGCGGGAGCGTTATAATCACGGTGCGGCAGTGACTTGGCAGCACTCATTTACCCATCCACAACTCGCCCACCAACCAACCTCACCTGACCATCTACCTCCTCACAGACCGACCCACCCATCGATCACCCAGGCAACCCACGAGTCATCACCCATCCGCCATCCTTCCCCACCCACCCAGTCACCAACCTGAAGACTTGCCCAGACACCAACACACTTCCCCACCCACCCAGTCACCAACCTGAAGACTTGCCCAGACACCAACACACTTCCCCACCCACCCAGGCACCAACCTGTCGACTTGCCCAGACACCAACAAACTTCCCCACCCACCCAGTCACCAACCTGTCGACTTGCCCAGCTACCAACACACTTCCCCACCCACCCAGTCACCAACCTGTCGACTTTCCCAGACACCAACACACTTCCCCACCCACCCAGTCACCAACCTGTCGACTTGCCCAGACACCAACAAACTTCCCCACCCACCCAGTCACCAACCTGAAGACTTGCCCAGACACCAACACACTTCCCCACCCACCCAGTCACCAACCTGAAGACTTGCCCAGATACCAACTCACTTCCCCACCCACCCAGTCACCAACCTGTCGACTTGCCCAGACACCAACACACTTCCCCACCCACCCAGTCACCAACCTGTAGACTTGCCCAGACACCAACAAACTTCCCCACCCACCCAGTCACCAACCTGAAACTTGCCCAGACACCAACACAATTCCCCACCCACCCAGTCACCAACCTGTAGACTTGCCCAGACACCAACACACTTCCCCACCCACCCAGTCACCAACTTGTCGACTTGCCCAGACACCAACACACTTCCCCACCCACCTAGTCACCAACCTGAAGACTTGCCCAGACACCAACACACTTCCCCACCCACCCAGTCACCAACCTGTAGACTTGCCCAGACACCAACACACTTCCCCACCCACCCAGTCACCAACCTGAAGACTTGCCCAGACACCAACACACTTCTGGTTGTCTTCTGAGCAAAAGTAAAGCGTTCCAAAGCTTGGAAGCATTTATGCTCCTGTTTACACGTAGGCTTTCGCGACCAATATCATCCATAACACAGGCTTTTTTGGGGTTATATTGCGTAACTATAAATGTGTTTTTAAACCTTCCACCACCCAACACAGCCAATTAGTAAGGCTTGTTTTGTTGTTTTTATGACAAACCTTACTAATTGGCTGTGTCAGGTGGTGGCAGGTTTAACGACGCATTTATATTTACGCAATCTAACCCAAAATAAAACCTCTATTATCGATCTTTGCCCCTGTACAGTTCCCTTTCTGCCTATAACGTGCACCGATGCCTTCTTTCTATATTGAGGGCGATATTGACACGTAAAATAAAGATCGATCGATGGAACCGCCGCAGGCAGCTCCCGTGCGCTCACCATGTTCATGTCGATGCCGTTGGTGTAGGACCACGCGTGCTGGAAGTACTCCTCGAGGCGCTGCCGCAGGGGGTTGGGGATCTGGTGGAAGCGGATGAACTCCTTGACGCGCAGCATCTGCGTGTGGTAGCGCGCCGTGCCGGTGTACAGCCGCTGGATGATGGCCGATACGTTGCCGAAGATGCTGGCGTACATCAGCGCTGTGGTGGACAAGCGGCGGGTAGCGGCGGTTAGCGGCGGTTAGCGGTGATTAGCGGTGATTAGCGGCGGTTAGCGGTGATTAGCGGTGATTAGCGGTGATTAGCGGTGATTAGCAGTGATTAGCGGTGGTTAGCGGTGATTGGCGGTGATTAGCGGTGGTTAGCAGTGATTAGCGGTGGTTAGCGGTGATTAGCGGTGATTGGCGGTGGTTGGTGGTGATTAGCGGTGGTTAGCGGTGATTAGCGGTGATTGGCGGTGGTTGGTGGTGGTTAGCGGTGGTTAGCGGTGATTAGCGGTAATTAGCGGTGGTTAGCGGTGATTAGCGGTGATTGGCGATGGTTGGCGGTGGTTGGTGGTGGTTAGCGGTGGTTAGCGGTGATTGGCGATGGTTGGCGGTGGTTGGTGGTGGTTAGCGGCGGTTAGCGGTGATTGGCGATGGTTGGCGGTGGTTGGTGGTGGTTAGCGGTGGTTAGCGGTGATTGGCGATGGTTGGCGGTGGTTGGTGGTGGTTAGCGGCGGTTAGCGGTGATTGGCGATGGTTGGCGGTGGTTGGTGGTGGTTAGCGGTGATTAGCGGTGATTAGCGGTGATTAGCAGTGATTAGTGGTGGTTAGCGGTGATTGGCGATGGTTGGCGGTGGTTGGTGGTGGTTGGTGGTGGTTAGCGGTGGTTAGCGGTGATTAGCAGTGATTAGTGGTGGTTAGCGGTGTTAGCGGTGATTAGCGGTGATTAGCAGTGATTAGCGGTGATTAGCGGTGATTAGCGGTGATTAGCGGTGGTTAGCAGTGATTAGCGGTGATTAGCGGTGATTAGCGGTGGTTAGCAGTGATTAGCGGTGGTTGGCGGTCATTGGCGATGGTTGGCGGTGGTTAGCGACGGTTAGCGATGGTTGGCGATGGTTAGTGCCGGTTAGCCACGTTTGGCGGCAGTTAGCAGCGGTTAGCGACGGTTAACAGCGGTTATCGAGGCGAGCGAGGAAGCAAAATCAACGAGCGGTGGGCGGGGAGGTGGTTGGTGGGGAGGTGGGCGACTGACATCCGATGAGCATGACGCAGATGGAGAAGATCTTCTCCGAGTTGGTGTTGGGTGACACGTTGCCGAAGCCGACGCTTGTGAGGCTGCTGAAGGTGAAGTAGAGCGCCGTCACGTAGCGGTCCTTCACCGACGGGCCGGCCGCCGGGTCCGTCGCGTTGTACGGCCTGCGGGCGGCATCATGCTCACTCGCTCACTCGCTCGCTCAATCGCTCGCTCCGTGGTGCCGCCGTTCGCTCACCCGCTCGTTTGCTCATTTGCTCGGTAATTCAGTTGCCCCATTACATACTTTATTCATTCATTCCCTCACGTATTCATTCAATTACTTTTATTAACTGAATCGATTTATTAATTCAATCGTTTGTTCATTCGTTCACTCATTCAAACGGTAATTAATTAACCCATTCGTTCTCGTGAATACATTCAATTGGTTTAATTTACTCTGATTCATCAGAGTAAATTAAACGTTCACTTATTCTATTGCCCATTTACTTGTGCTAATTTACCTACCTATTCAGTAATCATTAACACATTCAATCTCTCAGGCAAATTTCTGCTGATAATTAATTAATTCACTCTCACTCATTCATCAATACAATTTATTCACTCGCTAATTCAAATGCGTATTCCCTCACTCGCTCGCTCATTAACTGAACCGCTCGTTCATTCATCAACGACTTACTCAAATCTCTCGCTCGTGACGAGCACCGAGAAACACGCACGGCGCACTCGAGGCGAGTGACACTTTCACTCGCCTGTTGATCTGCTTGCCGAGCGCGTAGAGCCAGCCGATCTGCTCCATGGTGTAGGTGCGCTCCACGTTGCCGATGGCGTACCAGATGCACGCGAGCCAGTGAGCGATGAGCGCGAACGTGCACATGAGTAGGATGAGCACGGCGGCGCCGTACTCCGAGTAGCGGTCCAGCTTGCGCGCGACGCGCACCAGCCGCAGCAGTCGCGCCGTCTTCAGCAGCCCGATGAGGATCGTCGTCTGCGGGCGGGCGGGCGGGGGCGGGACCAAGGGGTCGCGGGGGTCGTGTGTCAAAGGGCAGAGATGGGTTGTGGCGGCAGTGGCTGTTTTACAAAATGACTTTTTTTTCTTCTTCCCAATTACAATACCAATGACGGTAATACCCCGGTTTGTATGTGTGCATGTTGAAATTATTTTGCATTGTATGCAGCCAACCGTGCTAATCGCAGGTGCGGGGGAAGGAGAACAAACGAAGCACTAAAAGCATGTCTTCACAAATGAGTTTTAAATATAGATGGTTTAAAAGTGCATGGCTCCAGTGGCTTCCTAATATTGGAAGGAAGAGCGTTCCAGACAGCCGCAGAGCGTTCCAGACGGCCACAGGTCGAATGAGCTAACCCTACAGCCCCGGGAGCATCCAATTATTTATGAATGAATAAAGCGAATCATCTACAATGGCCAGGCTCACCCCGAGTCCCGAGGCTCTTATGAGGAGGAGGATCACGCTCGCTCGGGATGTTTGGTCAATCCCACTCCTGGCAGTTTGGCGTCTCGTGGAAATAAAGCGGGCAAACCCGGAGAAAACCCACGGTGCACACAAGTCGGGGAGACATCTCAGCCCTGCGACATCCTGGCCACGTCTCTCAGTCCCACAGCGACAGCACTTGGCAAGCCCTGGGGTGGTCACCCATCCAAGTTACTAAGCAGGCTAAGTTCTGCTGAGCTCCCGGGGTCTGACGAGACGGTGGTGCATGCGCGGCAGCCTGGAAAGGTCATCAGTGTGTATTATGTTGAACATCTTTCCAACCGTACATAGCCAACCGTGATAATGGAAGGTGTGGATTGCTGGGGCTCGCTGAGAGGGGAATATCGGCTTTTGATTATTTCAATGAGAACACATTTTGATCTCATTATATAACGTTTTTGATCAAATAAATAAGTTACGTGGGTTGAATTGAGAATGTATTCAGCTAAACGATACATTCCGAATGTTCACATACATTACACACACATGCAATGTCATGTACAGCACGCAATTCAATTCGAAGGCGTCAATAAGTGGGATTTGTTTGCGCGTGCGTGGATACGTTCAAATACAGACTCACTTCCTCAGTGTTTACCGATTATAATTTAGCAGGTTGATTAAACGACTACAGCTCGATGTCCTTTTTGCAGACGTGCCGCTTCTGTTTCAAAAGAGGGCTTTAATTTACGGCGGAACGCGGTGTCCCAACGGGCCGAATCGATGGACATCGAGGGGGCGAGGATGGGATGGAAGGTGAGGGCACCTCAGAATGAGAACCTTGATTCACCCTGGAGGAATCCAAAGAGCTATGAAGCTCTTTGTCACAGATGTCCAGTGTGGGCGCCAAACTCATCGTAATTCGATGCTGTCCGGCCGTGCGAACGCCCTCGACGGGAACCGACCGCTAATCCAATCGCGTTGGCATCACTTCGGCGTAATCTCTCTGGCGACGCGTGCGCTTCTCCCCAATTGCTCCTCGAGCAGAGGGCGGGTGGTGGGGGGGTGGGGCAAGGTTGAGCGCCCGAACCGAGCGCGGGCCACGCGGGCAGTGGCGCCGTTGTTCTACGCGGCCAGCGAAAAGCGCAACGGAATACAAATGAAGGCGATGAAAGTTAATCGGCGGCGTCAAAACGGCGATGGCCGAGGGGGCGGGCGGCTTCGGAGGGCGCACGAGGGGGGGGGTTGGGGGGGCGGCCAGCACCACGGCCGGCCACCTTTGTCTCCCCGGTGGCGAGGTTTACACCAGGTAATCATTTCAGACTGAGTCGACCGAGGGGAGGCCCAGGACCGGTTCAGATAATCGTCACTTGTGTTGGCCATGAGCGGGAATCGAATTCGGGTCGCCGGGTTCGTAGCGCGGCACGCTTACCGCTACACCACCGCTCTCCACACACGCACAGACGCACGCGCACACGAGGACAAACCTCATTGGAGCCTGAGCCAAAGATGAGCAGGTCGAAGGGGATGGCCGCCACCATGTCAATGAGGAACCAGCCCTTGAAGTAGTGGATGGCGATCTTGCCCGGGTGGCTCACCACCTCGTCGTTGTCGTCGACGTACGTCGTCCGGAAGTTGATGAGGATGTCCACGATGAACATGATGTCCACGAGCAGGTCCACGATGCTCAGGGGGTCGCAGGCGTAGGCGCAGCCCTGCCGCTGCCGGTCGACCTGCAGTGGCAGACGTCTCATTCGCTTACTACACGCAGAGAGAGCGAGAGAGAGAGAGTAGACAAGCGGTCTTCATTGATCACCACGCAAGAGCCACCAGGAGCCCGGAAATCGCTTTGCTCACTCGTGTGAACCCTCCCACGTGCTCTTTGATCACCGCTCTTGCCCCTTGCGTTGGCCCCGATCTTTGCCGGCCTCCTAACACTGGGCTCGACATCGCTCGCCACAACTCCACGTTTTGACGTGATTGCCCGAGCCTGCTCATTACTCTTCACCCACGTCGTTATGATGTCTTTTGGGGTTTCACCGACTCATTAATAATGCACACGCGCTGTCATCTCATTTGCCTCTTCCAAATTACGCCAAGGGCATGCATTGCCGTCTGAAATTGTCTGAAAAGCCAAGCCGTTCCACAATGCATTTTGGAAAGCCTTATGACTCGTGCACGTGCTTGTGGGCTGGCTAGGGGGTTGTCCAGGGACACAGCCTCTCTTTGCCCAATTGCTGCTCATGGGCACACAAAGGAAATGACATAACTGAAGCAAACTCACCCACGCACCCACCACAACTTACCACCCACCTACCCACCATCACTACAACCAACCACTCACCAACTACCACAGCCAACCACCCATTCACCACCACCACAACCAACCACTCACCAACTACCACAGCCAACCACCCACTCACCACCACAACCACCCACCCAATAACCACCACCACAACCAACCACCCACCCTGATAAATATTGCTAGACAACTTGATCCGAAAGTCCCCTAGGTTCATGGACTAAATGGTTATTTGGTTTGAAGTGGGGAGATAAGATTCACGCGATGTTATTTATTTACTGCCTTCTTGCCCGCAATTCTCCACGATGGCACACCACAAGATTTGTACAACCTGGCGGGTCCACTGAGTGGGCCCCACGGTGTAAGTGCGCAGCTCTCGCCAGCAACACAAGGCAACCCAGCAGCCTTTGTTTCATGTGTCTGATTCTGCTGCTGAGACTCGTCGTTGAGAAGACGTGTTCATGAACACACCGGTCCGGAGGACCCACGGCCTGACGGACGAGGGAGTGATTGCGTGGGTGTTTGCGGTTGTGCTGCTGTCGTTCGACACGAGGTCTGCAACTGAAGTCAGAGGCGGGGCTAGGGACACGCCCATTACTCGTGACATCAGTCGGTACAACGCGAACATCACGGCAACGCACCGTCGACACGCGCCTTGACCCGTTTGTTGCGTTCGATGTCAGCAGCAGGGCTCGGTTCGGTTTCCGCAGTGGAAAAACAAGCTGGCGCCTCGTGACTCGCGCAGGGATGGCCCGGCACTTGCCCGGCACGGGATGGCGCAAACGGAAACTGGGCACCTGACTCTGACGCAACTGAACCCTGAGGCGCATCCCGACTCAACCCCGAGTGGGCGCGGATGGGTGCCGCGCTTCCAGCTCACCTGCGGGTCGTTGAGCAAGAAGGCGGCAGAGAAAGGCGTGAAGACGGCGGTGTAGATGACGAGCAGCAGGATGAGCCAGTCCCACATGGCCTTGAAGGGGCTGTAGTGGAGGATGGTCCATTTCTGGATGCGTGGGGCTTGAAGTTTGTACTCGGGAAGGACGTCAGCTCCCAGAGAGAGGACCTGCACGAGGCACGAGGCACGCGGGACGTCACGCTCCCGCTCTCTCTCTCGTCGTCACCCACAGGTCAGAGAATTCCAAGACGTGTGGCTTTGAAATGATCAAAAAGGGTTGAGAATGGGATGATTGCGTGACTGAGGTGTGAAATACAGAGCGCAGAATAGTAGGAACAGATTAAGTGAACGTTAAACCGAAAAGCACACAAACTCAGAAGAAAAAGAAGATAAATTGTTGATAGATAAATTTTTTTGTGTGGGAAAGTATGGCGTGTTTGGTGTCATTTCTTCTGTGCCACGATGGCACAGAATGTTCCCCCGTAATCCCCATCCGTGATGGAATTTAATTACGAGAAGATGTCTATTCGCCTGCCCGTGTCCTCACCATAGCGATCTGCCGAAAGTTTGTCTTAATATAATACATTAATCTGGGCTAGGTACAATGTGGCCTAAATACGCAAACGACTCCTGCGTTGAGCTCGTACGAACTGAGTCGTCCCCGACTCTTCTCAACAGGAGCTCCAAGCTTCGTGAATGATCAATACAGCGGTTGAAATAACAACGTGCAAGAAGGGCCATCGCAGAGGCGAGCGCCTGACAGTGATTTTCAACCGTTTTGACGTCGAACTGCGAATCTCCAAACCACAAGTGGGACATCCGGGGACACACACCGCTCAGGCGTGCGGTGTGTGAGCGTGTATGCACGAGAGTCGCGCGTGTGCTTCCTGAGATTTGTCCCCTATCAGTGAGCACACGGCGAGCGCCCGATCCACGTCCCGCGCCCGCCGCCGTCGCTTCCGCGGCCGATGACGGCGGCCGCTCAAACAGAACGACGGGCGGCAGCCTGCACCGCTGCGGGAAGGCACTCCCCGCTGAAACAACCAAAACAGAATGGAACGACGCCGGTGAAGCGGTCGCCGTGACGATCGCGCCTCCTCGAACCCCCCCGCCCCCCGGCGATCGAGCGCCCCCACGGCCGCACTCGCGACGTTCGCAGCGGCGGCGGCAGCGGCGGCCTCGGAACGTGCCGGGGCTTAACGACCGCAACGGAGCGTGGCGGGCGACATCGATTTCCTCCGACGGTCGCCTCGCGTGCCTCGGAGACGCGCGACGGGCGCTGCAGAGACACGAAATCGATGGGCACCGACGGCGAGAGACGCCAGCATTGATTCGATTCACGCCGGGCGCTGTGCGCGGGACCCCCCAGGGAGAATCGTGTCCATCGCGTTAATGCGTCTGCAGCGACCTTCAGGGTCGCGAGCTTAATTCTGGCCCTGAGATGTCTCAATCTCTGCCGGCATTCAAAGCGCCTCGTGCCGTGTTGCCTGTGCGTGTGTATCTACAGGTGCACTACAGTAGAGACTGTGCTGTTTTTATACAAAATGAAAAATCTTTAAGCTTTGATTGATTAATTTTACAGAGCATCTATCATAAGGGAAAGTCATTGCCAGTCTTATTTATCCAGGGTGGATTTTATGAGTCTCAAGACTCTTGAGGAGGGTCCTGTCCTGCATTTGGATGTTTGATCCTCCTATAATTTTTTTGATGTACAATTAATTTTGTCTCCGAGGTGCTGTACATTGTCAACGGGGGTGCTTTTTAACGCTCGTTCGCACGCCGGAGATGCCTGTGGGCAGCCTGTTGCGACAAGCGCAGGGGTGCGGGGTGCATTAGGCCCACCCAGGGCCGAAGGAACGTGGCGTAGCGAGGCGGGCGGGCCGGGCTGACCGCCCCCGACGACGTGACCGACGCTCGCTCCACGATCGACTTACGGCGCTTCGCCAGCCCATGTGATGTTTCGCTTAGCGGCGGCTGGAGGAGGGCAAAGAGGGCCCAGTGGGGGGAGGTGGGGGGGGGAGCAGGCGGTGGGTGGGGGGGTGTGCTCCCTGGTGGGGGGGGGGAGTGTGCACTGAGCAAGACGTGCGCCCCAGCCTCCCGCTTCACCAGGTGGCGAGTTATACCTGCTGCAGCGTCGAGTCTAGTGCCGTGACTGGAAGCTCCACAATGGGAAAGGCGGTTTCGCTCTTCGCATGTCGCTGGATGATTGCACCAAAAGAAAAGGACAATAGACAAATGTTTTAAAAATAAAGAAGCAAACGAATGAATCACAAGCACGCGATGCCAACACAGTGACCACCACCAGCCCACCGCATGCCGTCACGCTGCACATCACAAGCACGCGCACAGCACCCGCTCGGCAGCGTGCGGTAACACCGTGAGCAGTTGGCTGCGGGGAAAAACGTCGCACCCGCAACTTGTACCGCTAAAATGTGCAGTGCAGAAACATGCAGTGTGTGTGTGTGTGTACACGTGTAGCTACACGCGGCGCACAAGTGACCTGCGCCACCAGGACAATGCTGCGCATTCTTTGCGCGTAAAAAAAAAACCGGAGATGCATCGAGCAGCGATTGGCGACGATCCGATTCGAGTTTCAAGTTGACCGGGGCGAAAACTCGGAGCAGGGGACAGGGCCCTCACTTGCGAGCGTGGCCTGGGGCATGGGTCTGCTGGCAGTAGGTAGCAGTGGTTGCAATGCACGGTCGCAATTGTGTAATTATATAGGCCCAATCGAGAGCAATCGTGAGGCGTCTGTGAACGACGACACGAAGGGACCCCCCTTGACTGTGAAGAGCCACTTGAACGCGCGTGTTGAGACATCGAAAATCACTCGAGCGGTGGCAGTAACGCGACAACTCGTCCGTTAATCACGGGGTGCAGCTTGTCCTCAGCTGCAAGCATCCTGGACAAAATCACCTCCCTTGAGAGTGAAACGATTTACATATTTATTTTATTATTTTGCCAAGAGCTGGCCGCGTGCTTTCTACACTGGGCAGTAACACCTGTGCTGCACACACACACACTTGATCAGTCTTTAAAAGCCAATGAAGCCACTGGTCGAGGCAAGACGCTGCTGTACCAGTGATACAAGATTGAAAGGCAGTCCACACTAGGCGACCCTCACACAACAACAACCGCCATTTGCCACCAAGTGGCGGTGACGTCACAACAGCACTTGTGCCAGGCTAGGTGCGAGGGGCTGGTAACCCCTCCACATAGCACGGCCTTGAACCGGTAAGCTCGGTGGAGACACCCATCCAAGCTCGTGCTGGGGGCGCTGGGGAGAAAGGGGGTCTCTGTGACGCCGTCTGGCAGAACCGCAGACTCTACCTCTCCGTTGGCAGATGCACCACCAGTGCCCCCCACTATGCCAACTTGCTGTGTGTTAGCCACCCGACACTCCGCTCGTTGTTGTGAGCGTCGGTTCTCTGCCCTCCGCTGTTGCTGGAGGGTGGCTGGCTGCAAATGCCCAGAAAGCGTCCTTCATGAGCCTCCTCTACAGAGGCCGAACGTGAAACGCCTGGGACCAGTCGTCCGCAAGTCCACTCAGCTCCATATCCTCCTGTATCACATTAGTCCATCATCTATAGCTAGTACCGTGGCCATTTGGCCCCCTCTATCCGGCCAAACAAAATCTGTTTGGGGATGCGGTGGCTGGGTATGTGGTCTAAATGACCGAGCCGATGTCGCCTTGCCTGCCAGAGCTCAGCAATGCAAACTGGTTAAACCCGGGATGGATCGTAGGCAGGCCAGACTGAATATTTGTAACCGGCGCAGATGTTCCATTTGGGCGGTCCACGTTTCGCAAGCATAGAGAAGGAAGGGCATGACTGTGGCTGAGAAGACCTGAAGCTTTGTATGGAGTGACAGACAAGTTTGCTTCCACACAGCGTGACGCAGCCCGTGAAAATATGCCGCCCGACTGAGTCGGAGTGAAACCTCTGCTGTCAAACCAGAGTTCATTATAGCACACTGCCAAGGTATGGAAACATCTCCATTCTCTCCACAACTGCCCCATAAACCTCCCCACAAATAAACTGCCCTCAAGCGCGCACAAAGACAAAGATCCCCGGTATAGCCTTAACAGAATGTAGGTGCAAGTGCTGTTGGCGAGCACCTATAAAGGCCGGAACACGCACATACATAACTCGTGAAAGCTCTCTCCAAAAAGCCTCCTCCTCACGCCCCCCCCATCTTCCCTCTCTGCTCATTCTCGACCATCCTGCAAGGTTCTCCGACTTCTCCTCTTCACCAATCCCATCTCTTGCTCCTTCCCCCCCCCCAGACATCCTCCACTCCCTCGCGCGTTCTCCCCTCGAGACCGATCGGCCAATCGCGTGCTCCGACCTCTGCACGATCGTGCGACGGCAGGTGGAGCTATTTATACATTTACGTCGGCGTGCGGCGACCTTTACGCGATTAAAACAATAAAGAACCCGGTCTAATTGCAGTGGCATCGCGAGACACGCTGGCGAGAAGTGATTTGTGTGCATTTGAGTCGTGAAGACATTATCAGCTCGGGGGGTGCGGAGCGGCAATCGGTCACGGGGTCCCCAGCGTTTGATTTGTCTCTCGTGGTGGTTGTCAAGGGGGCCCCGACTCGTAACGTTGGCCACCGGGGGGGGGAGCAAGGCACGACTTCACGTGTGTTACAGTATTCATAGGCGCCCGTTATATTTGTTCCTGCAATGACTGCGTCTGCGCGTTCTACGTCTGCGCATTCTACGTCGTTGATTTCGCTGTCAAATGACTTATTGTGTTTAGTTTGTTGTCCTTCCCTCGCACCTCCGATTAGCACCGTTGGCTACGTACTGTGCGAAAGAAGTGCAACTTACACACACACACGTGACGATTCATACAAACAATTGTGCGTTGACCCTAGCAAGAGGGGGATTTTTTTTATTATTATAGAGGGATCGCCAAACCCCGAGGCTGCAGATTCCCATCACCTTTGCCTCCCAGGTGTCTCCCATCGCCAATTACACTGCTGGGAAAAAAAATCAAGAATTAACAGAGGTAAGTAAATGAAAGTGCGCAGTTTAAGTGAGCCACTGCACGTTCACACTCTTTGCAAAAACAAGTGTCAGTTATTTTCTAAAATCACCACCTTGGATGTAACAAAAAAATCGATTTAATATATATGAACACATTTGTGAAATCCAAACAGTTATCGTTCAAAGTAAGTAGACTGGGCTTAAATCAATGCACTTTGATCTCTTAAGTAATCACAACACGCAGGAGTGAAGAAAATCATTCGTTTTGCGAGTTTAACTCCTGAGTGGAGATAGCAAAATAAACAGAAAAAGCACCGCCTTGCACAACAAGAGTTGTGTGGACTCAACACGGCCCCACGTCTCGAGCGGGTCAGCACTTGATGCCGCCACCCAGATGCCACCGGTTCTAATATATTTAATCTATCTCCCGGTGCGGCAGGTGCAGCAGCAACAACGGGGAAAGTTTCACCGCCTCTGTCCACCCAGATGAGCACGCTTGGCTACGGGTGGCTACGTACGGCGCGAAAGAAGTTCAACATCATCCATATTTATTTTATATCTACGTGACTTACCGAAAGACCCAAAGAGTATGAATCCGTGCAGTCACGAAAACGTCAAATCTAGATCAAACAATAAAATGGTGACCACAGTTAGTCTATCGGCAGGTCAGGCGTGGTGGGATGAAGCGTGGGTACCGCCACCTCTTCCAGGATTTCCTGGCCGGTGTGGAAGGAATGGGGGAAAACCCCCCTCGACAGAGGCTCTCTAAAGCTCGCACCTCGAGTTGGAGGCCAGTTTCGCCGGCAGTGGCGTCAGTGAGCAATTCCAGGGCTGCGCCTTCACCCCACGCGTGTGTGGGGGTCGTGGAAGGAGCAGATTGCGATGCAAGTTCTGTAGGAAATGGGAGCTCGAATATGGGGATCAAAGATAATACAATTTCATAGCATCCGGGATGAACTGCATTTAATACGAAAAAAAATCGTAAGGAAGCTCTAAGCATGTGATTGATAGTTTGAAGACGAATTTCTTGAAAAACATATTTTTGTGTTTAGTTTGTTGGCCTTCCACCCCCACCTACAACTAGCAACCTACATAGGATACATGTGGAGCGAAAACGTCGGACAACTTGCCGAACATCATGTGGGCACATTTCAATTGTTCTATGGGCGCCGTTGTCGCAAGAGGAGACAAGCCCCATTCACGATGCTCGTTAGTAGTGAGCAGTGCACCACCCTGTGTCAACGAACGGCCCCAGACAGATGTTACCACAGAGCGACTTCTTTCATGACTGCTGCTACTTTTAATTACTGGCACGGTATTGGTAATTCGGTATGGGATCCCTAATGATCAACTGTTAATTACTCGACTTAAAACTTTAGTGACTGCAGGAATTCATATTCTTTGGTTCTTTCGGTAAAGTCACGTAGATAGAAAAAATAATAATAATAATAATAAAAGTGAGCGTACTGGCAGTCTATAATGTAGACTGTAGCAATAGTTATTAAACTGAACCTGAGTGAGTGTACTGGCAGTCTATAATGTAGACTTATTTTGGTTCTTTCAGTCATACAAATAAAATAAAAACCACGACGTTTTGACCGCTTGTGTTGCGATCGAAACGTCGTGATTTTTGTATTTATTTTTGTATTTATATGACTGAAAGAACCAGAATAAGTCTACTTTACAGACCAGCACACTCACTCAGGTTCAGTTTAATAACCATTGCTACAGTCTACATTACAGACTGCCAGTACACCCACTCAGGTTCAGTTTAATAACCATTGCTACAGTCTACATTATAGACTGCCAGTACACCCACTCAGGTTCAGTTTAATAACTACTGCTACAGTCTACATTACAGACTGCCAGTACACCCACTCAGGTTCAGTTTAATAACTACTGCTACAGTCTACATTACAGACTGCCAGTACACCCACTCAGGTTCAGTTTAATAACCATTGCTACAGTCTACATTATAGACTGCCAGTACACCCACTCAGGTTCAGTTTAATAACCATTGCTACAGTCTACATTACAGACTGCCAGTACACGCACTCAGGTTCAGTTTAATAGCCATTGCTACAGTCTACATTATAGACTGCCAGTGCGCTCACTTTATTTTTATTTTTTCTATCTCCGTGACTTGACCGAAGGGACACGTGAATGACTCGTTATGCAACAATTATGTAATGTTCAGACTGACTGGCGGTCATTGCTCACACAAAGGGTGGCGTGCACTTGGGCGAACTTCGAGCGCCTTCGATGTGCTCGACTTGACGGCGAGCAAGGGCGGTGGTGCCCCGAATGAGGCGACAGCTGTTTGGTGACAACGAGCCGCAGCCAAGCCGTGGAGAAGGGATGAGTTGACAACGGTCGCGGAAGAGACGAAAGTTTAAGCCGAAATTTCAAGCCATTTACGTTTATATCCTGCTCAGATAATCCCCCTCCCCCCCGCCATTTAATTTCAAGCCTGCGAGGATGGAAGCATTACGCACGGGGTGCTGCGAGAGGATTTCAAAGCGGGTCTCTAAGCGGTTTGCAAACACCAGCACATTAAAGTTGCCACGCGCCACCAAAACCAGACGCAACAATTACGGCGCGAGCCCCAGCAATAGAGACGGGTCAAGTGAATGTAATGAAAACCAATACTAAATATTAAATACTAAATATAAAATACTAAATATAAAATACTAAATATAAAATACTAAATATTAAATACTAACTACTAAATACTAACTACTAAATATTAAATACTAACTACTAAATACTAAATATGAAATACTAAATATTAAATACTAAATGTTAAATACTAAATATTAAATACTACATATTAAATACTAACTACTAAATACTAAATATTAAATACTAAATATTAAATACTAACTACTAAATATTAAATACTAAATATTAAATACTAACTACTAAATATTAAATACTAAATATTAAATACTAAATATTAAATACAAAATATTAAAAACTAAATATTAAATACTAACTACTAAATACTAAATCCAAATGCTTGTAAATGAGCCGCGACTGCACATCGTATGGGGGATCTCAGCAGCTTACATGCCCAATACTCAAGTGTGTTCACAAATGAATCTGCAAAAACACCTGCGTAACAGACGCCAACCCAGCAGCTGTGGACCTCTACGACTGAAAGCGAGTGTGGACGGAGAGGAAAGGAATGATGCCCTCCTGCATAATCTGGCTCTGGATCGGGCAGGTGGGTCGTGAGAGAAGTAGGTGGTCGAGGGGAGACGATTCTTGGGGCACAAGACCGAGAGGAAGAGAGAGAGAGAGAGAGAGCGACGTTGAGCGAGGAGGAAGACAGAGGGACACGGGGGGAGGGAGTTGAGACCCGTAGTGGATGTGGCCGCTCGCGCTCTGCCGCTGACTGATAGCGGCGGCTCGAGGCGCGCCGATTCGGGCCGTCAAATGCCACCACGTGCTGTGGCTCGGACCTGAAACGTCTAAATCACGGTGCCGGTTCAAGTCGGGAGCTGTGGCATTTTTATTTCAATGCCCCCCCCCCACCTTTTTTTGAAGTCTCTAATTTTGTCGCGCATATTGATTAACATTAGCGCTTAAACATTGCGGCGTCAAGAATGTGAGCGTAAATATTTTATTTGTGCATTTTGCAGCTTCAACTGAAATTAACGCAAATATGATTTGTCGTTGGGGGGAGTCGGAGAGATGAAACTAATTAATATAACACCATCCACACAGAGACACCAACATACGTGTCAACACAAACCGACTCGCAGACAGATGCAGGTAAGCACGCAGCACAACCTGTACACAGAATAAACGCAACCAGTACAGAGGCAAAGGTGCAGCCCTGCAATTACCTGCTCACACATCTGCTGGTGGAAGGGCCTCGAGTGGGCTGTCTACAGTTTCCTCGAGTGAAGGGTGTTTGGCCTACTCGCCCACGCTGGTCAGACGGCTTGGAAGAGGTGGGATCACCAACGCTCTACCCTACCGCACACGACTGGCTGATCATCCAACATTTGGTTGAACCCATTTGTACTGCCTGTCTGGGCAAAGGCCCCGGGGTGAGATTCAAGAAGCCTGCAGCATTGCATCAGCTGCCGCGACCTGGCAAGTCACCGAACTGCGGTGCACAGTGCCGACTCAAACTGCCGCGCCGGGAGGCCGAAACGAACCGGCGACATTCTGGCTCGCCAGACCAGCGCGCCAGACGTGATTCCACGGCAGCGTGAGAGTCGCGCTGATGCACTTGCTAACAACACTAATGTGTACTGCTTATACAAAATCCCCGGGCCATGTGACACACAAAATAATAATCACGGAGCTGCAATGGGATGGAGCAAAATTCATAAAGGGGAGAGGGTGGTGGTTGGGGTGTGAGGTCAACCGCAGCTCGCCAAACACACGGCGCGCACACACAAATCCACCCCCACTACACCCCCACCAACCCCCTTCACTGCACCCCCACCACCCCCTACACCTCCACCACCCCCTACACCTCCTCCACTACACCCCCACCACCCCCCACCACCCCCTACACCTCCACCACCCCCTACACCTCCTCCACTACACCCCCACCACCCCCCACCACCCCCTACACCTCCACCACCCCCTACACCTCCACCACACCCCCACCACCTCCACTACACCCCCACCACCCCCCGACCACCACCCACCCCCTACACCCCCCCCCACAACAATGGCGCGAGCGCCTCCACCTTGGCCTCACGAGCCCCCCCCCGCACGGGCCCCCCGAAGGGCGGCGTCCCCCCCCCCCGCACGGGCCCCCCGAAGGGCGTCCTCCTCCTCACCCCCCCCCGGCCGCCTCGCGCGGCGCCGTCTGGACGCGAGCGAGCGCCGTGCGGCAGCAAGCTCGCAGGAGGCACGGACACTCGCTGTGGGTGTCAGGGCTGACGATTGAGTCCAGCAAACGGCTTTCTCACACCACTGCTGGCAGAAAGGCTTCCGCTAGGGGGAGCTGTACAGAGCCACTCGAGGATGTTTGGCCTACACTTCCTTCCTGTCGACCCAACCAACTGTGCCGTACCCCATTGGTGCTGCTATCTGCTGCAGACGTCGTGTGATTGGTTTCGCTTCTCGAGATAAGCCAGTTTGAGGCACAGTCGAAGACGCAGGCTGCTGAGCCTGGACTTGACCAGGGCCAGGAAGCTGGCAGCACGGATGGCTGGGGGGGGGGGGGGGTCACCTCCCACTCGGCAAGGGGTGACCGGGCGAGGGGTGCTTCACTTGCATCACGGGTTCCATCCAACCTCCTTCACGTCAGCATCATGCCGCTGCTGGCTGGGGAGCTCCGTTTTCTCTCTCCCGATTGTGGACGTCAACATCACCGCCGCACAAACACCGAATGGCGACCTGTGCGTGCATGTTCCACCCGCTGCTTTACCTTAAGCCGTAACAATATGCGGTTGCAGATGATTGCTCTAAAAACCGTTTAATAATCATCTAATCCACCCCTTTTCATAGGTCAGTATCATTTCGACTAAATGGGTTGAAAATGCTTTCATTACCGTGTCAGATTGCTCCTTCGCGTGGCACGGGAGCGAGTAATGATGTTGGCCGGCATGGCCCAGCAGCCCACTAGTGGGTGCCCCCCATTGCCCCCCAGGTTCCACCGCCCCCCCCAGGCATGAGTTTGCCATTGGACGAGGAGACACAGCAGCCGAGGGCTCGCGAGTGAGTGGAGACGTTAGGGGACATTTCAAGAGGGGGCCCTCCTCAGTGACCTGGCTCGGCGTTGGGTCCAATCGAGGCAGCACCGCTAAGAACGTTGTGGTTGTTGTTGTGGTTGTGGTGGTTGTTGTTGTTGTGGTTGTTGTTATTGTGGTTGTTGTGGTTGTTGTTGTAGGTGTGGTTGTGGTTGTTGTTGTGGTTGTTGTTGTTGTGGTTGTTGTTGTTGTGGTTGTTGTGGTTGTTGGGTTTAATTTTTCGGTCTCTGCCAACCGCGACGAGCGGCAAAGCTGTGGTGTTCAGTCAGGTGTTGAGGCTTCGGCGGAGCGTTGAAGTCAGCTGCGTGTGTGTATGCTCGGCGGATTGTTGCACCGCGTGACCCTGAGAGATGGAGGGATCTTGAGAAGGCCTGCATCTAGCAGTGGACTGACCAAGGCTGATGATGATGATCTAGCAAATTAGATTTTTCAGTTAAATTTGCATAACTCAACTCTTGATGGCTGAGATTTGTAAACGTAATTGGTGAGTGACACCGGGTGAACTGATTCTGGAGGCGATGAAAAACTAAGAATAGGCTTTACCCTTTCTGGCAATAAAACAGGTGTTAAGATGTTCAAACACTAAATATAAACCTTCTGGAAGAAATCAAGTCTGCGTTAACCACACGTACTCGTGGTGAACATGCAAACAGACATGCTCTGAATTTAGACTTAAAACTTTCGTGACTGCAGGAATTCATATTCTTGGTTCTTTCGGTAAAGTCACGGAGATAGAAAACAACAATCTAAGTTGCTCTGATAATTAATAGATGCATTACTTGCTTTACTACCCGGCTTCGCCCGGGACTTGGATTCTTGTCTTGATTAATAGACGTCCTATGTGGAGGGTTGGGGGGGGTGCGTGACGTCAGCAGGCACACATCGTGACGCTACCGCATGCGGTGACATCACAGATGGGACGTCACCACTCACTTGCTGTGCAAAATATATCCATTATTGCGCCCCCCCCCCCCCCAAAATACAACAGTCTATTTTGATAATTTTTGCATTGTGTACAGTCTGTAAGCTACCCACATGCTAAATTTCAAGTGTGTTGCATTTTGGGAAGTATGCTAAACATTTCGAACAGACACATATTCACAAATTTCCCTTTTATATTTGTAGATATTTGAAACTGATTGGCCTACACCAGAGACAGTCTTCTTTAGGGCCAAGTCTTACCAGTGTCAGACCAGAGAACGCAAAAGGCGAACAGCACAAAGGCAATGCCACCATCAGGGCATTTATAGCTCGGGGTGAGCAGCCTCAACATGGCACCTTGATTCTGCAGAGATTTACAAAATGAGCCGAGTGACGGAGGAGTCAATCCCAGCCTCTGACAAATTCCAACTCCCCACGCGCCCGTACGGGCAGACCAACAATTCCACTGGTGACTCGGCAGTCAGTCGGCTGGCATCTACACAGCAACCTGCAACATCTCACACTTCCACATCGATTGATTGTTTATTGAAGGTGTCAACTCTATGAGCTGTACAAAGGGTAAAGGCGCAGCCCTGCAATGTGTCGTTCATCCCGCTGCTGGCAGAAGGGTCTCCACTCGCGGCAGCTCTAGACAACTCTATCTCAATGTTAGTTGACATTCGTTCGCACAGTATGTATCCAGCCGTGCTAATCGGAGGTGCGGGTATGACAGTCTCAAGGGTTTCATCTTCTTGGTTCTTTCGGTAAAGTCACGTAGAAGGGAAGTAATAAAATAATAAAAATAAAACATAATAAAATAATTCTCACGACGTTTCGGCTACAACGCAAGCAGACGCTGTCTCCCCGACAGACCTGGTCTTCACCTAAGGACGGCTGATTGCGTTGTGGCCAGTAACGTCGTGAGAATTATTTTATTATGTTTTATTTTTATTATTTTATTACTTCCCTTCTACGTGACTTTACCGAAAGAACCAAGAAGATGAATCCCTGCAGTCACGAAAGCTTTAAATCGAAGTCTCAAGGGTATTTAGCCCACCCTTCCACGCTGGGCCAAGACAGCGAGAGGTCTCGGGCATACGGAGTCTACTGGCACATGGCACAATTGCTTTGCAGCGTCCGCCCAGATTAGCACGACCCGATTCATGGGAGGAAATGTTCTTGTTAGGGTTATTTTTATTGTACGTATTATGACGTATTATGACTGCGTGACCACGATTGTCCTCATCGTCATACTTGTGGAGTCATCATCACCGGCATCAGCAGCAGCAGTATCATCATCCCATCGTGTTTTGTACTGTATGTTGTCGTAACGTTCTGAGCCGCCCCTACTGGACATCTGTGGAAAAAAAAGCTGTACAACTCATCGGATTCCTCCAGTATAAATACATATTCTGATCCTGATCATCGGCAGCGCGACGTTTAATTTAGAACGCGCCAAAGGCTGCAAAAAGCAATCCACCACCCGCGAAGGGGTCCGGGTGGATAGATGGGGGTCCGAGCGAACAACGAGAGCACGAGGCGCGGTGTGATGAATATTCATCGCTCCAGTGGTGAGCGGCGCGCGAAGCTGCCCGCTGAGCCCTCCCTGCCCGCTGAGCCCTCCCTGCCCGCTGAGCCCTCCCTGCCCACCGAGCCCTCCCTGCCCGCTGAGCCCTCCCTGCCCGCTGAGCCCTCCCTGCCCGCTGAGCCCTCCCTGCCCGCCGAGCCCTCCCTGCCCGCTGAGCCCTCCCTCCGCTGAGCCTCCTGCCCGCATGAGCCCTCCCTGCCCGCTGAGCCTCCCTGCCCGCTGAGCCCTCCTGCCCGCTGAGCCCCCCTGCCCGCTGAGCCCCTCCCTGCCCTCTGAGCCCTCCCTGCCCGCTGGCCCTCCCTTCCCGCTGAGCCCCCCCTGCCCGCTGAGCCCTCCCTGCCCGCTGGGCCCTCCCTGCCCGCTGAGCCCTCCCTGCCCGCTGATGCCCTCCCTGCCCGCTGAGCCCCCCTGCCCGCTGTGCCCTCCCTGCCCGCACGAGCCCTCCTGCCCGCCGGTGGACCTCTCCCTGCCCCGCTGAGCCCTCCCTGCCCGCTGAGCCCTCCCTGCCGCTGCCCTCCCTGCCCGCTGAGCCCTCCCTGCCCGCTGAGCCCTCCCTGCCCGCTGTGCCCTCCCTGCCCGCTGAGCCCCCCCTGCCCGCTGAGCCCTCCCTGCCCGCTGTGCCCTCCCTGCCCGCTGAGCCCTCCCTGCCCGCTGAGCCCTCCCTGCCCGCTGAGCCCCCCCTGCCCGCTGTGCCCTCCCTGCCCGCCGAGCCCTCCCTGCCCGCCGAGCCCTCCCTGCCCGCTGAGCCCTCCCTGCTCGCGGCACGCGTCACGGCATGGGGGGAGCGGGGCCCTGTGATGGTAGCGAAGCGAACGACGTCACTGGCAGCTCGGGAGGGTAACCTTCAAGTGAGTACCGATAAAGCCCCCCCCCCCCCCCCACGGAGTGTCAGAATCAGCAACGTTACCGCAGCGAGTTGTGGCTTTGCACGACGTTAGTTTTTTAAATCTGTGCTGATAAAGGTCAAAAGTCCCTCTCCTGCATAACCACATAATTATATTTACGCGATCTAACCCAAAACACCTTTCTTATGGACATGTACTGGACGTTACCTACCCACAAGCGACCCGCCAATCCGCTAACCGCGGTGAACCCATTCTTACTGCCCGGTGGCACCAATCGCTTCAACTGGCGCGCCTCGTACGTTCAGTGCGCTCACCGCTCCACCGTAGCACCATCCCCAAAACATAGCGACATCAACTAAAACAATATTATAATAGTACGCAAATTAAAATGTAACGAGAATGCGCTATTATATGTAAGCACGTTTGTTTGTTGTTGCTTGGCTTTGTACGGAATAACTTTCTTGTCTGCTTGTAAATCTGTCCCAGGGATACCACCGCTAGTCAACTATTGTCCTACAGAGCGGGCTGTCAAATGCACGTCTGCGTCACTGCTCTTGTGACTGCAGAGGACGGCGCTGGCTACCATCGGCGGCACTGCAGCCAGTGGTGGAAACTCCACGTGTCTATGGCTGGCACCAGTCTACCCTCATGCGACAAACACCGACAATTATATTTTACAGGATCTATGATCGTTTTTACAATATCTATAATCGGGTATCCAAACGCTTGAACATTGTTGAATACGGTAAACCCCTGACACCGTGAAGATGCAACGCCTACCATTCTCATACCCGATGTTGCAAACTCAAAACTGTTCACGTAACTCCAAGCCACGGGTAGAATAGACATTGCCAATCAATGCAAAGTTTTCTACAACTCACGTGCGATTGAAGACGAAATATCGCATACAACCAAGTAGAGACGCAGTCTAGGGGCTGTTAAAATACTAAATAACAAACACACGTTCATGGTTGACTCTTTGAAACACAAGGCGATATACAAATTACTCTAATGATTACTCCACTGCCAAGTGAATAGTACACGCCGATATTAAGAATGCACACACACATTAAGGCATTGGGTAAAACATCACTGGCAGGACTTTTCAGAACCGGTCCTGAGCTTATGCTGAGGCTTAGTGGAGTAGCTTAAGCGTCACAATTCATCGCATCGGATCAGCAGCATTGGATCACGATCCAAAGGCAACTCTGCACCGGTATCGACATTCAGGTGTCTCCATCAGCAGAGTTAGGCTTGCTTCAACCATTGCCGACAAAACTGCCCGAATGTTTGAGTAAGAGACGGCTCTCTTGTAAAGCTGCAGACACACGCGGCGCGATGCCTCGACACAGAACGCAGTCGGCACGATCCGAGTCGCCTGCGGTACTCACCTCCTGGGTGACGAGGCTGGAGGCATGAGAGCGCTTCTTCTGCTGCTGCTGCTGCTGCTGCTGCGGCTCCAGTAGCTCGTCACTCTCTCCCAGTAGTTCGTGACTCTCTCCCAGTAGTTCGTGACTCTCTCCCAGTAGTTCGTGACTCTCTCCCAGGAGCTCGTCACTCTCTCCCAATAACCCGTGACTCTCTCCCAGTAGCCCGTGACGCTCACCCACTAACCCGTGACTCTCTCCCAGTAGCCCGTCACTCTCTCCCAATAACCCGTGACGCTCACCCACTAACCCGTGACTCTCTCCCAGTAGCCCGTCACTCTCTCCCAATAACCCGTGACTCTCTACCAGGAGTTCGTGACCTTCTCCCAGTAGCCCGTGACGCTCACCCACTAACCCGTGACTCTCTCCCAGTAGCCCGTCACTCTCTCCCAATAACCCGTGACTCCCACCCACTAACCCGCGATTCCCACCCATCTCCTTCCAATCCGGATCCATCTCCTCTCATGGCCCTGCGCTCGACGGCGCCACGGCGAGACGAGGCGCACCGCCGCCCATTCCCTCCGCCTCGTCTGGGACCCTCTCACCACCTCCCCCCACCACCTCCCCCCACCACCTCCCCCCACCACCTCCCACCCACCTCTCACCACCACCAGGACCCCACAAAGTGACGGCGGTCCCAGAAGCTGCTGCTGAGTTTGCTGAGCCGCTCTCACCCCCTCTCTCCCTCCCTCTACGGATGCCGCACAAGCTCTCACTCGCTCTCCCTCCCGTGCCACGCACCCTCGTGGGAGATGCTTCACATGCTCATTCTGACATCATGCGAGAGGAGTTGAATAACAATCGATAAATAATAGAGGGAGCCCATCGCCACATGCCACTCGCGCCAACGGCGACGGCTGCCGCCTACAAATAACCCAAAGTGAAGCTGCGTTACCGACACGCTGTGGTCATGCCGTCACAGACACGTGCGTGTGTGTGCGTCTGTGCGTGTGCCAGATTTGCCTCGTTTATCTATCGTGTACTTAGACTGCGCTTTTATGAATGCGGTGAAAATTCGCCCGTGAAATAATCTAGAGACTCGGGCGCAAGGAGGCAACCTCGAGAGAGAGAGAGAGAGAAGCAATCTGTGGGAGACGCAAGGGTGAACTTCACCCCGTGGCTCGGACACAAAACAACGAGTTGATAACTTTCGTTCCCGGGTACCCCCGCGGCTCCCCCTGCCCCACCCCGCGGCTCCCCCTGCCCCACCCCGCGGCTCCCCCTGCCCCACCCCGCGGCTCCCCCTGCCCCACCCCGCGGCTCCCCGGTGGACGCTGCCCCGCTGTCCCTGTGCTCCCGTCTCTCGGACTCTGCATGGACAGCAGCAGCAGCAGCGCCCGTCCCGTCCAGCCCAGTCTCCGTCCAGCCCAGTCTCCGTCCACGGCGTATAAGAAAAATCAAACCCCGCAAACAGTTTTCCACTCGTAAGCGTGACGCACACGCGGAGAGCTCCCGTTGAATTGACAGGGGGATTGACGAGGCTTTGATTTTAGAAAAAAAAAATTCTATAAAAAGGCATCAGCCACCCCCCTCCCTCCTCCACGACCCCCCCCCCGCTAACGACAATCGGCCTCAAATCGAGAGCCTCCCTGTCTAATCATCTTACGGGCGATTCCTTCGCATGGCTGGTACGGATTAGAGACGGGGAGCCCAGTGGCACTGATGTGGAGCGACATGAATTCACTGTGTGTGTGTGGTTAAGCTTACCTCGTGTTCATACCAGTTTGCCTTTTGGGTATTAAACGATTCAGCTGGCACGCAGAGCCCGGGCCGTGTCTTGTCAACGCAACTACTCGAGTCCGTGAATGTGAAATGCGATTACAAAAGAGATATGAGCGTAAAAGTTAAATCCCGATTTGGCATTGTTTGGTATTATTAGAACGCCGTCAAATAATGCACGAAAACAAAGAAGGCTCTGTATATATTTGTGTGTTTTTCATAACGGGTGGACGAACCGAACATTACTTTAAATATTGGAAATTATACCACACAATTGACGTTTATTGCCCTGCACATGACAAATGCTGCACAACAATCGTTTCCAAGGCCGTGGTACAACCATGAGTGATGTTTCGCCGCCAAGAGCATAATGAATGCATCGCGACGGGCGCTTGGAAGATCGTCGGAGGACTCGGGAAAAAAATATCTGCCGGCATTATTCATGTCTCCATTGAGTTACATCCAGCATTTGTTTAAATCTCCTGGTGTTTTCTTTGCAGGGTCATAAAAAACTAATTTCCCATCACTCACGAATGTCGGTCGAGGGCATAGCAGCAACACTCACTGACGTCCACTGTAAACCACACTGCTACCACCATGCACATCGCCTTCGGCAGGGAGCTGCAGTCAATGTCATCATCATCATCAGCTATGATCTATACACTGCTAGACGAAGGCCATCTCGAGCTAAAGGTCATCTGTGGCGTGTTCCCTCATTTCGTCAATTTTCACCAACTGGTGTCGTCCATCAGATCTCCTGGCGCGGCAGGAGTAACAATGGGCAAGTGTATTACAACTCGCTTGTACCCGCCAGGGTTCGCCGCGTGTGCTGGGGTCACGTGTGGGCACCTTAGCGCCCTCCGAGACGTCTGTCCGGCTAAGGCCATGGGCCCTCCAGTCGGGGGGCAATCTACAGAGCTACGGCGGCAGGGGCGCGAGAGAGACATTGCAGGACTGCAGCTTCACATGCTACCTGCGTGGCACGGCTGGCTACGTACGGTGCGAAAGACGTTCAACACTCGTGCAATGCGTTTGGTCACTTGTGACAGATCTTCTCTCGTGACGGCGAGGGGCGGTCAACTGGAACCGCAGCTGACTATCAACGCGACGGCTGTTGCTTTGTGGAATTGACGATGGCTCTGTGGACAGTGAATGGCAACGAGAACGCCAACTGCGAATGAGCGACGCTGAACGCTGCAAAGTTTTCGCGGAATCCTCCTCGCCCGACAGCGGCTTCATTATCGGTGTTTCACAGCGCCTCGGCGCTCGAGGGATTGGGGGGGGGGGCAGTGCTGGATGAAGCTGGTGCGGGGCCTGTAGCATATGTTATTAGGGGCCCTAAATATAATAAACACGTAAATATTATAACGCAAATTTTTTACTTGCATAGTAAAGTAATTGTATTGTTTCATTTGCTATTCAGCCAGATAATACGACAAATCGATAACCTTAAACACCCAGTCGTTCATGAAAGTTGAAGGCAGTATAGTACTATAGTAATAGAGCAAGTGCAGAATCACTGAACCGGAATTGATAGCTTGAAAGCATTTAGCGCGGGGCTCTTCAAAGCGCGGGGCCTGTCGCTACTACATATGTAGCTACATTTGCTACTCGGGCTGCCCCGGCCCGCTCGTCGTCCCAAAGGGCCGATTCCAAATACTGCGGACGCGAGAGGGGCGAGCGATCTGGGGGGGGGGGGGGGGGGGGGGGGCAACTCCAACTCACACCACGTGGCCCAGGCAATCGGCCACAAGCTGAGCTCGCGCGGCGAAACAAGAACATCAACAACAAGCAACAACACAAAGACCAGGGCAATTCTAGATTTGAAGTTTTCGCGACTGCAAGGATCCATACTCTTTGGTTCCACTCGGTAAAGTCACGTAGGTGAAAATAAATAAATAAATAAACTTTTATTAAATTACGACGTTTTGGTTGCAACACAAGCAATCATCATCAGGTGTAACAACCACAGCAAGAAAATGTTTTACTGAAGTGGGAGAGATGCCGGAGTTAAGGGGTTTATATAAGGCAGAGAGGGCGGTGGGGGGGGGGGATAAGGGGAGGGGGAGCGCTGCGTGTGCGCCAGGGATTGGGACGTGAGACTGGGCGGGGGGGGGAGTGTTCGTTCAGGTGCAGGCCCTGCAATGTTTTTTTTTCTCATACCACTGCTGGTGAGAGGATCTTGTCTGGAGGGAGAAATAGAAGTCCCATCTTTTACTTTACTGCAGCCTTGCACCCCTTTGGTTCTCAATCATTAATACATGTACAATGTTAGCAAATACAAGAGTAGCTGTACTCAGGATGTGCCAGCTATTTGTCTCGATAGATAATTGGCAAGTGTCCGCCCGTCACGCTCTGCATCTCCCAAACGGTACGTGGGAGGAAAACGTACACAGAGTTGTGCAATAGGTCTGTAAATATACGTAACATCTCTCTATATATAAACATTGCTTCATGTTTAAATGAACACGATGAAACAAGCAAAAAAACATTGATCTGTTAGTCATGGAACAGGTCCGCAGCCCCCTCGCACTCTGAAGCCCCCAGTCATTCCTAATAGAGATTTTTTTGGGTTAGATCGCGTAAATATATAAATGTGTCGTTAAAACCCGCCACCACCCGACACAGCCAACTAGTAAGAGTTGTCACGTAAACAGAACATGCCAATTCGTCACTAGTACAGCACACCGGTGTGTTGGAGAGCCAAGCCACAACATTAACAATCTGAGTACGACGTTTCGCTAGTAGTTACAACCAGCTTCATCAGGCGACAGCCAGATTTGTCAGGTGGTGGCGGGTTTAACGACACATTTATATATTTACGCGATCTAACCCAAAAACCTCCATTATGGATGATATTGGTTACGAAAGCCTCCTACGTGCTAATACCCAGTCAACCTTTGCTCAGCGGGAGGTCTCTCATTCTCCTCTGCTGCCCCCACAGCCTGCAACTCCCTTCCGCCCGTCGGCAATGCTGTCCCTGTGTAGCCCAGGCTCATCACCCGTTGATTATCTTCTGGCAAGTACAATTTTTTCTTTAGAAATTAGTGTTGGGGATACACACACATCTCCTTCTCTAAGTGATGCACGTCCCACTATTTGGTATGGTGTGGTTGCATTTAGACGCAGCATAACATCTAAATCCTGCTTTCATTGTGTTGCATGATTTGCAGCTTAAATCAGAGATACACAGCCAAAGTAAATGTTAACGCATTAATTCGTCGTGAAGTCGATGGTTGGGCCACCGTGTATATCCATGGCATGGCCCGATTCCGTAAAGGATCACTGTCGGTGATGTGTGAAAGGTTCCAGGTGGCCAAGTGGCTCAGAGCATGGAGACCCTGGGTTTGAATCCAGCTTTCAACCGCACGCGATTCATCCGCGTTCTCAAGCGAAGCCAGTTTCATGGTTTTAGCTCGGTCGACAATGACTACCCAATACATTTGACAAATTGAGTTTGAGGTTTCGCTCAAATTGCCTAAATTCCAGCTCAGATTTGGATTTAATCGACACGGGACGAACACTTTGCAAGACAATAAGAGCCGAGGGGGGGGGGGGTCCCAGCGTGGATAAAGAGGCCGAGTGAAGTGGATTGAGAAGTAGTTCTGTGAGGGGTCATCTTTCGGGGCCTTTGTCTGACACAGGGTGATGCACTGCCAGCTTCCGGAGTTGCACTTGCATAGGTCTTTGTCTTAGGGTACGACACCAGTGGCTCAATCAGAATATCATTTTGGAAACAGAATATAAAACATTGCAGTCAAATTGAAAAGTGTTTATAGCACGGATGGGCATAATGCACGCTTATAGTATTACAGCAATCTACACGCATAGCGCTATTACGTCTGTATGTGCATGGTCTGTATTAGATGGAGGTATTGACTTTGCTCCTGAATCAGGTTTTTTACATATAGCACTGAATGCGTAAGGCACCATCGCCCTCTGCTGACAGAGTTGCAATTTTACACGCGTATTGGTCCATCGTGCGATGTAGATATATTCGCCTGTACCCTGGGAGCCTCAGCTGGGTCTCGTGACTCGCTATCCGACGGGAGCTGCCATGTTTTCGTAGCAGCCAGCGATGATGGCTACACACAGCATATTTGAATTCAGTGATTCGCGAGTAATTTTATTGTTTTAGTTTAGCAAACTTGGACCATCACGCTGGCACGCAATGTTTCCACTCTTGCGAATTACGGCACGGGGGATCTTTGACGTCCACTGTGCAGCAGACGGCGCCGACTATTGTTGCGCTTCGTACACACACCGCGGTATTAACCAGCGCGGCTGTTGGATTTCGAACCGGGAAACCTCTGCGACGAGCGGCGAACGGCTCAACCGCTTGGCCGCGTCTCCTAGGGGATGCTTTCAGAGCCAGGACGCAACCTTTGACCGCGCGGTCCCCCGTGAGCACGAGTGCACGCCACCAGCAGCGCGCACGGGCCACGCTTCGCGCGCTACCGCACGAGCATTGATTCATAGCCCCCTGCAAATTGATGGATTTTTTCCATCAATTGAGTTATTTTGGTCACCAGTTTAAATATATATTGGCTGCAGGGAGTCGTGAGCATTGGGTGTTTGTGTGCATGCATACGTGTATGTGTGTGTGTCTCTATGTGTGTGGGTGGAGTGGTAGTGTCGTAGTTAGCGGGGTGCACTACACACCCAACGAGGCGAGTTTGATTCCCACCCACGGCCAACACCGGTGAAGAATGATCTGAACCGGTGCTGGGCCTTCCCCAGGTCGACTCCGCCTCAAATGAATACCTGGTGTGGCGTGTGAACATTGCTACTCGGGAGACAAAGGCGGCCGGGCGTGATGATGGCCATCCACCCAATCATGTGCCATGCCGAGATTCACAGTTCGCGAACAGCACTTGCCCCAAAAGTCAGTGAATGCTACCCGAGGGATCTTTATCTTGTCTTTGTAGTATGCGTTGTGTGTCACAGCCTTCTCACGTTTCCCAAATTCTGCCTCGGGGACGGCGTCGAAGCCACGCGAAACGAATCGCGATTGTTTACCATCTCCGCACGCGTGCGCGTGGTGAGACTCGAGAGGCACAAAGAGAGAGACGAGAGAGATCCTCATGGAACGACGAGACAATGATCATCCATCTCCATTTGCACGCACGCAGGACGCTTCACCAGGTAAATCTACCTGTGCGGATGCGACGCGCGCGCGCGAGCGATGCAACACGAGCCATGGTATTGTGTGCCCCCTTTGTGTATCTGTGCACCACTGGTTGTTGATGCAGAGAGGCCTGTTTACTCGAACAATACTCTATAGACATCCTCCTGCTGCTATCGCGGACGTATTATATTGCGACAATGAGCCCTGCGCGGGGCCACTGCCACGTGCATGGCTGCTGCTGCTGCGTAATTTCATCGGTAGTTTTTGGCCAACACGGAACGCCATATGTTCCTCTCGTGCGGTATTCCCATGCACGTCTGCCGCTCCGTGTGCAACATTCTGCTTACTGCATAACACAATCAAACTGCAATTTTCGCTAATGGACGATGAAATTAAATTACTCACAAATGGAAAACAAAATGTAATTGAAGAATGATTGATTGCGTTGGGCTTGTAAAATATAAAATGTTAAATAAAACTCATGTTAGTGGACATGCCTGACACTTCATAATCGTTTCTTTAACAGTCTCACGGAGTCCCAAGACACATTTGCAGAAGCTTACCGCTTGGGATATTTGGTCCATTCCTTGTTCTAATCACGATGGCCTCCCCAAGCTGAAAGGGTGATTTGACAATCCTTTACTCATGTTCCTGGGTTTGTCAAAGTACGTTACCGTATTTATTTACCCAGGAATGCCTCACTCGCCGAGTCTCGGTAGTAGGTTTTAAGGGGGTCTCGCCAAGGTTCGCAGTAGGGGGCGATGTTGCTCTAATTTTCCATCGAGTATTTTGTATTTTGGCCAAATGTGGACCATGGGCGACTATTTTTCAGACGTCATCGGATCTTGTACACTCGCATGTGAAGCAGACGCGGCGTGCGTTTCGAACGTTTAACGTGCCCGCCGCAGTATTAACCAGGCCTGCCCTGGAGTGCTAACCGCGAACCTCTGCTACCAGCTGTAAAACGTGCGGCGCTCTAAACTATAAAAAAGAAATCCCCAGGCAAGGCCCACTGAGTAATAGAGCTGTTTCTTTTAGAAGCTACCTGGCCAAAAATGATACCTCAACGAAGTGGCCTGTCACGTGGAAATTTATAGCAGGAGCTAAAAACTCTAAACGCGTGTTTTTAAATGCGGAGGGAAAAACCGGAGGACCCGGAGAAAAATACATACGACAACGGAGAGAACATGCAAACTCATAATATACGGCAAACTTCAGGGTCGGGATCGAACCCACAACCTCCTGTATACCAGGCGAGGTGCTCGGCCTTGCTACTTGCGACGCAGCGCCCCACCGCACGGCTGCAGGCGCGCCACGTCGCTCGCTCACCTGGGTGACCTTCTCGGTGACGTTCTGCGTTCGCTCCTTGACGCGCGGGGCGATGAGGCGGCGCTCCGAGGTGGGCGGCGACACGGGCGAGGCGCCCGTGTGCAGCTCGGCCAAGTTGAGCGTGAGCTGCGGGAGTTTGCTCAGCGCCCGGTAGCGCATCAGGTCCGAGTCGGACGTCGAGTTGAGCAGCGGCGGCTTCACGTGGTTGCCCGTGCCGCCCTCCGCCGCCCCCACTTTGGCACGGGTCAGAGTCGCGGCAGTAGGCGGGGACGGGCGGGGGGGCATTGAAAATGTGAACGAGAAACGAGAAACGCGTGAGTGGAACTGAGCGAGGCGCAGACTGGTGGTGGCGTCACGTGATCCGCAGGCCGCTGTGTTCGAACCAGCCGTCCAGGATCATTCTTGCACTAATTATGTTTTGGCGGCCTTAAAATCATACAAAGCAATACAATTTGGAGTCTAACTGCAATGCAAGTTCACGTATTTGCATCTTGTTAGTTTTACACGCTTGCATTGGTTGTTTCGATACAATCGCTGTATTGCAGCATCTGAACGCTGATAATTAATGAATAGATACAAAATAATTCTGAACATGAAATGGGACATTGCCCCAGTTGCCATTAAAACCATTTCGTGGATTGGAAGGGCGCCAATTAGTTTTTTTTTGCAAATTAACTTATACTTAATTATAATTATGAATAACCAAGAGATAACACTTCCGTCCATGTAAACAAACGCACAATACATCTGAGCGTAATTGAAATAATTTTTTTTGTCTTTATTCGCTTTAAAAAATGTTGCATGAACTAACAATGTTAATTGCATTATAATAACATCATACGCATCTCTAATAGGTTAGATTAATATTGCAGGGTGCAAACTGCACATTTTAATTGGAGCACTGATTAGAACGGACGACCTCAAGCCGCAAAAACTCAAGGCCCGTTATTGTTCACGTCCATTACGGAAGAGGTGAAACAAAAAAACAATAAACCAAACGCGACCCGTTTGGCCTCGGCGGAGTGCGACGCGTGCGGAAAGTGGGAGCCGCTCACTCGCCAACTCCGCGCTCGCGCGGACGCCGCCGGCACGCCGCTTCACGGAGTCGGCCACGTACGGTGCGAAAGAAGTCCGACATTGAGCATGCAGAGCGCTCGCAACTGCGTATCGATAAGACGTTGAAACAACAACGATACAAACGGGAACGTGAGTCAGTGGCAAGGCTGCAGGCGCAGGGGCGTGAACGCGGACCACGCGAAGGCCAACAGCGAGGGACTGCCATGCGCGGCGCGGGGAGACGAACGGCACGACTTTCACTCGTCGGCTACGATGATGCATCACGACACAGTGGCTAGTAGAATAATCACTTTGTGGCTAAAAGGATGCTGCTTTTCCTTCTGCTTTCAAATGAACTTGTAATCAATGAAAAATAATCGTAATAATAATAATCAATAATCTACTCCTGTACCTTGTAATTTACCACCCCCATGATGGTGACGGCTGTGAGCAGTGGCTTATGCGCAATGCAGTGTCCTAGCGCGGATGGCACGGGCCCTGGTGCAAGGGGATGCAATGGGGGCCTCCGACCTATTCCCTCTCCTCTCGGCAGCCCGGTGCCTGGGCCCCTCGGAGCCGTGTGTGCAGGCGGCGCAGCTGCACCGCCTGCACACTCCATTGCCACGCCACAGCAGCCGCAGGCGCTTCTCATCACGCCCCCCCCCTCGACTGTATCAAAAACCCAACACACTCGTCAATAACTCTCCCCTACCGTCTGCGTGTAATCGGCGACGTTTCTTCAGAGCACACAGATGACGCTGTGCACGAGGGCGATTTGGGGCAGAGTTCGTGGCGGGTGTTTTGCACGTTGTTGTGCTTGTGCACCGCTGCCAGCACCGTGTGAGGAATGAATGTCCGAATGTTTTCAAATTCATGATCTGGAAACCTTTGGTCATGTTGGTCATGTGTGCGCCAACAAAAACGGCCCGTCGGCAGATGTCTTGTCACAAAGCATTTCTGAAAACCCGCGAACGTAGGTTAATTAAGGGTGGCGACAACATTTGTGTTGTTGGTCTGGGGGGAAATAGGCCAAGAGGTAGAACGACGCTGCTTGAAGACTTCACTAGAAGGAGTCTATCGAGTGAAATGAAGGAGACAGCTGAAGATCACAAGAACGTAGGGACACGACGAGGGTTACAGACGAGGGAGGGGGGCATCCTGCTGAACCAATGAGCTTGCTGGGTTTGTTTGTCGCGATATTGATCACGAATCTCATCAAGGCGTTTGTTGAAAAGTCCCCCGGTGAATCAGCTTCCACAACTCTGCCCGTTCCAGCCTCCAACATCTCTTTATAAATATATAAATAAACATCCTCGTAATTTTTATTCTGAATTTTCCTACACGAAGCTTCGACTCGGACAGGACGGAAGGAGCTGCTCGAGCCAAAGAACTGTCGAGTGAAGAAGAGCGAGAGACTCTTTCATCTTGGTCCACTCCGCACACTCAAGTTCCTCCATAGAAGTCGCTGAGGCAAATCATCGGCAGACACGCGTGAGCCGCAGTCTGTGTGGATGGTACTTGGGGTTCCAGTTGACTGATTGTCTTCGCTTTGTCAAATCATAATTTCTTGCCCTTCCTTTGCAAAATAATTTTGTCACGTTTTTTAATGTTTACGACCGATTCCTGTAACGTGTACCGATGCTCGCCGCCTGTATCGCGAGCTGTGTAACAATGATTGTAACTAACAGCTGCGCTGTATAACATCTGTACCCTCGCAAGGTACCCGTGAAAGAAACTTACAGCTCATTGAGGCCTTCCTGTTGAAATGAAATGTAATGTAAAAAAAGCTAATATGTACACCGTATTTATTTTAAATGTAATATCACCCCCACTCAAGTGGGTATCAACACACTGTACACTAAAATAACATGCGAAGACAATCAAATAATTTTGAAGTAAAAGCCATGAGAAAATAATGAGTCTTGCACTCCCTCCTACAAACACTGAGGCCTGATTCACCGTCGGCAAGGCATTACAGATTACAAATTAGATTTCCTCGTTACATTTCATACGTAGGCTTTCACGGCCAATATGATTTATAATAGTTTTATGGGCGTTAAGGTTGTGTCAGTAAAATTGTGTGTCGTCACCCGTCCTCCACCCGACACGGCCACTAAATAAAAGCGTCACGCGAATCAAAGCTGCCAAATGTCGTACTGCTTCAGCAGCACACCACCGGCGTTGTTGTTGTTGTGGTGTTGTTGTTGTTGTTGTTGTGTTGTTGTTGTTGTTCTTGGAGGGGAATGTCAACGACGCTGAAGTGGCTGCAGAAGTTTCGCTGGAGACCACATCCAGCACCATCAGGTTGTTAACGGGAGCTTACATCTCGAGATGGACCCAGTCTAGATGTTGTGAGACCGCTCCCCAACAACAACAACAGCACAGGTGGCGCTGCCGAAGCAGTAAGACATCTGTCTCCTTTGAGTCACGTGACTCTTTTATTAACTGACCGTGTCGGGTGGAGGAGGGTTTGCGACACACATTTTTAACCCAAAAGAAACCAATTTTGTTCGCGAACCAAGGAAGCGGGCAGTTTCAGTCGCGAAAAAACCCAATTCCTGTCAGAGCAGGAGCAGGAGGGCGCCCTGCGCTGACGACGCAGGGCTGTGCCACGCGGAAACCTTGAACGCTTGACTGGGGAAGTTACATGCAGCAGTTGTCTGGCAGTTGCTTCTGATCACCGTCTCACTTGGCCGCCGACTGATTTTTTACTTTGCCTTGTTTTGGTTTTTATTGTTCACTTTGTTGACATTTGTCCACGCTAATTGATGGGTTTTGCCACGATTCTTGTCTCTCGCTGGTCTGATCGGCATTTAGTCTCATTATTTTCTTCTGTTTTGAATATTTAGTTTTGCATTGATAAGCAGCATACTCTTATGCAATTCACTTCTGATTGTTGTCTAACTCATTTGGTTGGCAGGTTTTTAATTTCAATTCTCCTTAGTTCGTTTATGTGTCTTTCATACTTTTCGTGTGTTCATTGTTTCATTTTCTTGCGAGCCTTGTTGAGGTTATTTTGCATTTAACTGTTCATCGCTAAGTGGACACATTGCGTGCGCGCGACTGCCGTAGTCCTGCATTTCCCTGCCCGATGCCAGATCCTAATCGACAAAAATTAACCCATAAAAACAAAGTTTTTCACTATAAATCCTTTATATGTAAGATCACCTCTTGACATGCCCCATATATTCCCGAGGGCACTAGCGTTGACCCGTTTTACCACTTTCAAGAACCTGGCGGCTTCAATGTAACTGCTCTATAAATAGTCAACATTGTACAGCGTGGGGGCAGGGAATTCATGCCATGTGGTTAGTCAACATTTGCGTCATCATGAAACGGGCGGCTAGAGTCCTCTCGTCCTCTGGCTTGAGATAGCTGCCACCTATGGGTCAGATGATTGTCTACCACCATTAAGCAATTGGTAATTACATATTATTATTTTTCCCTAAACAGTGTAAAATTTTGGAAATTTTTTTTCACGAACATTAATTGTCTGGCACAACGAGTCTGTGTGCAAAATGTCAGCTCGATTGGATCACGGGAAGTGGGTTAAAAAACGACCGAAAGATTTGCACAGGTCGTAAGCAAGCAAGCACGCAAGCAAGCACGCAAGCAAGCATGCAAGCAAGCGAACTTAATATAAAGGATTTAAAAAGAGAGACGTCTGCTCTCCAACTGTTGCTCTCCCGGTCGAAGAGTGGCCGACGGGAGCCCAGCGACCTGACGATGCCACCACCGCCGCCGCCGCCACCGCCGCGTCTCACCTCGGAACGCCCCACGCGCTCTCAGACGGCGAGCAACGATGCGTCGATTCGCCCACTCTGAAATCGATTCTTACGACACACGTGTCGAAACTGCACGTGCGCAACATCGATTATGGGCGATTGCTTATCATTATTTGCGTATTATAACCCGATGTCACGTTCAGGCTCATGGGACAAACAAAACCGTGTGAACGAGACGAGAATGAAGCCAGAGAGGGTACAAACGGAATTGTACAAATGGGACAACATATTAAATAAATAAATAAAACCCCGTGACCCTGTGTCATGGCCCCAAATCAAGTTTCTGGGGTGAGTGGGGGTGAGTCGGTGCATACCTCATTTGCATGCACACGTCATTAAAACTCCCAGGGGTCTGCGAGAGCAGTGGCTGTGGTTTTTCTGCGAAGGGTCGGTGAACTGCGGTGCACCTTCATGCTCCCGTTGGGGATTGACTTTCAAGTGGCCATTAATATCCGTAAAATCCGTCAAAGAACCTGACATAAAATATGCAGAGGCTGCACTCGATTGGTGCATTATGCATGGAAGACAGAAGCACGTGGGCTACATTATTTATCTCCGGCGGCGATCACGGGGAAGGTGAGGAGAGTGCACGCAGCCCTTAATGATGAACACCACCTTCACCCGAGCTGAACCAAACCTGACCGCGCAGAGTCAGGTGTCTTATCCGATGTTATCGGCTCACCCACATGGGCTCTGCCAAGGGGCATCGCTTACCTGGTAATCGCGTGCCGACGGCGCACGCCATGCGGAGGGTGCAACTTGAAAGTTCGGAAGAGGACGTGGAAGGAAAGTTCCACTGCGTAAGGCCTTCGCGGTTGTGTTGTATGGCTCTCCGGTGCCGAACAACACGCGGCACAGCCCGAAAACACATCGGCAGGAGGGTGCCGTAGATGTAATCTGGAGGACGACGCTGTGAGGCTGTGATCGATGGGACGTGAGCGCAGGTGCTGGAGGAGGGCAGGTTAGCCGGACGGGCATTGGAGCGGCTCCCAGAGGCCAGCGACCTCTGGGAAGGCCTCAAGCCAGAGACGGTGGTGGTGGTGAGCAAGGAGAGCTGCTGGAGGTCACGTGTTCGTTGCGCAAAAGCTCTCAGGAGGAGGAAATCAATGGCGAGGTGCGGTGGCATCAACGGTACTGGCCGTGATGCCCTCTTTAACTCGACTAACCATGATACGGACTATTAATAGAGTCGAGCCACAATGCATAAGGATCTTTTGAAGTGAACGTGCCTGCGGTGTGTGCCGCCCTAGCATTGCACAAGTTACATCAGTCAGACGTAGTCCCTTTGACACGCGCGGGTGATTCCGATAATGTGAAATGGGCCACATTTCTCTGCTCATTCACCGGGGCTGTCACGGCGCTCACGCCGTCCCCAGCGAGGCCAGTGGATTGACAGCGCCCCCCCCTCCCCCCTGGTGCATACCGGGTGGAATAAAAAAAAGTGCCGTCGCACGACGCTGACCCATCGCGTCCCGGCACGGACCGGAGTGGCGCTTGCCGGGGGACGAGTTGATGACGGCTACGATTTACCGCGTGACCCCGGGTGAACTTTACTCCAATAGCTTCTTTTACAGCGGCCCAATAGAGAGACAATCACCCGTGATCCAGTCATCCATCAAAACGCGCGCGCAACCTCCTGTTCATTCGCACGCCACCGACATCATCCGTCCAATTTAATGTCAAATCGCTTGAATAACCATGAAAGGATAACCTAAAAAAAAAACTCTTCTAAAAAAATTACGTTTAATGATGTGATCGCTTACCGGAGCTGGAGTGGCGGGTGTGGAAGCTCCGTTTGACCCTGTCGCCCCACGCCCCAATTTCCACGTCGTCGACGGAGGAAGCTCGTCGTAAACTCCGCACGCTCTCGCGTGACCTGGCACAACGGACGGCGCGCACGCGAGCAGCCTGCTGAGAAGCGGTCGTTTTCACAGCGGTGGTTCCCGCGCCCCGCGCCATCGCCGCGTCGCGCGCTTTCAGATGCGCGCTTCTGCGGCCATCTGGAACGCCCTTTCTTAGAAAGCCACTGGAGATATGCATTTGTAAGATCCAGATTGAAAAATAATTTCTGTACAGCTGCTTTTTGCGTTCAGTTTGTTGTCCTTCTCCCGCACCTTCGATTAGCGCGATTGGCTATGTACGGTGCGAAAAAAGTTCAACATGCAGTACATAGAACATAGCTGGGTAGATTTTTTTTACGACTGGCCATTCTGTTACTCAAGTAATCATAATAATGACTAAATTTGAGTTTTTGAAGAGGGTTCTGCATTGAGACGTTTGGCCTGTTCTCATGTTGCCCAGAGAAAATCTCGCGGCCATAGCAAGTAGAGATAACACTCACAGGCGCACACTTACGGACCAATTCTCTGTCCCACAATCTGATGGCCACATTAGAGGCGAGCGCCTTTGGGAATCGATGTTGGAGAAGGCGGAATATTTGCGTGGCATCATCATCACAACAGTGGGCATGAAATCAGAGCTCAGCTGCTCTCGCTACGCGGCGGGTGACCAACACAGCCGCCTTCGCAGAACATTCACTTCAATCGAAAAACTCACCAGAACAGAAAAACGCCATCAAGACGTGAACTGCATGGGTCAAGAAAGGAGGGGAACGGCAGCCATGGCGACGAGCACAAGCCGGTACCTGGAGCGCGTGAGGCTGGAGCTGGAGCCCCTGAGGGGATGGCCCACGGCGAGGCGGTCGCGGTTCCAGCGGAGGAACGGATAGGGCCCCACCTCCATCTCGGCCTGCGACCCGGACTCCTCTCCCGCGGCCGCCGCCGCCGCCGTCTTCCGTCCGCCGGGCGTGGGTACGGCGTCCGGGCTGAGGTTGAGCGGCGTGGTGACATCGGCGTCCGAGCCCTTGCCGGAGCAGCGGTGGCGGCTGACGCTCGCCACCATGGCCATCGACTCGGGGCTCTCCCCGCCGCCGCCGCCGCCGCCGCCGCTCAGGGCCGAAGCGACCGCGGCCTCGGGGTCGCGGCGGGACAGCGAGCGCCGGCTGCCGGAGAGCGCGCGGAGGGACGGGAGCCCCAGCCGGAAGGGCAGCCCAGAATCTGCAGGGAAAGGGCGGCGGTGGTGAGCGCCGTCGTGGGACTCGGCACCCGCGGCGCTCAGGCCGCTTGCCGGAGGTGGTGAGGGCTGTTTCAGAATCTTTACTCATCCTGGAGAAATCCCATGAGCTATGAAGCTCTTTGCACGGATGTCCAGCATCTGACCGCATGTCGCCACGTCAGTCGTGTGGATTGGTGCACGTGGGTAGCATCGATATTGAAGTGTGAGACATATTGCTGCACGGCCCTCGGCTGACTTCACGCTACCACAGCCGACAGCAACACACATGTTTTATGCCGATCCAAGCTCTATCCAGGCTCAACGCTGCTTAGCTTCTGATATCTGACGAGACCGGGCACATTCTGGTGATTAAGTAATCATGTTTGGTGAAAATGCATCTGCAGGCCTCCAACACTCCACACTTCACTGAGGTCTCATTGAGTCACCACAACGTTCATGAATGTGAGTGTGTGTGCATTACACAGCCACAATGGGATTGTCGAAAATTAATTAGACATTTAATTAGACACTCTGTACACACATTAATCCATTCAGAATGTAATTGTTCGAATGCTTACAGACGTAAAATGCACATTCTGGAGACGAGCCTGACTAAACCACGCACGGACACGGGCGCACATACACACTACAACACTACACACGCAGCTGTGGGTCCTGGTGAACACACAGGTGAACATTTACACATTCTCTCAAAGCAAGCCAAGTAGTTTCTCACAAAGGAATGAGATTGAGACTTTTAAACGTCAGCTGAATGGATCACTTTACATCTCAACGCGACTTCCGATTAAAGCCGCCCGTTCTAACTTAGCGCTACTTTAATCTAACCCAAGCGGCGTTGCCGTGTTTTCCCTTCTCAGTCTCGCAATAATCTTTGATCAGCCACTCGTAACATCCCAGTGACATCTAGAAACGTTTCCCCCGAGCGGCATACCGCGCTGACAATCTTGCCAGCGGCTCCCCGCGTCTCACGCCCGTTCCGGCAGAATGTTCCCGCGGCAGCGGAGAGGGTCTTTGACGCTGCTGCCGTACACATTGCTCTGTAATTGGAAGGTTATAGGCTATTAAAATTCGAGACAAGGAGACGATTAGAATGAAATCCGGAGAAAACTTTCTCATCACGCTGACTTAGCAGCAGCAGCAGCAGCCGCGCTACGTTTCTGCCCGTGCAGAAAGCGGGAGAGAAGAACCGAGGGCGATGTTAATGAATCTACCTTGTTACATGTTCTACTCGCTAGAGCACATGGCGACCAGGCTAATTGACAGCTACATCAGTATAGCTATTGTTATAAATAGTTGTTCTGAGGATGTGAAGAACTCGGATACTAAAGTGTGAGCTACCACTCAACAGCATGTGGACCATCGCTCATCCCTCTTTATAACCCCGAGTGAGTCAATAGAAATTCCACATTCCCATGGCAGGAGTGAATTATAGCAATCGACCGGATAAGTTTAATCCAGGTCAACTAATTCTCGAATAACTTGAACACCAGCCGTGGAAAGGTGACTTTTTTTCAAGTGGGGGGGGGGGGGGGGGGGATATTCGATGTTGCAATGTGCGGGCGATGCGGCCCCAGTGTCAGCACGCGGTGAATGGTGCCGTTGGGTCCCCCGAGACCGCCCTGGGACTCGTTGGTGCTGCCCCGGCTGCCCCTGGATGCCCCTGGATGCCCCTGGGGAGATCGTTGTCGGTGCTGGGGTCCACGCGTTACCCCTGGGGCTCGTTGCTGTTGAGCCCCGGTTACTGTATCCTCCTGCGTTTGACCTCGCCGACCCTGGGCCAGGCTATGCACTCTCACTCCTCTCTAGTTCCTCTCGGGCTCCTCTATCTCCTCTCTCTCCTGCGTGTGCGTCCTCTCACCTGGCCCAGCACAACGCGTCTAGATTATTTGGAGTATGTGGCTGCTATAAATGTCCACATGATGGTAAGCCACTTCGTTGAGCTATCATTTGTGGCCAGGTCGCTTATGAGAAAGAAGCGAACAGCTCAGTGGGCCTTACCTGGTCACGTTATGACCCGCCCCTCCTGGACATCTGTGACAAAGAGCTTTATTGCTCATCGGATTCCTCAACTCTAAATATTTTGATTCTGAAAAAGCACAACTCCCCCCCCCCCCCCTCAAAGCTCATTTGACCTTCTCGAACGAAACATTTAGACGATACAGACATTGTCATTGTTGCTGTCAGCGGCAGCGGCGAGCTTATTCCACGTTGTCAAAAAAGAGGAAGCTTTATTGGAAGTGATGTGCGTTCTTAATCTAATCTGGCCTCTAAGAGGACAAACTGAGCCTTCGGCTAAACAGAGTGCTCGACAATAAACGTTCATGTAGATCTGTCCCAATGTTGGCGCACATCTCTCTTGCCTGCGCCCTGCTCACATCCTGACTGGGCACCGCGTGTCACTGTCGGCGTGTCACTGTCGGCGTGTCACTGTCGGTGTGTCACTTTGGGCCACTGAAAGTGCGGCAGCTGCGGTAAACTCGAGCCGGCACTGCCGACGCTGAGCGCCTGCTCCGCACCTGGCGAGTCGCGCGAGCCACAGCCACACCAGTTGCGTCTTCCCCAAATGTATCAGTGGCAATGGCTGTGGGCCCTCGCTATCGACCAGGAGGCCTGTGGATGATTCCCGGCCATGGCTGGCATTAGCACGACGAGTGATATCTGAACTAGTCCTTGGCCTCCCCGATTCACCGGCCAGCACTGACCAGCGTGGTGAAGTATGGTCAAACAGACCCCATGACCGACACTGTTATTAATTAAATGATGCTCATATTAAATTGCGCTGTCTTGAGACAAACACATTTCCATTCAGAGCTATCCAGAGCTCAATCACTGGCCGCATCCTTCCCGGCCCTCTGCTGGACTCGTGCAGGCGCCGTGACGAGTGACCACAGATGAAGCGAGTGCTGTGCTGGACGCGGTGTGCACAGCGTGTAAATAGTTCCCCGTAGCTGACCCAGACAGATTCAGCCCTGGAGCTACCCCTGTGGCAATGCACGACGCTTTGAGCAGAGTCACCTGAACAGCATCGCTCGTCACACGAGAGAGTGAGGGCACGTTCCCCTCGAGCCCCAACTCCCCTGCCGTGGAGCCACTATCCCTCTCCCACGCTGGTCAAACGGTGCCGCCCACTGGTCTACTTTGGTCATCATGGCTCCCGGTGCAAGGAAGTAAATTCGGAATAAGCCCCCCACCACCTTGTGCCATTCCCTCCCCCCTTCGTAGCGCCCGTGGCTGGATGAGCCTTTGGCCACTGGGGGAAGGGGGGGGGGGCTCTGCGCAGTTGCACTGCCTGCACACTCGATAGCGACGCCACTCGTGCCGCGACCTCCCCCACTGCCCCCCCCCCCGCCACACTCAGCTCGTTGTTCTCCCACCCGTGCCAGGCGTGCGCCCACTCACACGTAGGGAACTTGGCCCAGCCCATGGCGCGCTGGTTCCGGCTCTCCAGCTCCGGGCTCTCGGCATCGCACACCTCCTCGAAGTCGAGGATGAAGACGACAACATCGCCCTCCTCGTTCTTCACGGGGATGATGTGCGTCGCGCCCAGGAAGCACGATCCTGGGTGGAAGAGACGCGAAGGCGGCAACAGCGAGGGAAATTATCACGGTCGATCGATTCCGCTGCGACGCGCCGTCTCGTCGTCTCTGACGAGACTCGACGCGAGACGCCCCCTCGAGTCACGCGCACTGCAAGCGCGTGACACGTGCGGTGGGACACCCCCCCCCCCCCCCCCACTTTACACGTGGACGCACAATGTTATACGTGCATTCAACGCACCAGCCGCCCAAAGAGGTACTCTCCACAGGGTGACGCACTTAACGCACACCAAGCACACGCAAATCGCACGCTGCCCCCTCCCCCCTGCTCGCTCGCAAATGGCACGCGCAGTGGCCCTCTCACACGCAAACACACACTGCTCACACTCGATTCACTCACACTGCTCACGAATCACACTGCTTCCATACACTTACTGCTCACTCACACACAATTCACTCACTGCTCACTCACACACAAATCACTCGCTGCTCACTCACAATTCACTCACTGCTCACTCACACACAATTCAATCGCTGCTCACTCACGATTCACTCACTGCTCACTCACACACAATTCACTCACTGCTCACACACAATTCACTCACTGCTCACTCACACACAATTCACTCACTGCTCACTCACTCACGATTCACTCACTGCTCACTCACACACAATTCACTCACTGCTCACTCACGATTCACTCACTGCTCACGCACACACAATTCAATCGCTGCTCACTCACAATTCACTCACTGCTCACTCACACACAATTCACTCACTGCTCACTCACACACAATTCACTCACTGCTCACTGATGATGGAACACGTGTGCTGGTTTCTGTATTCTGGTTTGGGACACACATTTCAGAATCATAATTAGGATCTCTGTTGGAGGAATCCGATGAGCTATGAAGATATTTTTCACAGATGTCCAGGAGGGTGGTGTCAGAAAGTTAGAACAAACAATAAGAAAACACGATAGGAGTGCAAGGTTTACGAAATCTAAGCAAATGATTAAAACTAAACTTTTAGTTTTACCATTTAAAACATTTAAACACATCAAGGGTTTAAACTACGAGCCCTGAACAGGTTGACCGGTCCAGTGACACAACGAGTGGTGTCAGAACGAACCCGCGATGATGCGGCCAATGTAGCACCACGATGATGACTCCCATCGTGTTCACTTACAGCGAGCGCCAACGCACGCGGAACCACGTGACTATTATTCGTGATTGATCGTCACCAGCAGCCACCGCCAACAAATCAAAACAACAACGTTCGGGACAAAACGAAAACCAACACGAGCAACAGGAAAGGAGAAAGTGAAACGACAACGGGTTTCTCTATTGTATTTGTTGGGGTCGTGTTCGTTTGGAATGGTGTCCGACGTTTCGTTCCAGCTGCCGGGAGCCTCTTTGTAAACAAGCGCGAGAAGAACTAACGTATTCTCATGACCACAAACGCTCCGACCACCCTGGATCGTGTGTGTGCGCGCGCGTGACAAGATGTGCAGCAACGTCGTTGATCCTTGATACCCGTTTTAGGGCGAATCTTACATTTTGGTGCATCTCATACTCCGCAGAGTACGGTAGCACCAATGGCTGCGTGGACGTCTGCCACCTTCTGGTGAAACATAAACGCGATGAGAATGTGTGGACAGAAAAGGCACCGCATTTAGCCGTGGGTTATAGTATTTGTTGTATTCGCTGCTTCATCATCATCAGCCATGGTCAATCCACTGCTGGCTGCACAGTAGAGCATTAAAAAAAAACCAATTAAGTTCTGATACACGCACACCGATGATACACTTCCAATAAAAGCACAGGTCAGATATCAGGCCGCTTCGGGGCATTCCGGATGGTTTGGTCGCAAGGCACTGACCACAACCTCACCATCGTCAACACATCACACTGCGATTGAGAACACAGGTACGCACACACGTGCGTTGGGGAAAGCTTTCCTAATGCACGACGCAAATTGCATTTTGACAAAGCAGCAAGCTCATCAACGCAATTCCACAGCCAATTGTCTGCGCTGTTGTTGGGGCGAGTGTGACTTTACAGATTCCGTTGCAAAGCTGCTAAAGCCCTCGCAGCAGATGCGATTTCTGATCACAGGAGCCCTTTACGCAAACATTCATTGACCACTCCCCCACCCTCCCGCATAGGAATGGCAATCGTGAATTTAAGCCTTCGCTATGGATTTGTGCGTGGGTCGCACAGTGGCTTACAGCACAAGCAGTTGTTGTTGTTGTTATTTGGAAGCATTTGCTGCTCTCTTCATGTCGGTGATTTCACAGCAGCGGCAGCGGAGGTGATGGGGCCCTGAGGGCGAAGCCGCCTGCTGCACAGCGAGCGCGCCTGGGGACACGTGGCGTGTGCACGCAGATGTTGTTCCCGCACAGGCAGCGCTTGCGGCATCCTCGCATGAGAAGACCTCCACTGTCATTAATCATGCACAAGCCCCTTCCTTCTTTGTCAGTCCCCTGCTGCTGGGCGAAGGCCTCCGCCGCATGCCGAGTCAGTCACGGCGGGGCTGGTTTCCGTGCTTCAGCACGCTGGTCGCTGCCGGTTGGTTATAGCTCGCAGCGCGAATGTGGTTGCCAATCTAAAACCGCGGACCGCACGGACACGCCACTGGCCGCTTCGATCATTCTCCGGCAGCAGTTCAAAAACGATTCACCACGCGGCTCCTGCTGAAGCCCGCCACTGGCTCAGTCATCGATTCGGCGAATGAAATCCATTCTTTCGCTCACGATTTACACGCCGCGCGTCAGACTTGCTCGTCACGAATGACTATTTTTATGTGTGTGACTGTATGTGTGTGACTGTATGTGTGACTTTATGTGTGTGTGTGATTGTATGTGTGTGTGACTGTATGTGTGTGTGTGACTGTATGTGTGTGTGACTGTATGTGTGTGTGACTGTATGTGTGTGTGTAACTGTATGTGTGTGTGTGACTGTGTGTACGCCGCATGGAATTAATTGGGTTCGCGCGATCACCGCAGCCACTAAGAGCAGCAGAGGCAACTGCATTCACCACACTGGCACACGCCCGTGCACGCAGCTCTCGCGTCTCATCCACTGCTGGATGAGGGCCACATTCAGCACAGTGCAAACACAACACTGAATCAAGAATCAAAACGCGATGCCAAATTGTAGATGATCGAATTCACCCAATGTGGAATTGGCCAAGTGAACAAGGCAGGGCCCTCTTGACGAAGAGTCGTCAGACTCGCAGGCGCTTCTCGCAGGTAACAGAAGCACACGAGGAGTCAAATCAAAACTAAAAACAACACCAGGTGGTTCCCCGCGGCTACGCTTCTATCGAAGTTGCAACTCTTCGCCTGGGGCATTCACAACGAAGCATCCACATTCTCACCGCTCACGTGGCTGATCGGTGATGGAACGCGAGGCAACAAATCCGTTTCCATGGGTTGACTAAGCCCATCATCCCTCTCGGGTCGATAAGTTGAATATCACCTGTGGCAATGTCAACAGTCTTTGTCCTATGGGCCGACTCGCATCTGCTATAGAAATGTGTAAAGTTTCCACCACTGCTGCAGGGGATGTAAACGGGAGATGAGTAGAGCACTCGCAACGCTCGTTTGAGCAGGAGATCACTGTGACTTTTGGCTAAGATTACCACTGAACTATAAGTGCCTTAGTCTGACTCTATGAGTGACAACCGTTGAAAATGAACCTTAAGCAGCCTTAATTACCTTCAGCCAAAACGGCCTTTACAAAGGAAATGGCCAAACATCAAATTCAGAACCGTCCTAAAGAAAGTGTCTGAAGACTCGATGAGGGTACCTTGCATATTTAAATGGCCTCATTGTTGTTAGGGTCTCTGGCCCTTTGCACACTGAAGTGTCACTTGGTATATGTGTCGTGACATAGATTTAGCTACGTACTGGCTGCTGGCTGACCGGGAGGTCGCGTCTTCCCTGGCTGGTGTGAATCGGTATTCGCAGCGACCGCGTGCGCTCACAGTGATGAATGAGGCGCCACACGTCCGCGCGCGTCAATGGCGGAAACAGATGCAAACAAAGCATTAACCGAAGCAAGGCTCAATCACAATTAGAACGACATCCGAATTATAATCCTCAGGCTAAATCGCGTATAAAAGTAGGTCACAGAGATGAGAGATTTAATGAAACTGTCATTCGGCAACACACTCAGTTATTTTCAAGCCCAAAGACTTGATTATACAAGGTGTTTGTAAAGATATCATTTAATTTTAAATAATAATGCTTCGACTGATTTTCATTTCAAGTTTAGCTTCCCAAAAGTCCTCCAAAGTCCCTCTCATCCGCATCTTTATTTCATCATTTTGACGACGGTCTGCCTTCAATAACTGCCCCAAGGTACACGTTCGTTAAATTGCAACTTGGAACGCGCCCAGAATTCGGTCACTCTCGGAGGAGCCACGCGATGATCCGGTGCCAACAACTGGCCAAGCTCTGCGTTCCTCTGTGTTTCAAGGTGTTTCAATGTGTTTTTGGCCAATCCATGCAGGAGGAAGCCGGAGCACTCGGAGAAACCCCACGCGTACGAGGGGGAAACGCTCGATCCCATACAGACGCAACGGGCGGGTTCCACATTTTCGCTGTGCTGCTGCCTCCTCCTGGCGAGCCGGGGTATGGCTTCTGGTCGACGCTCACGGGAAGGGAGCTTCACAAGATGACTTGAACCTTGTGGCGGGACCCCGGGCTCCCATAAGCCCCCGGCTCTCGCACAAACTGCGTTGAGACGTCATTTTATGTGTGTTGAAGGCGAACGACACGGCTATCTATTCCTCTCGACGAGCTCTACACGATGTGCTAATCAGAGTTTCAAAGTTATATCTTGATTTGAAGCTTTCATGACTGCAGGAATCTATACTCTTTGGTTCTTTCGGTAAAGTCACGTAGGTAGAAAAGAAAATTTAAAATAATATTTTTTAAAGTTCTGTTAAGGGGCCGTCCATAAATGACGTCACGCGATTTTTGACCCCCCCCTTTCGTCACACGGTGTCACAAAAAGGCAGACCCCCCCTCAAATATGACGTCACAAAACTCTGTCCCCCCCCCCAAACCATATTTCCATTTTGAAAATAAAACATGCTTCAAATCGCATTTAAATTATTGTCATTGTAGTGCGTATTTAATGTGGCGCTGCACTCTGATGTTGTAGGAGAAAACATTTATTAAAAAAGTATATTTAATTAAGTAGAACGTGTTGTCTATATTTATCTAAAGTTGCGCATTTTGATGTGACGTCACATTTCTCAACTCCCCCCCATCGTCACACATCGTCACAAATGTCTGACCCCCTCCCCTAGGTGCGTGACGTCATTTATGGACGGCCCCTTATGACTACGGCAATTTGACAACGACGGGTGCTTGGTGAAGAACGAGAGAGGTCTGATTTCTGGTCGATGTGCGCGCTGGGACGGAGTCGCCAAAAACAAGTAAACACATTACGATTTCTACCGCCGTTTATTGGGCACCCCGGGGTCGCGCCATCAGGTTCACGTGTGCGATCCTGCAACCCTCGCCTCCACAGTGCTGGGTAACCAGCGTGTGCCCTCACACACCAGGCAGCTTTGTCTTCACAGCCGTGTACCTCCGGCTGGTACCTCTGAACGAGTAAGGTAGTATTTGTTTTTTTTTAAACGCCACTTGAAAGACGTTTCTTGGAGAAATCCCACGCAATAAAATCTCTCAGCAATTTCCCCGTGTAGTCTATTCGTCTCTGTGACATGATGCCTACAGCACTATTGTTACACATTAGGCGGGGAGGGGGGGGGGGAGCGCCAGGTGTGCCCCTGCCGCGATGGTGTTTGTGTCAGGGAGCGCTGCCCCGTCACGCAAACACGGCGGCGTCAGCGCTCCGCACGCCGAGAAACAAACGAGAGGGTGGCTTTTGCGGAAATCGCTTTTTCGAGATGAAAGTAATATGAGGCCAGCCCGGCGTTTTGCCTCCCTGTTCGGCTCTGCAATTCATTTCCTCCGCGGCGCCCCCAAGCAATGTTTGTGGAAGATATTGCACGGGGCGAAGCTCGCACGAATCTGCAAATAGATAGAGTGTTGGAGGTTGATTTCTTTTAGCCTTTGTTAGAATTTCACGCGAGCCACAGGTGTGGCGACGGGGGTAAAGAAACCGCGAGTGCGTGTGCAGCGGCGGTGTTCACGCGCTAGTAAACCCAATTCGGCATGCGCGGCGCACGAGTGGAAATACAAACAAGGCGGGAGATTCCCGCGTTCAGACGTCTTTGCAGGGTGCACCGACACTCCGTGCAGTGACTCTCCGAGCCACGCCAAACGCTGAGTGCAACGCGGGCAAAATACTGCATAGCGCCCGGTATTTGAATGTCGCCGCATTTAATGAAGTCAAGTGGTGGAGAGGTGGTGCAGAGGGTAGCGCATTGTGCTATCCACCCAGTGTCCTGAGTTTGATTGCTAGCTTCAGCTGACATCAGTGGCAAGGGATATCTGGACCAGTCATACCCCCCCCAGCACCACCCCTTTACTGACCAGCATGGTGAAGTATGGTCAAACAGACCATGACCAACATGGCGTGGGAAGGCCCTCATCCACCTGTGGCTTGACAATGAGTGGGACTCTTGGTTCTTTCGGTAAAGTGACATGGAAGGGAAATAATAAAATAATAAAAAGAAAACAAAAAGTACATTTCATTATTTTATTATTTGCCTTCTAATAAAAAGAAAATTGTATTATTATTTTATTATTTCCCTTCCATGTGACCTTACTGAAAGAACCAAGAATATGAATCCCTGCAATTACAAAAGCTTTAAATCGAAATGAGTTGTACATTATAAAAGGTAACACGGGATGCTGAGGATTTATATTTCAATTAAAAATGTATGAGCATGAAAGAATCCAGATATGGGGAAAAAAGATAAAAATTACGTTCAATCATTTATCCAGGAGAAGCACACTGAGTTATCGGACTCTCTTTCAGAAGGGTCCTGCATTGGGTTTTAAATTGTAAAATGTTTTCAGACAAGTTATGAGTATTTATACAATTGAGAGGAAATCAGAGCACCTGCAAAAAACCCCACGCGTGCGAGGTTGCAACGCTCCATCCCTGTACAGAGGCGGAAGTAGATGGCGATCAATCGACTTGCTCTACCGCCTTCTCCTGGCGAGCCAGGGAAGGGAGTTTTCCGAGATCTGTGCGGCGATCCGCCAAGCCTCGCTGGCTGCACAGTCATGCTGCTCGCACTTGTGGCGTCTTTCACGAGCATCCTGTGAGCCAGTCACTCGTGAGCGCCGCTGTCGTTCTTGCAGGACGAGGCAGGGCAAGCGTTCATCCGGGACGACGCACAAAAGCCCATCAGTAATAACCTGTGGCAATTCCGTGGGCTCTCTTTCACAATGTAGCGACCGGCTATGAATGAACGACAACCTCGCGCCTTTTCTTTAATTCTCTCTCTCGATTTCAATTCCATTTTCCCTCTCTCCTTGCTGCTGCTGCTGTGTCTGCAGCTGCTGCTGCTGCTGTTGTTGCGAGCTCTCTTCGTAAAACGACACGGGTCACCACACAAACTAAATGTCTCATTAATAAAGAGCACGAGGCCACCCACGCAGCAGTCTCTGCAACAGCATGGCACGGGGACCGTGAGTCCCGCACATACCACAAAGACAAAGATGCCCCGTATAGCCTTTTAGTGCGAGTGCTGTTAGCGAGCACCTATGAAGGCCGACACGGCAAACGAGGGGATGGGTGGCCAGCACCACGCCACCTTTGTTTCCCCAGTGGCGATGTTTACAGACCGCAACAGGTACTCATTTGAGGCTGAGTCGACCTAGGGGGGTCTCCGTGACCGGTTCAGATAGATCGTTACCGGTGTTGGCCGTGGGTGGGAATCGAACTCGGGGCGTTGGGTAGTGTAGCGCAGTGCGCGAACTACCACACCACCCCCACACACACAGAGACACACACAGAGACAGACACGATCCACATCCTCTACCACCACCACACACAGAGATAGACACAGAGACAGACACAGAGCTGTACACGATCTGCATCCAACACCACCCCCACACACAGAGACAGACACAGAGACAGACACGATCTGCATTCACCCCCCCCCCCCCCCACACACACAGAGACACACACACAGACACACACAGACACACACAGAGACACACACAGAGACAGACACAAAGGCACACACAGAGACAGACACAGACACGATCTGCATTCACCCCCCCACACACAGAAACACACACACAGACAGACACAGAGACGCACACAGCGCTGTACACGATCTGCATCCTAGCAACGGCCGCGCGGCAGAGCAGCGCCAACGCGTTCGCCAGGGAGCGTCTCGGCATCGTCTCGGCACCGGTTTATTTTTAACTCGAGCGGCGGAGGCTGCAGATGGGGATGGCAGCATCCTCGGTGTAGAAGGGGGTAGGGGAGGATGGATGATTCGAGTCGGTGGGAGACGGTGTTGGTGTAGGAGAGGGGGTGGTTTTTGGTGGTGGGTTTTGGAGGGCGAGGGTGCGTTGGGTAAAAGGTGTAATGCCACAGCGCGGTGTGACTGCGTCCATGTGCAGCTCGCGTTTTGCGGGTAAACTCGGAAACGACGAGGGCCGTGTGTCTACGATCAGTCTGAATGTCGGGCATGCAGGGCCACATGTAGACGTTCGCGTAAGAGCAGGGCAACATTCCTGAAGAACAGCAGATAGACACGAATGTTTGGCCCGGTTAACATCTCTCGCGCTCGCTCTCTCTCAAACGTCTCCTTCGAGAGGGCTCTGCTTTGGAATATTTGTGAAAGGCATTTTTGATAAATAAAGCACTTGTCATTTTCGCTTTAAAGCTTTCGTGACTGCAGGGATTCATATTCTTGGTTCTTTCGATAAAGTCACGTAGAAGGGAAATAATAAACGAATAATTTTCTACAATAAAATTCTCACGACGTTTCGATTGCAACACAAGCAATCGTCATCAGGCGTGAAAACCACTTTTTTCAAAATTTCTTGCTGTGGTTTTTACACCTGATGATGATTGCGAGACGTCGTGAGAATTGTATTGTTTTGTTTTATTATTATTTTGTTATTTCCCTTCTACGTGACTTTACCGAAAGAACCAAGAATAATTGTCATTTATTTATATTGATTTATTTAATAACATTTCATTATCATCACTTTATTATTTAACACTGCACTTGCATCCGTGAAGTGGCTCACTTCATTATTATTTTTAATTATTCCACATTTTGTTTTAATTCAGCGGATCTCCCCACACTCGGGCAGGCGTTGATGCAAAGTGCGTGCTGGCGAGCCATGCGCGGAAACCGGCACTCAATTTGCATCTGAGACTGTTCGCCGCGGCCCGACACGAAGCTGCCACCCGCCGACGTCTTATTGATGCAAAGTCGTTCCGTTTGCCGCATTTCTCGAGTCATCCAAAGCGGTGCACGCATTTCACTTGTCGTGCAACCTTTGCAGCGCGCGCGTATAGTACATCCCGCCCTGTGTACACAAACAGCGTCGTTTGCATATTCTGATGATGATGATGTATCGTGCGTGTGCACGAACCCAATCTTATTGTAATAAAACATTATAATGAAAGGGGAAAGGTAGATGAAGACGTGGAGTCATATTTTTGTACAGTACACGTCGATGCATAACTCACGTTACAATTGCATTCATTAAATCCGGGTGCATTGTATTATTAGCGCCGTAAAATAAATAAATGAAGACACCGTGAAATTCTGCAGGGAATTTTAACAATGCGGAATTTGTCGCCCTTAAGAGGTGACGCAGTCACGGCAGGTGGTAAAGATTTTTTTTTCATTTGCCAAGAATCACGAAGGGCTGCCACGTGCATGCCGCTGCACAGAACGCGGCGGAGGAGCAGGAGAGTGAAGTGGTCAACAGAGCCGCGCCTGGATCGTAGCACCACCACCACCGCTCACAACTCCGCGCAGACGACCCGACCGCCCGCTGCTGCCTGACCAGCCACGCGTCAAATATCGCCCGACTGAGAATCACCAACAGGATTAAAAACATTTAACGATTTTTTTTTATCAGGTAAGGCCCACGAAGGTGTATCGCTCTTTTTCAGAAGCGACCTGTCCACAAACGAGAGCTCGACGAAGCGACTGATCATCATCATCACCACATGGACATTTATATCAGCCAAATACTCTAAACCAGGGGTCGGCAAACTGCAGCTCCCACAGCCACATGCGCCTCTTTGCGGAAGGCTTCGTCGCGTAGGGAGGTATTCACGCGCATTGCGGCTCTTATAATAGTGAGTTTTGTACTCGCCACACTTATTTACAACCCCTGCTCCTAACGCGCGATGTTGATTCTAGTGTGGAGGGGGAAAAAAAACCGGAGGACCCGGAGAAAAATTCCTCGCGACCACGGCGAGGACATGCAACTCCAAAATATACATGTGAAGTATGGGAATTGACGGCAGTAACTTCTTGACGGGAACACACTTTTTATTAAATCTTTACGTGTCAAAATACAACGTGTAATCGCCTTTCTTCCGACTTCACACTCCACTACTCTCGTGTAAACTCTAGGCCTCTGGCTACACACGATACCCTTCACTCGTGTAGACCCTATGCCTCTGGCTACACAATACACTCGACTCGTGTAGACCCTATGTCCCTGGCTACACACACTGCATTCGGCTCGTGTAGACCTTATGCCTCTGGCTACACACACTACACTCGCCTCTGGGTTACACAGAGTCCCGGTCCCGTTAGGACAGCGGGACTAGGTACCGCAGGGCCCTAGGTCTTCATCCCCATCTTCATTCTTCGCTGGTTACACACTCCCCTCACGCCTGTGTGCATCCCCTTTTATAGCCCCTGCTCACGAGAGACGGAGCTGATGCGTACGTCAACGTGAGCATCGCTCCTTAATGAACCAATCACGACGCACTCTCTCTACGATCCGTTTTCCCCAGCGCGTGTTAACACTCCTCCACCAATCACACCGCGCTGCCACCCGATCACTCCCTCTCAGCACGTCACCGGCCCACAGCCAATCAGTACCCCGTAACCCACGACCCCGCGCTGACCCCTGATCCTCCACCGTCAGCGCGCGTCACCACCTACACAGCCAATCATTACGCGCTGGCATACGATCTCTAATCCCAGCGCGTATCACCTCTACACATGTAAACTCCCGCACCTACGTAGGGTGCGAAAGAAGTTGAACATTCTACAGACATACAACAGGCGACAGCGTCGGGATCAAAACAAAATCGGGGCGCCGTGAGCTTCTGTGCCACCGAGCTGGCTGTGGTGGCACCACGGCCACGACCTCGTTTGCAGCAAGGGGGTGGAGGGGGTGCACGACACAGTCAACGTCAGGCAAACACGAAACACTCAGCAGATCGAGTCACGGTGCAATCTGCTTCTGCCTGTCGCGCATTCTGCCCTCGCTCCCCGTGAGAATGCGCGACACAAGAATGTAGAAAGGGGGCCTCAACCTTCAGTGGGTGGAGGAGGAGGAGGAGGGGGGGCACATCCCCCTACAGCCCCACCCCCCGCACGCTGGAGGGGAGAGGGGATCGCGTGGGCACAAGGTGGGGGGGGGGGGGCACTGTCTGCCTCTGCTGCCCCGCACTCTCGCTGATGTCACCATCGACTCGCGTGGGCGACTGCTGCTGCTGCTGCTTGCTTGCTGGCTGCTGCTGCTGCTGCTTGCTGCTGCGCTGCCACGGCAATTGTCGTGGACGCACACGCGGCCTCTTGTTGTTTTATTATTACCCTCCTCCCTCCCGCTCGCACCTTTTACAGGGAAAATAACGGCGCGTGGAAATCGGCGTGTTTGTAGAGAGAGAGAGAGCGGAGCATGTTCCCTTGCCCGTGGTGCTCCCAAGGGCTAAGAGGGGGGCACGTGCTGCCCACAAGACACTTATTTCCCGGCCCCCGGCGTGCGCTGGCTCGGGGGGGTAATGTGAGTCCACGTGTAACCGCCGAGCCAGCAGCCACGGCTCCCGTGTCAGCCTGGCTCCTGTGGAGCAGGCAAGAGAACCTTGCACAGCGGAAGGAAAAGCGGCGCTCCTCATTAACGTCAAACGACACCACCACCACGTGGTAGGCAGGGCCGCGCTAAGGCTATGAGGGGCCTAAATACTATATGTATTACATATTGCAATTGTTATTCATTAAGTCATCAAACATTTATTTGCCTATTAAAATTAATGTATTCGGCTCAATGTAAATTAATACAAAATCACGACACGCATTTCTTACAAAAAACGTCTCCTTGCTTTCGCTGTGGCAAAGTCATGAATGATGTCATCGTAATCCAAAGGGCCTAAAAACAAATATCATGCCAAGTAGGCCATTGTGTGCATCCAGCGACCATGCTTTCACGACCGGGCGCATCGTTTGGAGCTGCTGGAAGTGTCGGATTAAAGGACCGGTATCTAACCCATGCCACTGACATTTGTGGCTCAGAGCACAAATAAAGCAGCTAACTCCTCTGCCACCCTCAAAATTCTCGAAATGTTTTTTGAGGAAGGGGATGTGACGGCAGGTCAAATGAAGGCGGTGTTGTGCTCATGGTTTCAGCAGCACGTGACGGCGTGTTCACTGTGGCGCTGTGTTGTGTGACGGCTGTTCCGGGCTGACTAAACATCCACAGTGGCAAGAACATGTGACCCTGGTACAGTAATTGGCCGGGAGGCATCACATAATCAGTGACATCATCTTAACTGTACCACGATTTTTTTTCTGTCCAGCACATTGCTGGGAATGGATTGAATGGTCTGTATTGGATTTTTGCAATATTATTTACAATACGCTATTAGGCTTAACGAATCTTGCAGCAGAAACTCCCATCAAATGACAATTTAGTGGTGAAACACAGAAAACAACCTAAGATTTCCTGTGCCTAGACTGAACAAATATTAACGCATTTAATGTTTGTTTCCATTAACAACATGAAACGAGACTCGGGCTACGTAATGACTCCGAGTTGGGGGGGGGGGCACTGCTAGTTGAAATGCAAACCGAACCATCAACCCCCGCCTCTCCAAAAACGACCTCGCTGTTCTTTCTGCACCGTCCTTCGCAACCCCTTCACCTCTTCATTCAGGGCATCCGAATGACACCACTTCCGTTTATACATTTCACAATCAGAATTTTTTACCAAACATCGCAACGGAGGGCCACCCTAAAATGAGCCTCAGAAAGTCTTCCCGGGTAAACCAGGAAACAATTCTTTTTGCGGGAAGTGAAAATGTTTGACAAAAAAAATATTGAAAAAATTGAACTGCTAAATGAACCGTCGTATGCCTTTGAAATCACTTCGCATCATCATCATAACAACAAATAAAAGCATGTGCCCCATTTCAACCCAGGGCATTAAGTGCCGCGCGCAATTACCCCGGCGACGTAAATGGCTTTAGCGAGCGCGCGCCGCGCATAACAGTCCGGCACTTAAGCGAGTAATTAGGTGGCGAGGCTGCTTGGGGCCATGGGCCTCCGACCCAGAGCCTGTCCACGCGGCTGAGCAATCAGACGGGCGCTCTGCGTGCGGTTGAGCACTGTGTGCGATGGCATCCGCCTTGTCGCCAGGATTCTGAAATCTGATGGGCATGGGCGCCGGGTGTCCCTTGGCAGGAGGTTGGTGTGAGACTGTGATAACAGAATCTCTTTTTCCCACTGGCACAAAGGAGCCATGCCGGGGCTGTGCAGAGCCAGTCCGGCACAGTTCGGGAGCTGCCAGGTTGTTTTTCTCCACTACAGAAGCCGAGCTGTGCCACCGACGTCACTCGAGTCATGATGCACGTCGATGACGCCGTGAAGTTCTGCCTTCGACGTCACACGGCGTGAATGTGTCATTGTTAGTCTCATCCCTTGGCCTTGCCTCATCTCGAGCCAGATTCAGATGTCTCGTGAAGCCATCGCATTATGAATCCCTGCAGTCACGAAAGCTTTAAATCAAAATCCATCGCATTATGGTTTGATCGTGGCTCGGCACGGCAAAGAGCCAGTGGAAAACCACACGTACCGTGGGGGCCCTGCGCTGGCTCAGATGTGGCGGTGTGAAAAAAAGGTACAGTATAATATTCATCACGGGTGGCCTATCGTCATTTATCTCGAGCGCATCAACAGCACCCATGTGGAATTGCGTGGCTCGGATTTGTGGCAGCGCCAGGGTTTGGGCTCCGGCGCCGCGCAGTGCAGGAGCGGGCGGCACTGGCGAGTCCGTGTCACTCGCGAAGGCGATTAGCGGTGGTCCAGGGGGCTTAAAGGAACGCCAATGGCCGTGTCAGAGACAGCGAGCCCCCTTCACCGCTCAAATCCCGGGTCCAAGCTTTAGCCACCCACATGAGGCGCAGGGCGGCTCGCAGGCCAGAGGCTACAGGAACGGAGCCACCAACTCAATTTCTCAAATGGCTCAGTGGGGAAAACTAAATCAAGACAGGGCACCTCTTTAATGGTCACGATGGGTAGCGCTACGGATGGAACCAGGGACTCTTATCAGAGCAAGAGTAGATTTTCGCTTGACCACCACTACTAAAAGGTGTGAGATTCTGGATAATGAAAGGGGTTAGTGGACAGGGGAGTAGGTGCCAATTGACTTAATTGTTAAAAAAGGATGTCATTTTAATTTGTACACTTTACTGCGGCACACTTAACGCACATTAGCATTTGAATTAGCGAGGGTGTTATTGAGATAAAACAGTGCCGCTGGGTCGAGAGACGCAGATGGGTTCGACACATGGCGAGGCTAAAAAAAAATGTTCCTACAGTTAATTAAAACCGTGTAATTAATACTAATTAACCATTCAAGTAAGGAGATATCGGTTATAAATAGCTCTTTATTTTTACCCTTAAAAGGATCGAAACGTAACCCGAGCCGGATTACTAAACCCATTGTCCTCGGCGTGTCAAACAAAATGGCCGCATGTCCTTCCCACAAGGCCACAGCTGCGTTTCGTTAATCAGCTGTCGTGGTCACACTCGCCACACACGTCCCCGACACCAGCACGCTTGGCTCCCTATCCACAAACACTGCCCCCCCCCCCCCCACCTTGCACCGTGGCCACGTCGGCTAGCCCCTCACCACCGAGACCACAGTGGGTGGCGTGGTGGTCGCACTCGTGCATCAGCAAGAAGGCCCTGGTTTCAACATCCGACTCGGGTGCCTGTTCTATGTGGAGTTGAGATGTTCTCCCTGTGTCCTGCGTGGGTTCCCTCCGGACTGTCTGGTTTCCTTACATAGCAAAACAAAAAGGCGTGCATTGTATCTGGTATTGACCAAAATATCCCAAAACTAAAACGTTACCTGCAAATTACTCGATTGTGATTCGACGTAGCAACATCACTCGCGACTGCGAAAAATTGGCAGGACCCTCCTGAAAAAAACGGATTATTGAAACTCCGTGAGGCTTTCGTGGGTTAACAATCGGGTAATAAACTGGCACTGCCACTAACAAGTGACCAAGGGCACCAGCCCTGGGAACTCCATGATTTGTCGCAATTCAGAGTCGCGATTGGATATAAAAAGCCAAAGTCTTTTTTTTCCAGAATTTGGTGAGTGTAGCGGCCTAGAGTGTATATCGGGTTCACCTGAACCCATTATACATAAAACATATTCTATTTGTAAAAAAACGAGAACAAATATTAGACATGTGGTGCAATGCATGCTTCTCTGACATGAGAACTGATAATGGATGACACAACGCATTGTTACACCCCCAATAAGCTTACAGTAACAGACAGTGCGCTGATCAGAGCACAACCGCGAGTTGATTGAGCGTGTTTGCACAGGAACAAAGGACTGTATCTGTGTACGGTGGGGTAAAGTGTGGGTACTCCCAACTCTTTCAAGACCGGTGACCAGTGTGGAAGAGGAGGCCAAATTACCCTCTACATCTCCCTCTAGCGGAGGCCCTTTCACAACCGGCAGTTGAGTGAGCAAGCAATGGAAGGGGTGAACCTTTACCTCGTAACCGAATGCACGGCCCCTCGGTAAAGGTCACTGGATACGTTTCACGTGAACCCGACACTGGTGCATTGTGGTCGTGCACAGGTTGCTCTTCACACAGCCGAGGCCGATGGGTGGGAGGCCAAAAACGCCACCGCTTCCGATTCACGCAAAGGTCACAATGGATCAGCAGCTCGTTACCGCGTGTACGAGTTGAGCCCTTGCCCCGTTTTAGTCACTGGTCAGCCGCCGGGCCTGGCCTCGACAGCAAACGCGGCACTCACATTACGTCAGCCGATACGTCAATCGACCGGGTACATATGAAGCAGAGTACGAGGATTGTCAATCCGCAGGCCTCTCTCTGGGATTTGGTCTCAGGTTTTGGGTTTCATGTCAAGCGCTAGGCCCCCGATTTCCCCCAGCGCTTCCTGCAGCGTGTGATCCTCCTTCACGGCTCCGTTTTCAACACAAAAACAATGCTGCGGATGAAACTCACGGAGGGTGTTCATCCTATCCGCAGCGTCGCCAGGTGACATGCTTGATGGGACACTTCGACGCCATTTTTCCTACCATCTCAATTAAATAACCTGGTTGGGGTGCGGGGAAGAAGGTCTGTGGGGTGGAGCAGCCCAGGCCATGAGGACTGAGTTGGCATTGAGATGCCGGGTTCAAATCCAGACTTCATCCATCCGTGATTAAACCGGAAACTCGAGTGTAGCGAGTTGATTTTCTCCGCCTCATCGCCAACGATCGCACGGAACACCCCTTAATACTTACATTTGGTTTGTGACTAAATGAGCTTATTCCAGAAAGATACACATTTGTACGATTGATTTTAACGCTCTCTGGAGGGCATATGAATGACACGCTGGTGCAAATAAAGTGGCTTGTTTGGAGCGACTCCCTGACTCTGCATCGCCCGCTGAGATCGCTTGATTTCAACCGGCGCACCACGTCATCATACCTCTCGCTATGGGATGTAGCGACTGGTCACGTGCTGCGTACTTCAGTCTACCGCCGAGATGGAAACCATTGAGAATGTAATACCCGAGCATCGTCACAAGTTGACGGCTTTGGCGTGCGAAACGAGAGAGAGAGAGAGTCTTATCACGTAGGCTTTCACGACCAATATCAACCATGAACCTCCCCCCCCCCCAGCCCACTTTGCGCAAGAAGGGCTCACAAGTGTTATCATTATATCTACCCGTTTATTTAAGGAACGAAACAGGAAGATTTCTCCACAAATCTGGCTGTCGCCTGATGAAGCTAGCTGCAATTACTGGCGAAACGTCGTACTCAGATTGTAAATGTTGTGGCTTGGCTCTCCAACACACCGGCGTGCTGTACTAGTGACGAATTGGCACGTTCTGTTGACGTGACAACCCTTATTAGTTGGCTGTGTCGGGTGGTGGCGGGTTTAACGACACATGCATATATTTACGCGATCTAACCCAACAAAACCACCTGTATTATGAGAGAGAGGCGGCGCAGTGGCGACCTCGCCTCCTTCGCTCCGCAACCCACGGCGCCTTTGCTGCCCAACACCGGGCAGGACGGGGGTGGGGGGCGAAGTGCCCACCACGTTCATCTCTCGCGCAGCCCCAGTGGCCCCGTGAGCCTGCCAAGCGGCGCGCTCCCACCCACGTTCACATCACTCTCTCCCGGCACACGTTACGCAACAGATTTTAATGAAAACTAAATTTGTCTTTTCTCCGTTTCAGTCGCTAAGGGCGGCAGGGACCACAGAATTATTTTTAGATTTTGTTGAGTCAATGTTCTCCGACGCAGCTAAAAGGGTACGTATTTGTCGAATTGTTACGTTAAGAAAAGTTACTGGGTTTTTTTCGCCCACTAGATTATTAATTTAGCTGCCTTTATTTTCAGCAGGTTGCATCCATTAAGCTCAATTAGGTCGAGAGGAGATAATTTACAGCCGAGGTCCTTATCTCCCCGGCGTCTGGGAATATGGCACGAGCCCATTCCGCCAATTTGGCAGCGAAGCACCATGAAAGGAAAGCGCTGTCATGCAAAGGAGCATTTGTGACCCACCAGTAAGCAACTGGGACACGGCAAGAGGAACACGCTCTCTGAAGGGCGCGCACACACTTTGATCGGGTGCCGGCTGTACCTTATCTGTGGGCTCCGACAGATGATGTGGCAAAAGAGGACTCAGAATTGGATTTGGGAGTGGGGGTGGATTGACAGCGACGCACTTGTGCCACAGCTGTACATCCCAAGCTCCTCGGACGTACATACACAATCACAACAGTTGCCATTCGCCAATAACTGGTGGGGACGTCGCTATGGTGCTTGTGCCAAGCTAGGTTCCCTTCGAGGCCACGTGATATGGCATCGGCTCTCCATTTGGACGTCGCTGAAAGCGTCGAGTGTTTCTGGGTAAACGGCAGACGGAGGGCGGACACTCCCTCCCGTGTCATCTCTCTGTGCGAGCCACCAGGCACTCTGCCCGTTGTAAGCGCCGCTCCTCTGCCCCTTTGTTTTGGGTGGAGGGCAGCTGCCATTAACCACCCAGTAGAATTACGCGCACACAAACCCCCCCCCCCCCCCACTTCGCCATACAGGCGGTTGGGGAAAGCGCTGTTGGTGAGCACCGATTAAGGCCGGCGCGGTGCACGAGGGGGTTGGTGTGGCCTGGACCACGACCAGCCGCGCTCCTTTGTCTTCCCAGGGCTAATGTTCGCACACCGCAACAAGTATTTAAGGCTGAGTCGACCTGGGGGAAACCCAGATCATCACGGAATGATGTTATCAGCGGCCAGGAAATTGTGTCGTGCAGCGTGTGAAGCACTGCACTCGCGCTGTGCCCCAATGGAGTTCCGCTAACGCGCGCTCCGTACACGGATGTCGATTCCGTGGCACACGTGGCAATACGTACGGGGGTTGTCTAGGACACACTGCGGAAATGTTGGCAGGTCTCCTTATGAAGGTACGGCGATAATCACGATCCTCTGCCAATTCTGCAAGAATAATGATCTTATAATGCATCTCGAGCGGTACAAAAACCTTCAGGAGTAATTAGCGTGTCATATACACCTTGCGCGCACAGTCTGCACGTATTCTGCTTCATTTTAACATGACAAAGCACTGCGCCGAATGCTCAACGGTGAACAAACACAGCGGCACTTTGGGAGACGGTTCAACCCGCGCACGTCAGAAACAACGGGGTCAGATAACTTGGCCGGAATCAATTGACGTATTTAGTACTGAGCGGGGAGGAAAAAGCCGAAGAGAAATCGATACTTCCCCACTAAATGCTGCGACGGTGTTTCAATGGGCCGACTCGAGGGGTCTCCTTAACCTCCTACGACGCAGGGTTCTCAAGTCGTAAATAAAAGCGTTGCCATTCAGCCGCAGCTCGCACCGATATTACAATCTACGACCGTCCTTTTTGTTTTCGCCGCTGCGCGCCCCGACTCACAAACGCGTTACGTCGGCACCCAGAACCGAGGCGATTTTCCCGTTGAGATTCGGACGCTCAAAAAAGGGAGTGGTGTGTGAGTTGATATCTCCACGGCCTCCGCGCTCTCTCAACAAGCCAGACAAATGCACAAAACGCGGGGAAATCGACGGCGGCTCTCGCGGCCCTGGGCTCAAGTGGCTGGGCGCAAGCGAAGCGTTCCATCGCGAGCGCTCGGCGAGATGGGACCACAAGGCGCGCTGCGCGACGGCCTTGTCCACGCCGCGCGACTCGGGGCGACCGCGCGCTCCTTGACAAACCGCGCTCGCGCTGACACGCGCAGCTGAAGCCAAGCGAGCGACGTTCCCGAGTAAAGTAAAAAAAAAAGTCCAAAGTGATTTCCTGCTCACGTGAGCGCCGAGGCGATGCTCATCTCCCATTCACAGCACTGAGCCAGAGGTGGACAACCCACAGAGCGGTACTCCTATTTTAGACCACGGGAGGAATTACAGGCAAACCCCCCAACCAGAATTTGAACATCGCAACCTTTCCGATTGCGAGCCGCTCGATTTACCTCCTCTTGCGTGAAGCGCGTTCTGGAGGAGCACAGGTTGTGTGTCTGCCACCGTGAGTCGAGCGCCACGTGGGCAGAAAGAGGCTTCCTGTTTACAGCAAACATTATCTGGTCATCCTCGCAGCGGCTGTTGGCTGGCCATCGAACAAAGACGGCCACTGCATCGCTCGTTTTCAGATGCCCTTCTGCGGCCGTCTTCAATGCTCTTCCTTCCGCTATTAGGAAGCCACTGGATCTATGCAGCCGTAAATCTAAATTGAAAACGAATTTTTTTAGAACTGATTTCTGTGTTTAGTCCGTTGTCCTTCCCACGCACCTCCGATTGGCACGGTTGGCCACGTACGGTGCGAAGGTAGTTCAACGTACATACGTGCACGTACATTGTGTGGAACACTCGTGTCTAGAGATGTCGCCTTAAAAGCCCTCCCGGTTCAGCAGGAGGCAAGCGACACGACCGCGCGGCGTCATGCATTTTTCATTTGTAACTCGAGGAGCCTTTACTTAAGGGCTGCACGAGCGGCGACGCAGGGCGACATGACGAATGAGATAACCCTTCCAGCGGCATTGTTTACCTCCAAAGTGCAGTGAGATGGGGTATTTATACCACAATGAAATACCGCATCTGATACGCAGAGCTCTTAAGCATAGGCTCGCGGAACATTATCTTCAGCGTACCGAAGACGCCGCCGCTGCGTGCACCGCAAGAGGCCGTCAAAAACGCTGCATCGCAATAAGCTCTGCTGGAAGCGCGACGCCCAGGCCGATACCATCACCGGATGGCATGCGCGCATTTATCTTTGTGACCTTGATGGCTTCTGAACGCGTTTGCTCTGGCTGACAGAACCAGAGTCAATACGGATTCCATTTGGATGTTACATTTCCACACATCCATTATTATTCGTATCATCGTGACTATTATTACATTTGTAGTGATTCCGCCAAAATAGTGGCGGCATTGTCAGCCGGTTTCCCGGCGAGCCGAGCGGAGAGTGCATGGCGGCAGACTCGGCCTAACCTCTCTGCCTTTGAAGAGATTTTCCAAAAGACCCGGGCCATCCCTGAGCATCTGCACATTGCGCTTGTGAGCTCATAAAGCCATAAAAAGGGTTTAACGCCATGGGATACTTTCCCAAAGCAGGATACCATCTCCCTTGATGTGTCACTTTCTGCAGTTAGGACATTTCAGAGCTGTAAATTCCGCAGTCGCACGGTCGCCTCCGTTCACAAAAAGACGCTGCCCGCTAGTTGCTGTGCATTTAATAATAGTACATGTACAGCAGATCCACTGCTGATCCACCATACTTCAATACCGGTGGTCAGAATGGGTTCTTGAAATTGGGGCACCGGACCGGTTCAGATATAAATTGCCACCGATGATTCCGAGGTCTCCTGGGTTCACAACGCAGTGAGCAAACGGCCATGCCACCTCAACACACCCACCGACAATTGATCAAATGCATTTATCGACACATTGCTTGGTCACAATCTCTAATTACGAGTAATTGGAAGCACTCGCGCTCATTTGTAAGACTCGGTGTGATTGGCAAATTGCCAAAGTGGGCAAACCTCCTCTGTTCAGTCTCCCCTCACTTCAGAGCCCAGTGTCTGGCTCCCGGTGGCCTGTGGCGAGTTACAATACCTGCGCACTTGACATCGGTAACACTGGCAAATTCTCATGCAGATAGTCCAAAGGTTTTGCGTGCTAAACAAATGGTCTGAGATGGTGGGGCGGTGAAGTGCAGCAAGGGAGTTGTGAAGTGGAGACAAGAGCTCAACCTTCGTGGCTTCTCAAACGTGGAAGGTCGGTCGGTCCTGGCCCGCCCAGCGGACATCCACACCCCGAAGAGGTCTCGGCATGAAGTTTGACACTCCACGTGCTGGGAGATTTTTCAATTCCATCGCTTCCCGAAGACGCTCCCAGCGCATGGAACGAACTTTGAGGCATCGTGCCGAACACCGCGCGCGGTACAATATCGGAATCTTTATTTAGATTGGAGGAGGAATCCGATGAGCTATGAAGCTCTTTTTTCACAGATGTCCAGTATGGGCAGGTCAGCAAACCCCTGGGGTATATAGAGAACATCCGCAGATACACAGAGCAGCAGCAATTGGACATTTACGGAATTAAGAGCAACAAACGTGCGGCTTCTGGTGTCGGGTTTCCTTCATTCCGAGATTACGGCAACACATGGAGGCTGCGAAGCCACCCCAAAACTCCCAGATGTCCGTCACGAGGGCACGGCGGGGGGGGGGGGGGTGACTGCTCCTGCCGCTAAGACGAGCGGGGCAGCCCCCCAGACGGCGCGGTGTGTGCCACGTCTGTCGCTCGTCCACGGTGCTAATCCATGGGTGGAACGATACGACAAAGTTCTCCTTCTCCCCTTTCCCCTCCATCTCACCCCTCCACACGGGTGGGGGGGGGAGAAATCTCTTGAGGGAAGGGAGGTGACTTGGAAGTTCGGGCTGAAGGTCACAGAGGCTGTTGTCTCCTCGTAAACACCGCCCCCCCCCCGTGCCGCCGTCGCCCTAAACCCCTCTCGGTGTCCACTGAAGCCCATCGCGATGGAGAAACCTCGGTCTGACGAAGACTCTGCGATCTCGTAATCGGGACGTCTCGCTCGTTAGACCAAGGGCTGGGTGACGCGCCCCGACTTGTCGCGTCTGATTGCTGACGAGCGCACAAAGCAAAACGCGCGTAACGGACGCACGCGTGACGACATTCAGCCTCGAGCGTCGATTTGCGCACCGCGCTCACGGCCGGCACGCTCCGGGGATGCTCAGAGGAGGAGGAGGAGGACGCGGAGAGGCGCAATTCCCACCCGGCCAGAGAAGCACCGCGGCTGCGGAACCGAACGACGTGCACCGCACACGGCGCACGTTCACAAACGCCGACACTTTTCCTGTCGCGTTTCTGCCAACGGGACCTTTCATCGACTTAACACTTTGTCTACACCGCATTCTCTCATTCCTCGCATACAACCGCGTGGACAGACGCAGCCGTGAAAAGTCGGGAAGGGTGAGGACAGAGGGAGTGCGGAGGCGGTGCGAGGGACAACCACGGCGGAGATTTGTTCCGGCGTCATCGTAGCTCTCGACCCGACGGAAGGGACGGACGGACGACGACGACTACGATTCTCTGTCCTTGAACACAAACGAAAGCTGCTCACACCACATTATATTATATTGGAAGGAAAAACTTAAAATGTTGCTAAAATTATTCCACATTAAGTTTTTTTTTTACCCCGTGGATATTTCGACGGGGATCCTGCAGGGATGGAGACTGCAAGATGCCTTCTTGTCGTGGAGGCTAAAATCATCGCACGTCACAGAGACAGCCCCACTGACCCCCGGGTGGTGCAGCAGCAGCGGCAGCGGCAGCGGCGGCAGTCGTTAAACTGCCGCTGCCAGATGACGGCGCCACTCTGCTCAAGCGACGATGGCCACCAGCTTGGATAATGGGCACACGCACACTGAGGGCCAGATTCGTGGCGTCGTGTGGTTGACACAGGCCCTCGTGCAAACAATGGAATAGAGCTTCCATATCCAATTCCTCCCACCTTGCGCCCAGGCCCCTCTGATCACATGAGCTCTGGTGCAGTTGCACCGCCTGTACTCTCGATAGCCATGCCACTGGACAAGAATCGCGGGTTGGCGAAACGACAGAACTTCATCGTCGTGCGGCCTGCCCCCCCCGCCGGTGACGGAGACATCGGGACATTAGCATATTCGTTGGCCAAAATTGGACAGAAAGGGGCATTCGTCAATGGCCGGCTTCCGTAGGATTTAATATCCTGAAGGGTCGTGGGTATCTCTAAACGCCGCCCGAGTCACTGTCAGGACGTGTGTGCAGCCTAAATTCCCCTCTCAAACCCTTGCGGCGCATTGCCAGACAGGTAATTGCGTGAAGCCGAGGGAAATGTCAGGGAAATTAAATTATTTCCCATGAATCATTTATTCTGGTAAAAGATGAGGCCGAGAGAAAGCACGAACTAATGTTGTGTCAGACAGAAATCTTTTAAACGTACGTATATACATGCACGTGTCGATGCGTGGTAAATGTACTTTGAGCATTTTTATTTGGTTGTGTTTATTCCCTTGCAGGCTTTGCTTCTGCATTACTCTCCCCCGTTTCCACCTGCGCATCTATATTTATATATTCATATATATTTCAGTGCTTTCAATCGGATTCGCGGAAGCAGAGGCAAAACCCCTGGCAGCTCTGCACTCACACCCAGAGGCGTTGGTAAGACCCGCAGTGTGCACAACACTGCGCAAATGTCAGCGCACACAACAGTCCGCACCAACGATGGGGGTCGAGTAAGGTCAGCATTCCGTTAAAGACCAACAACAACAACAACATGGGTTTCTCTGCAGTCGTTTGAAGTGATTAGCAAATCAAATTAAAGCAGCCGTGACTAAGAAATGGGAATGAACCACGCTTTGGCCCTCGGCGATGTCACTGCGGATACTTCAGCGCCGAGTCACACGGAGGAGCCTCGCTCGATGCCCGCGTGCACGACCGCCTGCAGCTCGAAGAAGATTCAGCAAAACGTCGTCGCACACAGTACGTTGATGTTGAATTCAGCCATGTCGAGTCTCAAGCCAGCTGTGGCCAGAGGGAGTTTTATCGGTGCGAATCTCACCGATGCTTGGCCACGTACAGATAACATCTGTGCAAATGTGACATCCTTTTCAGGTGTTGGAGCGTTGATGACGATCATTTTGGTGGAAAAACAACCACGTGGCCCCACCCAAAAACAAACAAGGAGCAGAGCTGTCGCTGATCTTGGTTTTCCTACAAAATGAAACCAACGTCGTTGTTTGATGGTAAAGACAGCCGTGCACATGCACAGATAACAAAGCACCCAACACATCCATCAATAACACTGCTCTAAAAGGCAACGTGTCATGCAATGGCTCTGATTTAGCTATGAAGTAGGGCCTGAAACGTAACTTAAGATTGATTTATTTTTCTTTTAGGGCAGCGTTATTGACGAATGCGCCGAGTTCTGATATTTCCCGGGATCGCCTTCTTGCGTGAAGTGGCGGTCTGGAGGAAATTTGTGCATCTTCCCGAGACGTTAAACGTCCCGCTGTTTTGTCAATTGCGTAATCATGCACCGCCGAAGCCGATGCATGCACGCGCAAGTCCTCCTAATCCTCCTCTGCCCGGGCATCGTGAGATATTCACTCCGCTGCGCATGATGCATGCCGGGATTTTGTTGCAATCTCGGAGGTGGCAGCCCTTGGGGGCCACGGCTCTCTCGCGCACGGCGCCTCGGCCCGTTTTTTTTATTAACGCAATAAATTCCCGTGCGGATTTCGCATGCGGAAGGTCGACGACGCGCATTATTATTATTATTATCTTAAGCTGCGGGAAGAGCAAAGGTGCCCCCCTGTGTAGTGTCCCGCCGGGTCAGAGGTCATTTGAGTTCAAACGGTTTTCATCCTTAAACGTGCGCTCGTGGAAATCCCTCGCCTATACATCAACATTTGCCTAACGTGGGACGACTGCCGGCACTTTGCCGTCTCTCCCTGGGGCGCATATCAATTTGCGGGCCGGTGTGCAAATGCCTGCCAGAGACAGTTGGGAGCGAGGCCACCCCGACGGTTGCTGCCGACAGCGGCCGCTGTGGTGGGAGCGCTCCGCTTTGATTCGATCCGTACTCGTGGACCCGCATCGGCTCCTCCCTCGTGTCAATCTACTGCTGGATGACGGTCCCCCACCCCTCCTGCCACCCCCCCCCCCCCTTACATGGCTCTGTGGGTTCACTGGTTAGGGCGGTGGCGCAGCCAAGCGCCAGCGCGTTCGCCGCTTGTTGAAGAAGTTCACGGTTCGGCTCCAACGGACCCCCTGGTTAATACTGCGGGTGTAACAGCCACAGTTGTAATAATACGACTACTGCGTGCCGTCCGTTTCATGAGCAGTGGATGTTAAAGATCCCGTGACGTCGTTGACAAGAGTCGGTCATTGTGTGCTGGCGTCAGGGTCCAAATCGGCCAAATAAAAAAAATCACTGCAAAGTACTCAATTGGGACTATAGACGATGCAATAGTCATCGCCCCCCTACTGGCAGACGAACGCCCCAGGTCAATCGCAAATGAGACTCAACCTGCTGTTTTGAGTTCTCATCTGGATAAACAAAATAAACTTGAAACTTGAGAACGAAACCCACAAAAATACTTAATCATCATCATCACTGCAGTCTTCCATAAAATTATATACATTCTGCTTGGTGAATGTTACCACGTGAACACATCACCATAAAATATATTGCATCATCATCGTTATAATCTGTTTTGTGCAGAATTACGATGCATTCTAACGGCAACGAGAGCTTTCTTCAACATTCAGTGGCAACAGTTGAAAACGAAACCGAATATAATTTCCGTAATGTTTTTTTCTTCCCAACTGTGGATCGCAAGGATCAAGACCAAATTAAATTTAAGACCAATCACACAAAATCAATCAATGAGTAAATAGAAATGTGGCCACATTTACTTCGGAGAAATTGTGCTATTCTTCCCTTAATCCTGTTGGGCTCACTGCACGCGATGGGAACATTGGTCTTGTGGGAATAACCCTCCAATCTGGTGAGAAAAAAATGCGCCCGGCTTCCGCTTTGCTCTGCGAGAAAACATCGTTCTCGATAGAATATCTCCACGGCGTCTCGACCGATGCATGGAAATAGGAAGCCATTATCTCGGACTCACTCATTCCAGGGATAAAGGGAGCCTGGGTTAGATACACGTGTCGTTTTTTATGATCAGTGCTTCGAGGTTGTTGGCATAGCTATCGAGTGTGCAGGCGGTGCCCCTTCGCTTGGGGTCATGGGTCAAAGCAGCCCCGGTGCCAAGCCACGAATATGGAGAACACTGGGCAGGTAGCCCCGTTTTATTCCTTTCGCCAGAGACCATGACAATCGCGCTACGCCACCGCCACTGCTCTGAGATTACAGTGATGTCGTCGTTGCCTATGCTGGGGGTGCAATAGATGTACAGTATAATGGCGCGCCATCCCTTTCTCCTCCATCCTCCACCAAGTGGATGGATTTGAGCGATTCGCGAGAATAAATTATATTTTGTGCCCTATTATACTGTCTTGTTTGCGCTGCCTCGTTAATTTTAACTGCCGAGAGGTAACATTGTCATATCATTTGCATAAATCGTAAATTATACATTCTTACGCATACGATTTGATGCCTGCACGGTACAGGTCAGCATCGATTTTAATTAATTAGACACGTCATTGTTTCCATGTCCAGTGAGCGCACATGTCAAACATGTGCATCTCGTCAGCAATTGTTGCTGGGTCGATGTAACCGGATTTTAGTTCGCCGCAAACTTCCCTTACCCAAACACGATCGGTAAATATTTATTTCCACCGGAGAAATCTAAATATGTTCCCACCAGTGAACTTTTGGTCCCACTAATTTATTTGCATCTGCAGGATAGGCTTAGGGCTTAACCTATAACATCAGCTTAACTGTGTATGCGACCAATACACTTTGATTGATTAGCGTTAGGGCAGGTGATACTATAGGACTAAGTTAGTTGGACCAAGAAAATGTTATTAAAAAGTAAAACTAAACTGAAGGAACACTGAGCAAGGGTTTCAAAATAGGTTTGGAAAGGCGCCCTGAATGTCAGGTTTCATTTGCAAATGCATGGGTATAGTCTTGCATACAAATACAAATAACGTGGCAAGAAATAACAATGTACAAACATTCAAAAGTGGACCCAATACCGACAAATATTGGGACCGCCCCCCCACCCCACCATTTCATTAATTTAACCAGAGACCATACTCCTATTGGCTGTGAGGAGGAATTCATGTTCATTCCAGGGGGAGCACATTCGGGGGTGTCGTGGTGGTGATACAACCTGTTCGTCTATAACCCCGCATGTTGTTGTCATAACGCGAATTGGATATAACGCAATGATGAATATATTAGGGAACACATTTGATCATAACGCTGATGCGAATTGGATATAACGCGATTGAGTGAACAGACGTATTGTCGCGTGAGAAGGGATAAGCGGTTGTACGGCTGCCTCGGTGTAGCATCCCACAACAAGGCGGCGGGATGCTACTGGATGCCGCTAGATGCTCGCCACGCGCCTCAGTCGTTGTTCAGCCTGCGTTACGCATCTCGCGTGCTTCGCCCTATCTTATATATTATCACGTGGGACACAGCTACCGCTGGGTTACAGGAGAACAGACTGGACATGCATTCTCCGGCACCGAGAAGAATAAAGCGCAAACAAGCCACCGGGCGCTGCTCATGCCTCAGAGTTGCCCTGCGCACGTGCTGAAAATTCCACATTCTCATTGAGGCCGGCCGCTCGAGTTAGATTCCTTGCCATGGGCTCATATCAGTGGCGGGAGATATAAAAATGGGGTCCCTAGCACCCCTGGCCCTTAACCGGCTCGAGCTGGCCAGGGTGGTGAAGTATTTGGTCAGACAACCCTCACGACCAATGTGACGGGGGGAGACGTCTTCATTTAGCAGTGGAGTTATGAAGGGGTGCACCTTATTACTGTGATCCACTTGTGTGCCGAGTTCGCCCTCGAGATCTGATGACTTCGCACGATTTGGTTGTCATGATTGTATTCAACATAAGATAATTTTATTCAACACGAGATTATTTTCTGATACTGTGGGGCCTGGTTTAATTCCGGCCAGGTCAGCCTCGTTCAATGTACCCCGAAGATGCTTCCGCACGAGGCACGCCACGTGCACTAGAGCTCTCGCTATGGTTGAGGCCGCCCGTGCCGTGCACACCGCAGTTGACCAGCCACCTGCTAAAACAACCAATCGGTGAGGCATTCTCAGCCTCGCTGTGGTGGTTGCAAGGCTCCTAGTGGCTGCACGGGTGACCAGGTTCGTACAGGCGGTGATTCTCACCGTGTGGATGCGCCTGTGCCATGATCGTAGGGATTAACGTTAGCCGTCAAAACAACAAATGGTTCCATAAATAGTGTACATAATATATATGTAAGGGTTATACAGCGTCATGCTTATTCGTGAAATGTTTGAGAATTATTGTTTGCAGCGCAAATAAATAATAACCACTAAAATCCCATGGCGATATTCAAATGCAAATGATCCTTCGTCGGGGATCGAAGTGTCACGCGGCAAAGTTGCCACAGCAGTTCACGGACGTGGTCAAAATATAACAAAGTAAAAAAAAAACTACTCACTGATTATGTCACTGGAAGGAGACGTGGCAATCATCGCCCCCTGACTGTGAGAACGTGGCAGGACCCTCCTGACAAAAAATCATGGGACTCACTGAGGCTTTGCTGGGTAGATAAGCGCAGGCATTACAATTGTGGTAAAATTGCGCCCAAACTAAGCGGCGGTTGGACCACCCCTCAGCGTACCACCCCTCAGTGTACCACCCCTCAGTGTACCACCCCTCAGCGTACCACCCCTCAGCGTACCACCCCTCAGCGTACCACCCCTCAGCGTACCACCCCTCAGTGTACCACCCCTCAGCGTACCACCCCTCAGTGTACCACCCCTCAGTGTACCACCCCTCAGTGTACCACCCCTCAGTGTACAACCCCTCAGTGTACCACCCCTCACTGTACCACCTCTCAGTGTACCACCCCTCAGTGTACCACCCCTCAGCGTACCACCCCTCAGCGTACCACCCCTCAGCGTACCACCCCTCAGCGTACCACCCCTCAGTGTACCACCCCTCAGTGTACCACCCCTCAGCGTACCACCCCTCAGTGTACCACCCCTCAGTGTACCACCCCTCAGTGTACAACCCCTCAGTGTACCACCCCTCACTGTACCACCTCTCAGTGTACCACCCCTCAGTGTACCACCCCTCAGTGTACCACCCCTCAGTGTACCACCCCTCAGTGTACCACCCCTCAACGTACCACCCCTCAGTGTACCACCCCTCAGCGTACCACCCCTCAGCGTACCACCCCTCAGTGTACAACCTCTCAGTGTACCACCCCTCAGTGTACCACCCCTCAGTGTACTACCCCTCAGTGTACCACCCCTCAGTGTACCACCCCTCAGTGTACCACCCCTCAGTGTACAACCCCTCAGTGTACCACCCCTCAGTGTACCACCCCTCAGTGTACACCCCTCAGTGTACCACCCCTCAGTGTACCACCCCTCAGTGTACCACCCCTCAGTGTACCACCCCTCAGTGTACCACCCCTCAGTGTACAACCCCTCAGTGTACCACCCCTCAGTGTACCACCCCTCAGTGTACCACCCCTCAGTGTACCACCCCTCAGTGTACCACCCCTCAGTGTACAACCCCTCAGTGTACCACCCCTCAGTGTACTACCCCTCAGTGTACAACCCCTCAGTGTACCACCCCTCAGTGTACTACCCCTCAGTGTACCACCCCTCAGTGTACCACCCCTCAGTGTACCACCCCTCAGTGTACTACCCCTCAGTGTACCACCCCTCAGTGTACAACCCCTCATTGTACCACCCCTCAGTGTACTACCCCTCAGTGTACAACCCCTCAGTGTACCACCCCTCAGTGTACTACCCCTCAGTGTACCACCCCTCAGCGTACCACCCCTCATCGAGGCTGCTCTAATCCATCACCTTTCTGCGACCGAGATGAAATTACCAAATGTCTATTTGCTTCCCCCTGCACATTAATATTTCCAGAAATTAAATAACAAACCCCACATTAATCCTGAGCTCCTCCTAATCCACCCCGTTCCGGCACTGCTCGATTTCCCGCCGGTTTTTTTTGTTGTTGCACGAAAGCCGCGAGATTTTCATCTATCAATCATGCCGCTCCATCCTTGGCAGGCTCGGCCGGGCCATCGTAATGACTGTTTAACAAGGCGCGAGTTGAACCCTGACCAGTCGGATATCTCAGATTCGCGGCCGCAAACAAGCAGCTGCTAAAAATATGGCAGGCAAGCCGAGCACTCGCGGACACGCGGACACGCGCGCACGTAGACACGGGGACACGCGGACACGGGGACACGTGGACACGCGCGCACGTAGACACGGGGACACGCGGACATGCGGACACGTGGACACGGGGACATGCGGACACGCGGACACGGGGACACGTGGACATGCGGACACGGGGACACGTGGACATGCGGACACGTGGACACGTGGACATGCGGACACGTGGACACGTGGATACGGGGACACGGGGACACGTGGACATGCGGACACGGGGACACGTGGACACGGGGACATGCGGACACGCGTGCGGCAACAAGATGTGCACCGCCACCCACTGCGCCACCTGTCACCTGCACGCCCGTCGTTTGCGATCAGGGTTTTGTTTTTTTCCCCGCTGGAGGACTTCATCCTTGGCGAACCCGTGGGCTCACCGCCTAGCGAACGACGTTTCCCTCCTCTGCGTAATTTTCCAGGTTGTGATTCGGCTGGGGCAAATGGACGCTTCGAGGGAGCATAAAGGCTCATTTGAGTCCTCGTCGAACCTGCCTAATTAATTTGAAATTCAAACTGCAGAGGGGGCTTACAATTACCTTTACTGAATGTCCGCCTGGTTAAAGACATCATTTGAAAAAGCCACTTAAATGTACGATTGCATTTTAAGTACATGTCAGGGCAGGGCAGTAAGTCGCAAATTACATGGACATAATTGTTACGTGCTTAATGCCCTCATAATTGCGTACAGAAAGGAACAAAAGCACTCCTCTAAAGTCCGCATCAAAATTGATTCTGTCAGTGGAAAATGCCAGCATCTGTGCCCCCCCCCCCCCCCCCCGTTGTGCTGCATGATTATTACGACGACGACGACACAGCCAACACACCGACACCGCTGCCTGCCGCCGCACTGAGAGGGCGCATTCCTGTCATGCTGCTATCGGACCACTTTGTAAGCCATGCTCGGAGCCGTCCCCGGCTCTGTCGGACAGCGACGTCCGTCTCCCCGTGCAGGAGGCACGCGCCTCTCTCGCTCTCTCTCGGCGGGTGCTCCGAGGTGTTGATAACTAAACGCACTCTCGATTGTAAACGGCCACACGTGTTTCTACCAGAAGAACGCCTCCACCCAAAGTGACCCGCTGAATGTACCCGATCTGGTCACACCTCTGAAGCCAAGCAGTGTTCAGCCTGGCCAGCACTTGGATGGGAAACTGCCTGGTGAATACCAGAGATGAAACAGGTCTGGGCTGCGAGGTGACCAGGAAATTACAGTACAGCAATGGATTCCTGAATCGATCTGTGTGGAACTTTTGAGTGTAACTCTCTCTGCACGTGCTGGATTTCTCTGGATTCTGCTCAAGTTTTCCTCCCGCATGCAAGATACCTGTGCATGTACACCGCGAAACATCCTCACGCAGGATCCTCGTGAGACACGCTCTCGAGACTCGGTGGAGCTCTCCTGGATGATACGACGGCACTGTTACTCACGTTATGCGTTTTGGGGCACCTCGGGCACGTGGCAAAGAGAGCAACCGGTTGCCCGAGTGATCCATCCCAGAACGCGTCTTCGATCTAATACAATCCTTGCGCTGCTCTGCAAGCAGCACAGCTGAGCTCCACTTCCCTCCCAGGGTGCCCTTATTTCCACAAAGCTCTTTTAACAAAGACAAGTGCTGATAGCGAGTAGCACCTGTCATGGGCAGAACACATCGACATGTACACATCGCAACCGGTGCAAACAGTTTAAGGCCGAGTTGACCTAGAGGAGGGTTTGGGGCCAGTTCAGATATTTGTGACTCATGTTAGTGGTGAGCAGGAGTGAAACCCGGGCACCGGGTTCATAGCGCAGTGCTCTCCCCACGGCACTTCCCACACGCGCGCACTCACACACTCACACTGCGAGTGTTTGCTTGAATGTCATATTAATATTAGTATACCTATTCTTTAAAACTCGGACAAAGAATATAATAACACTCAATAAACAATAACCAAGGCCCTGCGAATGCATAGCATCAGTCAACAAGTAATATAGCAGAAGGCATTCAAAACTAAATTCCCTTCAAATGCGGTTCCGATTTCACCCGGTTCAGCAGCACGAGGAATCTAAATTGGATTTGTTAAGACGGACTTTGCTTTTGGGTTGGAAGAAAAAAAGAACGGCACGCGAAATTCAGGCAATGGTTGCATAGAATTTGATATTTACCTATTGCTTTTATCAGAGCAAATATCACAATGCAGCAAAACGACACAAAATACGCCAAAATAGATTTCCACCCGGGCGGGAACGAGCAGCAGAACGGCAGAATACGTTCGCATTTAAGGGCTTGTCTCTTGGAATTTTGCCTCACTTGATGCAGTAAATTTAGCTGTGACGGTCCCACCTGATGACGGAGACTTGTGTTGCCTCTGAAACGTCGTGATTTATTATTTTATTTCTATTATTACTTCTATTAATTTTATTTAATCTTTTTACCTACGTGACTTTACCGAAAAAGCCTAAGAGTATGAATCCTTGCAGTCACGAAAGCTTCAAATCTAGAAAGAACACGTTCGGTTAGAGGGGGCCACGCTCTGTCACCCAAGCCGCAGGCGTCTGTGCCATTTGTCGTTTGTTTTCCCTCGGAGACTCAGCTGCAAATGCACCAGACGCCCTTTCTCCGGGACGGAACCGTCGCATGGATGGAATTTCTCCAGACAAAATAAACACAGCGGTGAAAAAAAATGCGGATTGTTTTTACCCTTTCTGGCAATAAAACAGGTGTTAAGATGTCCTTTGGTTCTTTGGGTAAAGTCACGTAGGTAGAAAATAATAAAATAAAAATAATAAATTGATAAAGAAACAAAAACTCACGACGTTTCCATCTCAACACAAGCGGTCATCATCAGGCGGAGAGAAAAAAGGGGGGGAGGGGAGGGCAAGCCTCCAACTGCAACTGTTTATGAAGGCTTGAAATTGCGCCCATTTCAAGCTTGTTTATAAAGGCATGAAATTGCGCCCATTTCAAGCCTTTTTAAACAGTTGGAGGCTTGCCCCCCCTCCTCTCTCCGCCTGATGACGACCGTTTGTGTTGCGATCGAAACGTCGTGAGTTTTTATATTTTTTATAAATAATATTTTTATTCTTTTCTATCTATGCGACTTTACCGAAAGAACCAAAGAATATGAATTCTGGCAGTCACGAAAGTTTCAGGTCAGGTGTTAAGATGTTCAAACACCAAATAGATACATTTTTGCAATGCATCAAGCCTGCTTTAACCACACACATATGCTTTGATAGTATATGCATTGACTTTGAAACGGATTGGCCTACACCAGATACAGTCTTCTTTAGGGCCTTGTCTCACCGGTGTCAGACCAGAGAACGCCAAAAGGCGAACGGAACAAAGAGAATGCCACTATCAGAGTATTTATGGGCTCGGGTTGAGCAGTCATCAAATGATTCATCAAATGGTTCATCATTTTGATACTGTTAAAAAGGTCCCATAGACAAACTAAACATGCTTGTGCCGGTTCGGCAGAGACGCCCACGTGGAGAAACTTCACCCGGGCGCCGGCACCGCCGCCGAGTTTGGCGATGGGCGCCCCCCCCCCAGCCCCCCCCCCAGCCCCCCCCCCAGCCCCCCTGCCCCAGCCCCCCCCAGCCCCCCACAACGCTCGTGGCAGAGACGCCGTTCCCAGCCGCTGAGTGGTCCCCGACGGAGAGATTTGTGCTGCAGCTCCGCAGGTGAATCCACTCTTTATCCCGTGCGGGACATTGCGTCGGGATAAAATTAACACCGGACGCGTGTTAATTGCGCATAGCCGCACCTAATTAGGAAACTTTCCGCGGCACCTGCGCAGCATGTCATGTTGGCCGCATAGACGGGACAATGCCCCGATATCTGCTGGGAGGCAGGGCAGGGGGGGCGAGCCAGCCAGGGCCTCTGGGAGAGCAGAGCAGCCTCCTCGTAGCGTCACAGCTGGCACAGGCCTGGGGAAGGGGTGGCAGGCTGCAGTGGGTGAGTTGCTCACTCTCGCTGAAAGCGAAATTCCCCTTCTATACATTCTCAGCGGGAGATAAAACAACGTTGCACAACGTGTACGGAGCTGAACGCGCGTTCGACACGGGCGGATAGTTTCATTACTTATTCTGCTGAGCGTTTCACGTTTGTTTAAAGTTTAGCATTGGCTGTCCCGTGCCCCCCCCACCCATGCCCAGAGTATTGTGAGCCCCCCTCCCCGCTGATGTACGACAGAGACTTGGGAGTGTGGAAACGTTTGATTGGGCTTAAACAAAAGTCCTAATTTGGTATTTATAAGGAAAGGTTAACAACATATAAAATCTTCTTGTTTCTTTCGGTAAAGTCACGTAGAAGGGAAGTAATAAAATAATAAAAATAAAACATAATAAAACAATTCTCACGACGTTTCGGCTACAACGCAAGCAGCCGTCTTCAGGTGAAGAATGAGACACTACCAAACTAGGAGCTTATATATAAGCTGCATTGGGGGTTGAAGAGCGCCTTAACAAAAAGAATGTGCATGTGAAGAGGGATTTAGCATATTCATGGAAAATGCGTAGGCGTTGGGCGGGGGGGTGTCAAAGTCATATTATGCCCATGCATTATGCAGGATCAGCAGCAACCAAGGGGGGTGCAGGGATTAGCAGTAACAAAGGAAAGGAATGTTAATGATATGTAGCTGCAGTTACTCAACAACACGTAGAAAACTAAAGTATAAACTACATAAAAAACTAAAGTATAAACTGCATCGCACCATCAGTATACTTACTATACTCTATAATAAGCTGAGTTACTAACAGCAAGTAATACATTACAATTTTACCTCGTAAAAATTCTATAATATGCTTCCATCTAAACCTTATTCTCTTACATCACACGAGCATATACCGTACTATATACTGCCATAGATAAACCCAACATTAAATTATATACTGTATTGCTGTAAACCAACCTATATCTTATACATTTAATATCACACTATGTATTATTCTACACACCCTAATGTGTATCGAAATGGTTTATTACGTCCTTCCAATGATTGCTGAGCCAGAATCCATCTTCTCGGTTAAAGTTGTCTCTGTGTTTGTATATGTGGATCGCCTCATGAACGAATCTCTCATGATAGCCAGATGGCTTGCAGAGAACCTCTGTCTTGGAGAAGTCAATATCATGTGAGCCCACTGAGTTGTAACAGTGATCTGCCACGGCTGAGGTGTTAGTCCTACCGTGTTTCAGGTCAGCTTTATGTTCACGGATGCGGTCCGAGACATGTCGTTTGGTTTCCCCAATGTAACTGCTACCACAGAGGAAACTTAGTTTGTAGACGCCAGGGTACTGTATGTCTGGAACCACATCTTTTACAGACGGTACCAGATCACGGATTTTATGTACTGTGTTGAATCGGACCTGGATTTTGTGTTTAATCAGGATTTTGGAGATCTTTTTTGTGACCCCAGCAATGTAGGGTAAGGTGATGGTCTTGAAAGGCTCCTCAACAGGATCCTTCTTGATGGTTGGAGTGATGACTTTGCGGATTGTATAGTCGGAGTAACCATTTGCCTTAAGAGCTTGGCGTACGTGTTTGAGTTCACTGGAAATGTGTTCATGGTCGGAGATGCATTGGGCTCTATGATATAGAGTCTTGATGAGGGAATTCTTCTGAGATGGATGGTGGTGGGAATCCGGTTTTAGATAAGCATCCGTGTGGGTGGCTTTCCTGTAGACAGAGTGGCTCATTGAACCATCAGGTCTCCTTTTGATTAGGACATCCAAAAAGGATAGCTTGCCATCATTTTCGACTTCCATGGTGAATCTGATGGCTGGGTGTATGGAATTGATGTGGTCGAGAAATTGGTCTAGAGCAGGCCGGCCATGTGGCCAGATGACAAAAGTGTCGTCTACGTACCTCTTCCATAAGGTCGGGCGTAGAGTGGCAGTCTGGATGGCGTCCGTCTCAAATTTCTCCATGAAGATGTTGGCTACAACCGGAGATAGGGGGGAGCCCATTGGGGTGCCCTCAATTTGCTTGTAGAAGGTTCCATTCCAGGTGAAGTATGTATTGGTTAAGCAGTGTCTCACCAGGGGGGGTACCCCAGCATTCAGTCCTTGATGAACCAAGTCTTCAATGATTGCGATGGTGTCAGGCACAGGTACCTTGGTGAACAAGGAAACCACATCAAAACTGACAAGCAGGTCGTCTGGGGACAGGGCAATCCCCTTGATTGTCGATACCAGGTCAGTAGAGTTTAGTACTGCAGAGGTGGTTTTTCCAGTGAAAGGCCGTAGGATTTCGGACAAAAAACGAGCCAGTTTGTAAGTGGGGGAGTTGATAGTAGAGACAATGGGACGAAGAGGTGTATCTTCTTTATGTATCTTTGGCAAGCCGTACAATCTTGGTGGTCTGGCTGCAGAAGGTTTCAACGAGAACTGTTTGGTCTGATCAATTAATGCGGTTGAAGCAGAAATGATGTTGTTGGTTTTGGAGACGAGGCTGTTGGTGGGGTCTCTTTTTATTTTTGTATAGCTGCCATCGTTTAGTAGTTCTTGAATTTTGTTGTTGTATTCTATTTTGTCCATGATGACAGTGGCATTGCCTTTGTCGGCTGAGAGGATGACAATGTCATCCCTCTTTTTTAATTGAGCTAATTCAAAACGCTCCTCTTTGCTGATGTTGCTAGCTGGCATCTTAGCGTTTTTGAGGGTTACAGAGATTTCGGATCTTGCTACGTCTGCAGCGATGTGACTCAAGCCCTTGAGAGCTACATCTACTCGAGCAATTATATCATTAACTGGTATGTGTCTAGGTGTGACTGCAAAGTTTAGTCCTTTAGCTAAAACGGATTTCAAACCTTCAGAAATAGGACTGTTACTGCGATTAATTACGACTTTGTTAATATCTAGCTTTTCAATGTGTGGGTCCGGTTTCTTGTTTGAGAGGCGATTGAATTTGGAAATCAAGTTGTCCTTACATTTAGTCGACATAGCGGCAGCTGAAGAGGCAGTCATTTTTTCCACATGTTCCCAATCCGATGTGGACATTGTTACACTCAAAGATAAGTGTGATTTGTAGAGTGTCTTGTCTAACTGATCTAGTTCGGTGCGCGTAAGTCTGATTTTCTCTGAGATAAGAGCTAAGCTAGTTCTAGACAGAATTCGTTTCGCATTAGAAGAAGTTACAGCAGCAGATGTTAGTGTAAATGCGTTTGGTATTACCTTAGAGTCGCGGCATCTCTTCAGAAGGGTGAGAGACTCGATTAGCTGAGCCTTCTTATCCCGGAGCTTGTTGAAGGATCTCAAAGTTATGTGGAAACCCTCCCCGTAGAGGCGGTTAAATTTCGATTTAAAGCTTTCGTGACTGCAGGGATTCATCTTCTTGTTTCTTTCGGTAAAGTCACGTAGAAGGGAAGTAATAAAATAATAAAAATAAAACATAATAAAACAATTCTCACGACGTTTCGGCTACAACGCAAGCAGCCGTCTTCAGGTGAAGAATGAGACACTACCAAACTAGGAGCTTATATATAAGCTGCATTGGGGGTTGAAGAGCGCCTTAACAAAAAGAATGTGCATGTGAAGAGGGATTTAGCATATTCATGGAAAATGCGTAGGCGTTGGGCGGGGGGGTGTCAAAGTCATATTATGCCCATGCATTATGCAGGATCAGCAGCAACCAAGGGGGGTGCAAATTGAGGGCACCCCAATGGGCTCCCCCCTATCTCCGGTTGTAGCCAACATCTTCATGGAGAAATTTGAGACGGACGCCATCCAGACTGCCACTCTACGCCCGACCTTATGGAAGAGGTACGTAGACGACACTTTTGTCATCTGGCCACATGGCCGGCCTGCTCTAGACCAATTTCTCGACCACATCAATTCCATACACCCAGCCATCAGATTCACCATGGAAGTCGAAAATGATGGCAAGCTACCCTTTTTGGATGTCCTAATCAAAAGGAGACCTGATGGTTCAATGAGCCACTCTGTCTACAGGAAAGCCACCCACACGGATGCTTATCTAAAACCGGATTCCCACCACCATCCATCTCAGAAGAATTCCCTCATCAAGACTCTATATCATAGAGCCCAATGCATCTCCGACCATGAACACATTTCCAGTGAACTCAAACACGTACGCCAAGCTCTTAAGGCAAATGGTTACTCCGACTATACAATCCGCAAAGCCATCACTCCAACCATCAAGAAGGATCCTGTTGAGGAGCCTTTCAAGACCATCACCTTACCCTACATTGCTGGGGTCACAAAAAAGATCTCCAAAATCCTGATTAAACACAAGATCCAGGTCCGATTCAACACAGTACATAAAATCCGTGATCTGGTACCGTCTGTAAAAGATGTGGTTCCAGACATACAGTACCCTGGCGTCTACAAACTAAGTTGCCTCTGTGGTAGCAGTTACATTGGGGAAACCAAACGACATGTCTCGGACCGCATCCGTGAACATAAAGCTGACCTGAAACACGGTAGGACTAACACCTCAGCCGTGGCAGATCACTGTTACAACTCAGTGGGCTCACATGATATTGACTTCTCCAAGACAGAGGTTCTCTGCAAGCCATCTGGCTATCATGAGAGATTCGTTCATGAGGCGATCCACATATACAAACACAGAGACAACTTTAACCGAGAAGATGGATTCTGGCTCAGCAATCATTGGAAGGACGTAATAAACCATTTCGATACACATTAGGGTGTGTAGAATAATACATAGTGTGATATTAAATGTATAAGATATAGGTTGGTTTACAGCAATACAGTATATAATTTAATGTTGGGTTTATCTATGGCAGTATATAGTACGGTATATGCTCGTGTGATGTAAGAGAATAAGGTTTAGATGGAAGCATATTATAGAATTTTTACGAGGTAAAATTGTAATGTATTACTTGCTGTTAGTAACTCAGCTTATTATAGAGTATAGTAAGTATACTGATGGTGCGATGCAGTTTATACTTTAGTTTTTTATGTAGTTTATACTTTAGTTTTCTACGTGTTGTTGAGTAACTGCAGCTACATATCATTAACATTCCTTTCCTTTGTTACTGCTAATCCCTGCACCCCCCTTGGTTGCTGCTGATCCTGCATAATGCATGGGCATAATATGACTTTGACACCCCCCCGCCCAACGCCTACGCATTTTCCATGAATATGCTAAATCCCTCTTCACATGCACATTCTTTTTGTTAAGGCGCTCTTCAACCCCCAATGCAGCTTATATATAAGCTCCTAGTTTGGTAGTGTCTCATTCTTCACCTGAAGACGGCTGCTTGCGTTGTAGCCGAAACGTCGTGAGAATTGTTTTATTATGTTTTATTTTTATTATTTTATTACTTCCCTTCTACGTGACTTTACCGAAAGAAACAAGAAGATGAATCCCTGCAGTCACGAAAGCTTTAAATCGAAACATATAAAATCCCAACACAACTCCGCAGAATGGCACATCAACATAGCAAACAGTGGCACTCTTTAATTATGCATTCCTGTGCTTGTGAGTGTATACATCGAAATGTATACATATATAAAATTCACAAAGGGTTACGAAAAAACTCCTTTATAATTGGCAGAGCTTCCAACCAGATAACTGTAAATAAGTAATGTCATAAAACTTCATTTCACTTTTCACAGCGCTTGACACGAAACATTGAGTTAAAAGCGAGCCCGACTTCCTCGATAAAACCAGGGAGGATTATCCACCTCCAGAATCCTCATTTAGGCAAATTACAAAAACAGCAGCAGCAGCAACCGCAAAGCAATGCCGAGGAACGTTTTCAAAATGCACGAGAGATATCAGCCATCGGTTCAGCAGCATTCTTTATATTCAGGAAAATAGGCCCAATTGGCGCTGCACGTATAAACCAAGCAGCAGTTGCCTTTATTTAACCAGGTGAGAACCCGTTGAGGATAATGGGCCAGATTCACATCTTGAGAAAAATGCCGAAAATTTCCATGGCCTTGGCGATTCGTTCCGGAAAATCAGGCACAGAGGGAGCGTTCGGCCACATGCAAATTGACTGCGTCGCGTTTTTTTTCGTCCTAAAATTTGGGGGCGGATTTTGGCAGCTGAAGGGCGAAACCGCCACATTGATTTGCTGCATTGTCGGCGATGGAGACATCGGCACTTGGTCGCCAACAAAGAAAAAACTCTCGGACGTAATGGAACATTCTGCAAAAACGTAGATTGGGTCCAATGTCTCCTTCACGAGAAAACCTCGTCTAAATGCAAAAGGGGTACAGAAATAATGCCATGTGCTATAAAGAAGGGCCAATGCCCGAAACGTCATCCTGAAAATATATGTTTTCTCTCAAGGCCATGGAAATGTTAACTTAATGTCCTTTGTATTTACTGAGGAGAGCCTCGACGAGTCTCAAGACTCTTTTGCTCACGAGGGTCCTGCGTTTGGCCAATTCAAGTGAAGGAGTTATCGACGATGTTGGAGGAAACTGAGCTTCCTCCAGCCGCATCAAAAACAAGACACCGCTCTACCGCCATCTCAAGGCCGCCTGGCAGCCCAAACCTACACCACCTGAAATTCCCAGGCGGCTTCCCATCCAACTAGTCGCCAGGCTCAATCCGACTTAGCTTCTGAGATCCGGAACATTCAGGGTAACATTTGTGGCAGGAGGCATCTCTGCCCAGCTCTGCTCTAAGTGCGCCTCACCAGTGCTGGCTCTGGCCAAGGTAGTGAGTGACTGCTGGTTTTTTCTCATGCGTGATGGACATTAAACGTTGCCTAATCTTCATTTGCCTGGGTGAGGGCACTGCACCGGGCCTGGAATTGGGAGCCACATCTCCAGCGGAAGTTTGGAGTGTCCTCTTTGTGCCATGTAAGTAAAGGTGCAACCCTGCAATTACTTGCTGATGCCAACTCCTGGCAGGAGGGAGCTCTGGAGGGCCACTCTTGCACACAGGCCAGACGTCTTGGGAGAGGTAGGAGCGCCAACACTTTATCCCCACCACACGCAAACCTGCCGGTCGACCAACCGGGGGGATGAACCCGTTTAGACTTCTGGATGGACACAGGCAAGGTGGGTTTAGGAAACGCGCACCATTGTTTCAGCTGCTGCGCCAAGAGATGACGTTGAACCGGTGACCTCTCTGTGTGGCAAGTCCGGCGCACTGATAACCATTAAGCCACGGCAGAATCCTTTGCGGTAGATAATGTCCCATGCACTTGGAAGACAGGTTGTCAGAGGGGAGAGCTGCTCCAATGACGCATGTGAATGCTCTTAATATGGTAATGCGCCGAGTAATATTCTATTCTGGAAGCAAGCACTATTATCAGGCCGCAACATCATTAAACAATAAAAAGACCATCCATCAATGACCTTTAACGGCTAACCAGGCGAGAGCCTATTAAGATAACAAGCCTCTTTTGCAACGGAAACCTCGTGTGAACGAGCGGAAGTTACACGGCGTTAAATGTAGTACGTAAGCAATAAATATGCGCAGACCAGCGTGGTGAAGTATGGTCAAACCCCCCCAACCCCCCCCCATGAAAAAAAAACTTAACGTGAAGAGCGGATTGACAAATCCCTGTAAATCATTTTACTGATTCAACGAAAACAAAGAGGTGAGTAAAAAAACGGTACAATTTAGTGTCGTTGGAATTACCATTTTAATAAACTAAATCATTGGGGAAAACAACAAAAAACCATACGATCTTAAAAGTAACACGTGTCGTGACATCGCTGGATGTCAACGTGTTGTGTGCAGTGCCGGCCCTAGAGGGGCCCGGTGAGTGTTGAGTGACAGAGCTGGATGGCACCACGCTTGGCGTGCAGTGCCGGCCCCTACAGGACAGAGTGTGGGAGTGCTGGCCGTAGGATTGGGGTTACTCGAGGCCATGGCACTCTCGTTGACCCGGGAGGACACGTGACCAGTTAAGTCTACAAAGGGGCCCCAAGTAGGGGCTAGGGGTGGTCACGTGGTTGGGGTCCAGATCTTGCTCGAGGATTCTAGAAGATGGGCGTGGCTAAGGGCGTTGCCGGCCACGCCGCAGAGAATATGAGCCGGGTCCCCCAGAGGGACCGGCGCTGTTGTTCATCCTGAAGAAACCTTCGTCTTCGCTCTATGTTCTACCGAGTCTCCAACACGTGGACCTGGACCTGAGCTGTGGTCCCGGTCCGTAGTAGTAGTTACGTTGTGACTAGTGTAGTTAGCCTGGTGACTAGTGTAGTAACTAGTGTAGTAACTAGTGTAGTTAGCCTGGTGGTCACCACCTGGCTAACTACACCAGTCACGTGGTAACTAGTGTAGGTAGCCTGCTGGTCACCATCACAGGTTGTAATTCTGTTAAGGGGAAAGTTACCCCGTGTGTTGGAACTGAATAAATGTGTTGCCTCCAAGTCTACATCTGCGACTCAGTTGAAGCCATTCCACATGTACCAGTTGTACATTTACGAGCAATAAACGTAGTGACGCCTGCTTAGGCTGACGGGCTCTCATCAGGGCCGCTGTGTGTCTGCGTCCTGCAGAAACACCAGACGCGCTTACCCGGAACGCCCTCGGCAGGCCAGAGAGCGCAGCTGCTGATCGTCACGAGGAACGCGAGGCGCCAAGTTGATGCGAGTGCGAGAAATCGGAGCTTACAGCTCCCCTACGAACAGATGTCCGTCGCTCACAGAGGGCCCTGCCGCGCGCGAAGGTCGACGTCGACAAGTAGCCGACGCCGCTCGGCGGGGCTTGAACAGAAAACGTTCCAGGTGGCCGCTCGAGCCCGAGACGGCGACGTGCGTGGCGAGTCGCGAGGGCTGCAGCGACAGGCCGCCTGGGCACGTAGCGCCAACTGGTGGAGACATTGTCCTGGTCGTCGGCGCGGGCAGAACCTGGCTGACACGAGGTGCTGGCCGGTGGAATGCTATTGTGGGATTCGATCGGTGGTTGCGCGAGGACCCACGGCGGCCTGCGTGCTCACCCTCCACACACATGCTCGGGTGTCGCGCGCGCCGTACGCGCCTGACGATTGCTGAACGCGTCCCACTGCTCGACAGAAGACGCACTCGCATTGCAGTCGAGATCTTACGTGGGTATGCGAATACGCTCGTGCTTTCCCCGTGACATGGAGAGCGCTGATCGAGACAGAGATCGCACGCGCGTGTGTGCATGCGTGTGTACATGTGTGTGGGTGTGTATGTGTGTGTACATGTGTGTGTGTGGGTGTGTATGGGGAGCGGTAGTGTAGCGGTTAGCGCGCTGCGCTATGAACCTGGCGACCCGGGTTCGATTCCCGCTCACGGCTAACACCAGTGACGATTATCTGAACCGGTCCTGGGCCTCCCCTAGGTCGACTCAGCCTTAAATGAGTACCTGGTGCGGTGTGTAAACATCGCCACTAGGGAGACAAAGGCGGTCGGGCGTGGTGCTGGCCACCCACCCCCTCGTGTACCGTTCCGGCCTTCATAGGTGCTCGCTAACAGCACTTGCCCCTACAGTCTGTTCAGGCTATACGGGGGATCTTTGTCTTTGTCTTTGTGTGGGTGTGTATGTGTGTATGTGTGTGTACATGTGTGTGTGTGTATGTGTGTGTACATGTGTGTGTGTGGGTGTGTACATGTGTGTGAGTGTGTGTGTATGTGTGTGTACATGTGTGTGTGTGGGTGTGTATGTGTGTATGTGTGTGTACATGTGTATGTGTGTGAGTGTGTGTGTATGTGTGTGTACATGTGTGTGTGTGGGTGTGTATGTTTGTGTGGGTGTCCCGTGTGCTGAGCAGTGGCGCAGTGACCAGCATGCTCTGCTAACATCAGTGCTGCATGGTAATAGAACAATGACTTTCTCCCTAGGCGGGCTAGGGAAACAGCGCAGCACTATTATGACAACAGAGCGCTCCGGATGGTAACACTTCGTGTAAAACGTTTCAGATGTGGATCCGAATCGATCGGCGTTCGCTACGATGTCCGATGTTTTGGCTCCACGTCGGAGATTTAAATTCCTGAAGAGGCTCCCAGCATGTGCAGCGAAACGTTGGACATCGTACCGAACAACAAACCTCTTACAGAGTCGGCCGTAATATTTCCTTTGTGTGCAGTGCGTGTGTGTGTGGACATTTAAATCCACATACAACAATCGGAGGTGTTGGTGCTGGGAGTGTCACAGTACAAAAGGTCTTTCGGTCCAAGGGCGTTGCGCGAGTTTCAGAGGAACTGTAAATATGCGTGTCATCTACAGTCAGCTATTCAAATATTTGACAGTGGATGTAATTTCCACGTTCAGCGCAATTTGTTTTCCAATAATGGATTGAGTTTCAGTTCCCAGAACGTAAATACAAACATAATCCTCCCTTGCAAAGTGTGGTAGACCCAACGTGGGTAGGCCAAACGACCTTTAACGATAAAAACATAGAACAGGAATGAGATTTACACAAACGAGTTTCTGTGCCGATGCACGCATGACCCTTGGGGCCTTCCCACACCGTGTGGGTCATGAGGGTTATTTGACCATACTTCCCACGTGGGTCAGTGCAGGTTGGTGAAGGCGGGGTGTGGGGGGGGGGAGATGTGGACGCAAAGCAGTACAGTACAACAATGGACTTTGCTGCACTGCCCCTTGCTGCACTGCCACCTTTGCTGCCCTCAACGCGGCAAGCGCAGGAGACCGCAGCGGTGCGCGGCTCGTGGCGGATCCCGTCCACAAATCGCAGAAGCCGGGCCCAGACCACGCCGCGCCCGAGAGGGCCCAGCGAAGCCACGCGGCGACCATGACCGCGGCGGAACGGAGGAGGAGGACAGCGGACGAGGGACGCGGCGGGGATTTCGGATAATTCACGGCTAAAACGACACGACCGACAGCCCTTGTGTGCTCGATCGCATTCTATCAGCGGCTCACGAGGTGTCACGCTTCAAAGCCACCGTTCTATTTTGGGTTGCGCGAGTCGAAAGAGCGAGTCGCGTGCACGCATCTTCGAGATAAGAAACTGAAAGAGAGAATTGTTTGCTTCTTCTCTCGCCGCCCACAGCGCGGCAGTGTGGAATATTTAGTTGAACCAAAACACCATCGCGAGCAGCCTTGTGGGTAACTGCATCTGTCTCGCTCGTGCCCAGCAGGTCCTTCACGGCTTCAGCATCCAAGCGCTGGACTACAAACGAGTAAACGACCATCACATGTAAAATGTCACAAGCGCACGCTATCCGAGTGCTGTGCCATCTTCCATCACACGCTATCAGACACCAACGTACGAGTTCATCTCGTGGCACTCATAACTCGAGCCACGCAGGCGTTCGCTCGCTCGCTCGCACGCACGCGACGAGATTGCGTTTCCACACCGCCCTTCGAGCGGGCGGTGTGGAAAAACATTAAGAGATAAGACAACTCCAACGTCAACAATCACGGCAACACACACACACGCGCGCGCTGTCATTCCTCGAACCAAACGATACAATGTCTTTCCGCAAACAAACCAAAAAGGATAACAGCGCTCAGAAAATAAAAGAGATGCCTTTGATAAGCCACACGTGGCTTTAACAAATAGCCCCAGCCGAATACGACAAATAGCGATATCAATTATTCAGCCGAGGGTGGGCAAAGGCCCCCCCCCCCCCTTCCGGGAGTGTCTGGACTCCAACCGGAGCACTTGCGCAGAGAGCGGCACGGAGCCACCTGGCGAACAGCTGGCGGCAGCAGTAGCAGCAGCGTCGCGAGTGTCGGCGATGGTTCAGTGAGCGGTGGGGGCGACTTGAATCGCCACTGAATGGCGTAGGCATCGTTACTAACGAGGAGGATCTCGGTCGCAGCAGGGCGATGCCAATGCGGACGCTCGGATGCATGGCTACAGATGCATTCACAGATGCGCGCGTGTGTGCGCGTGTGTGTGTGTGCGTGTGTGTGCGCGCTGCCTAAGGGGCCATCCATTTAGTAGGTACGCAAAAATCTGTCAAAACTTGAACCCTCACACCCTCGCTGTACGCACTCGGGCTTTTTACCCCACCTCCATCCTGAATCCGAGAGAACGGCCGATATTTAATCCACGCGGAAACGATCAAGGATTAATAATATTAACGTGTTTCAGATAGTCCCCTGACAATGTAAGTACGTAATGTGGACACATTATTATCGAGGCTTCACCCCCCCCGCCCCCCGTTTCCTGTGCGTACAAACATTGTCGGTAGACCCCCCATACGCAAGCGAACGCGTTTGGGTAACCCCCCCCTCCCCCCTCCATGCGTACGTACTCAATGCATGGTCCCTTACCGCACTTGCCCCAACAGTCGGTTAAGGCTATAGGGGGGATCTTTGTCTTTGTTGTGTGCATCGTACCTCTCATAGGTGCTAGTTTACAGCTACCCCAACAGGCTGCGTAGGCCTGTGTAGGACACATGGGGTGTGTTTGTTCTTGAAGTGCATGCATCAGCTTCCACCAAGACCAAACGTGCAGCTGTAATTATTGTATGCTAATGGCCATCATCAGCCATGATCATCCACTGCTGGTTGAAGACCTCCTCAAGCTGTCGCCGTCTCTAAAACGCGACAATGTGGTTATCCACCTTCTTTGGGAATGGTATAATAATTGAATTTGGATTCGTGCCACTCGACAGCAAACAATATCATTCATAGCGTCAGCACATCCCCCCCTCCCAAACGTGTCATGTGGCGAGACGAATTGTGCATTCGGAACTCATGCAGTGATGAGCTGCTGCATCAACCTGTGTTAGAAAGCAGCTGACTAACGCTGTCACCATACGAATTCAACATGAGGTCCGTTCCAGTGACCATTTGTATTGATGTCTTGTGAAGAAGGGCCATTTTCCGTAACGTCGCTTATTATATGTTTCCTTCTAAGGTCAGATTGTTGTCGACAGTCGTTTTGAGTTTGTTGTGCTTTTTTTACTATTATCTATTTTAACGAAACGATTTTTTTTAGCAGGTAAGGCCCACTGAGCTATGTAACTCTTGTTCAGAAGCGACCTGGCCACAAATGACAGCTCAAAGAAGTGGCTTATCAAGTAGAAATTTATAGCAGCCAAATACTGTAAACGCATGTTTCCAAACTTGGAGGGAAAAACCGGAGGACGCGGAAAAAAATCCACATGACCACGGGGAGGGAGACACGTAAACTCCCAATATACAGCAGGCGTCGGGGTCGGGATCGAACCCACGCCCTCCTGTACACCAGGTGGGGTAGTTATCATCTTCTAGCCACCGCCGCGCCGGGCGACACACTATCCCACGCGCCCTACGCTCACGAGAATTCGTTATTGCGCGGCAGTCAAACCAATACTTTGTTACTTCTCAGAGCTGGAATTTAGTGAAATTTAAAAAAAAAATCTAATTTGCAGTGCTGATTTGTAGCCATTGGTAACTGGGCTGAGACCATCAACTCAGCATCCTTGAGAACTATTTTTTTCGTCACGTGGCTGCTTTTATTGGAACCGACGATCTCAGCGGTGTCAGCTCAGCATTGGAAGTATTTCAATAAAAGCAACCGATTCAGACGTGAAAGTGCCTTTGGACCGGAGCTCATCTCCACCTTCACCATTAAATGTGTCAATCAATGCGCTCGCTCAGCGGTGGGCGCGGGGACGGGAGAGTGGGGCGGAAATCCATGTCCCTGTTCCGGCAGCCTCTTTGCAGGTGAAACCCAAACTCAAACCCGGAAAGGCGAAGTATCTCATCGGTATGGATTCCTACCCACGCTGTGTAACTTCACACAAGGCAAAGTCAGCAGTGTGCGGAGTACGCCGGCTTTAGCGCGCTGCCTCGCGCTTCACGGGTGCAGGGCTCCTGCAGCCAGGAGTTGATCGGCCACTGTGCATCAAGCCCTGTCATCACATGGAAGTGAATCTCTCGATGACAACGGCAATCAAATAAGCAGATGGAAAATCACGAGAAATATGCTTCGTCTTGACGTCATAATATGGCCAACGCTCACAAACCCCATTGGCAGCAGCTGCCTGAGCTCTAGGCGTGATTAAATCCCCGCTCTACAGAAAGCTGGGGGGGGGGGGGGGGGGTTTACGGTCTCTCACGAGCGTGCCGACTTATTTTAGCACAACTTCAACTCCGGCCAGCAGCTTATTATTATTTATACGGAGCAGGGCCTGCACAAAGAATTGGGCCAAATGGGCGCTGCCGTGTCAGCCCCGGGGAGTAGATAAAAACATGTTTGGATTGAGACTAGGCTCTAAAAAAAGCTGTCTCGGGTGTGGACCAATCCATTTCAAGGACAGTGCATACATGATCAGAGGTGTGTTTTTTGTTTGCATTCCGACCGCAGGTATTGTGGTCAATGCAAACATGACTCCTTGTAAAAAAAAGGTGTCAGTTTTGTTGCCAGATAAAAGGGTAAAAAACTAATTATCATATTTTGCTACTGGCAAAGGAGGTTCCAATGGCATGTTTGGATTGCTAAGCCTAAACTATACTCTATGTTTTATCTTCTGAGGTAAGGCCTACTGAGTTATATAACTCCCTTTCAGAGGCGACCTGGTCAACAATGATTGGTCAATCACGTGGACATTTTATCGCAGCCAAACGCTCTAAACGCGCGTTTCTAAATGTGGAGGGGAAAACCGGAGGATCCGGAGAAAAATCCACGTGACCAGCGTCAGGGTCGGGATCTAACCCACGACCTCCTGCATACCAGGGGAGGTAGTTAACATCTCGCCACCGTGACAACCCCCCTGCACTTCAGGCAGGACGGGCACAATGGGGTGGCAACTTTGTGCGGCACTTTCTTTGGTAGTTTCATTGGTGGTTCACCGATGACTGGACGGAGGTAGATTTATGAAAACGTGCGATGGTGGCTTTGCTCAATTGGAGGCACACGTGGGCACACGTGGGCACAAGGGGGGGGGGGGGGGGCACGGTGACACCAAGCACCGGGAGTTTCAGAGAACAACGGGAGAGAGAACGTCCGGGGAAACTCCCCAATGTTTAGGCACTGACTCTTGACAAGGTAGTGGCTGATCAACAATAAACAATGATGTACCACCGACTATTAAACAGTAAACAAACTACCATCTGACTGTTCTTTGGGTATTTCGGTAAAGTCACGTAGATAGGTTCACATTAATAAAACTAATAAATATAAAATAAGCAAAAAACGACGACGTTTCGATCACAACACAAGCGATGGTCTTTCCTCCTGCTGACGATCGCTTGTGTTGTGATCGAATCGTCGTCGTTTCTGGTTTATTTTATATTTATTCGTTTTATTAATGTGAACCTATCTACGTGACTTTACCGAAAGACCCAAAGAATATGAATTCCTGCAGTCACGAAAGCTTTAAGTCAAGATTGAACCATTTGACTGTGAATAATTTCGACGAAGTAGCCATGCATTTTTGCAATCATTGCTTGAAGACTCAATCGTCAGCAGGTAATGTGTGCCTATGGCGACTGTGATAAGTCACGCACCGATTTACGAGCCCATGATAATGGCGTCTTTTACTGAATCTTATCTCTCGCCGGCAGCCGAGGAAGCTAAAACCACGCGCGCTCGGACCCTGCGCGCCACTCAGCACAACACGAAACGCGACTGTTGCGTCGTCGTAATAATCCTTTTGAGTGAACGCTGGACCCCACGTTGGTAAAACGAGAGTCCGATCCTCGTTATAAATAATTAATCGGGGGGCCCTGGTTCAGGGTGACTTTCTCCGCGCCCTTGTTAAAGTGATCCATGACCGGACCGTACGCTTCCCGTCTTCGGGGGAATTAGAAAACACCAGCGGCATTACATTACATACTTGCGTGGCGGAAATCCCTCGGCCTATCCGGTATCCGTTGTTGCGGGGTGGGTGCGTTTGCGGTGCGCGATTGCCAACCGCGCGGTTTGTTTAGCGAAGAGCGGTCGAAGGCGCTGCACAATCGCGAGTGGCTCGTTCAGGCACAGACCGCGAGCTGTCTGACCTTCGCGTGACTGGACCAAAAAGCACAGCCGCACTGGCCGATCGGATTGCAAAGGACTCGCCTCTCTGCAAGGTGTGGCACACCTGCTGGGGCTGTGCCCACGCACGCGGTGGCCTTGAGGTAGCTGGGCATGGGTTTGGAAGCGAAAGAAAAGCTCATTTGATATTTTTCGATCATTTTCGCTCCCATTTACCCATCGATCTTGTGGCTTTATTCTATTACCCGCTCCGAATGAGCACACAATCATTTATTTTTATATTTTATTAAGTCTTCAAAATTGCACGTGACATTACACTGACCTCCACCAAAGAAAACACAATCACGTTCTGCGGCTGCCTCACTAAATGATCATCAGAATTATTGGGACTGCCTTGACCGCTGCACTCATTCCAGCTGAGCGAGGTTGAAATGCACCGGGGCCGCCTGCGCGATGAGGAGCCATTTGATGGATGATTTCCAACCTATCCACGAAACTCGTAAAACGTGTCCACTCGTGTGTTCTGCCACTGACAGTGAAAAGCTGCCGGTGACTCATATTTGGTGAAATTATCTTTGGTCACGTGCGGAATTTTCCGCCGGGCTTTGCAACTAATTATCGAGGTTACAGTGGATGAGCAGTTCAAATAACGGTGCGTTGTCTGCGTTGGCACTGCCCGGCCAGTAAACATCTGGATTTGATCAAATGGAGTTCTCAAGTGGAGTGAGTTGGTGGCCGGAACTCGGTTAATACACGACTTCACAAAATAACCATGAATTTGTTTTTTTCACTTGAACATATCGATTTAGCTGTCACCTAGCAAATTATATCATAGTAGTGTGTGTGTGTGTGAATGTGTGTCCCCTACTGTATAAAGGATAAAAATGCCACTTGCAGGATGTTTCAGATCAAGGCTGTGAGACATTTCTTCCACATCTGCCCTCTGACCCACGTGGCGCACTGCTCCATGACATTTTCAAATGGAATCCTCGTCACATCGTGTGACATGATGCCTATAGAATAAATTTGCAATCAAATATATATTCTTAGGTGTTTTCGGTAAAGTCACGTAGGTAAAACATCAAAATTAATAAAAATAATAAAATAAAATAAAGATCACGACGTTTCGGAGGCAACACAAGTCTCCGTCATCAGGTGGGACAGTCACAGCCAGATCAGCTGCATCAAGTGAGGCAATGATTCAAGATGTAATCCCTTAAAAGCGAGTTGAGGGGGGAGGAGAGGGGGGGGGGCTCATCAGAATGTGGTAGCCAATGAATGGAACGTATCGGGAGAGAGGGGCCAAAAATTAATTTTGATGTTTTACCTACGTGACTTTACCGAAAACACCTAAGAATATGATTCCTTGCAGTCACGAAAGTTTCAAGTCTAGAATCATATATATATACTGAAAAAATATATGTACCTTGCGCCAAAATCAGAATCAGAATCTCTAAAATAAAATAGAGAACGGCTCATCATTTGCATTGGCAAAGCAAAATGTGCAATCGCTGTTAGTCACGGGACTTCTGAGTTTGTCAAGGGATTAATTTCTATGCCGGCTAAGAGTCTTAAGATATTAAAATGGATCCGAATGTAAAAATAAACAGGAAAAAAATGCACCGTCATGTTGAATGTGCCATCGCAAATGTGACTACGCCACCAAACCATCTTCCATTTCGCTTGAAATACGTCGCAAACGTGATGATAAGGTGGCATGAAATTAAACAAACCTTCATACTGTCACCTAATTACATTTGGCAATTGCAGAAAGATAACTTATAAATGCGAGAATAAAACCATGAGGCTGCAATGTCGCATCGTTATCTTCGGTGTGGCCCGAATCAGCGACATTAGCTGCGGAGATAAGCGGTGAGATCGCGGCACTTTGAGCGTAAGACGGCAGAGGGGCGTCGCTGACAACGCGTGTGGAGCGCCGGTCTGGCCGCTGCGTGACCCGGAGAGACGCCTGCAGACATTGAAACCGGCGGGTGGACGGAACGGAACGAAATGGCGGCATCAGCAGGTTGTCATATCCTGCGATGGGAGGGGGAATAAATAAAAATCAGGATTCTCGCTCGCTGCAAGGATATCAAAACAAATCCAGCAGGACCCGATTGTCTGTTTAAACATCGGGTCGAGGCATAGCAGTTGTATGCCTTTTGGCGTCATCTGACCCAACACCAATGGAGACTAGGCTCTAAAGAAAGCCGTCTCGGGTGTGGACCAATCAACTTCAAGGACAGTGCATATCATTATCATCATCAGAGTTGTTTCTTTTTGTTTGAATTTTGACTTCTTGTGTTGAGGTTATTGCAAACATGATACCTTGTATAAAGGTGTCAGATTTTGTACCAGTTAATGGGGTAAAAACCTATTACTATATCATAGCAGGACCTTTTATCCATCAGCTTCGAATGAGTGAATGTGCTCACGGATAAGCAAACCGGTCAAGCGGCTTGGGAAGCGACGTCGCGGTGCGACCATTCTGACGGCGAGCTCGCGGAGGAGACGCGATGCCCTCACGGCCGATACGACGGCTTGGGCCCTCCTGGCTTTGCACTTCGCCAGCGAGAGCGCACGACGGCCACGAGCCGCGTGAGACCGTCACGCGGACAACGCTGCGGGGGGCGTCGAACATCATCGGAAAGATTCAACATCACCCGATGATGGTGGTTTGGGGGGAAAACCGCCCGCCGTTACTCAGTCCCCGGACGCGTCCCCAGGATCCGCGCCGTATCTTCCGAAGCTCTCGAGGGGACGCTGTAGAATGTGGCCATTCTTCCGTACGACGTCGTCAATTGCGCGGCTCGAGTATTAAGAACGAGTCCTCCCCACTACTGGTAGGCGAATTCTCGATGCATGGCGGTGACTGGGAGAAAGAGAAGCTCTGTGGATGACAAACGACGAGGAGGGGTTTGCCGGTGCGCTTGGCCTCGTGAGATGTGTGTTGAGTGTCCCCACCATTCATTACATCCAAAGTACGCTCTGGAATATCCCAGCAGCCGAAGTAAATTGGGTAATTCGGTGCGGATGATTGTAGTTAGCTGCCTTTTATTTTATTTATTTAGCCTGGTTGCAAAAACACGTATAAAACAACAACTGTGTTATGGACATATTTTAACTCTGTCGTGGTGCAACACACAATGGGCTCTGTGACATGGAAGTGCTTTTTTAAAAGGCGTAATGCCACGTGCATGTGCAGTGTGCTTGTAAATGCAGCGCGCTACAAACCCGGCGTTCTGGATTCGATTCCCAGTCACGTGTAACATCGGTGGCAATTGATGATCAGAACAAGTTCTGGGTGCCCTCTTCACTAACCCGCACTGACCAGCGTGGTGAAGTATGGTCAATCAACCCCTGTGGTCAGCACCATGTCTGGAGGTCTCCATCCAGCAATGGATTAACAAAGGACTGTACATGATATAATTAATATAATTATTATTTCAATGTGCAGTGACTTATATGGAGTCACTATGGTGTTTAGCGCCAGCTACTGCCACAAGAATAACAATAAAATATGTTTATTATTTTATTGTTCTTTTTCCTATCTACGTGACTTTACCGAAAGAACCATGGCATATTAATTCTTGCAGTCACGAAAGTTGCAAGTCAAGAGTGGCATGGAAGCGGGCCCAAGAGGGCATAGTTCTGGTGAGGGTCGGAGAGAGAGCAACTGAGGGCACGTGACCGCGGCAGGGTAGCAAGACGGTCCGAAGGGGGGTTCGAGGGCCACGTGATATTGGCCAGAACCTTCGAGGAGGATCTAGAAGGGGGCGTGTCCGAGGGCGGAGCCAGGCAACGCCCACCGCCATAAAAGGGGAGTCCCGAGAGAGATCGCGGCTCTCTGTTGGAATGGAACCCGCCGGTGCTACGAGTCTTTCATCCTCGGTCTTCGGTCTTCGATGTTTACGGCATCGTGGGTCAGGCAGCGTGTTACTGACTGATCCGGTGATGTAGTCTAGTTCACTGTGTGGTTGTCACCTCTATGTAACGCCGTTCTAACGTTTAAGTAGTAGCCCCGTTGGGGTGTTGTAATCAACGTGTTGCCTCCAACTCCAGTTTGTGCCTCCGTACAACAAACTACAAATGCATTGACTCTCTCAACTCCAAATCATATCTCCATTTGTGTCCTGTAAATGGCCTGGGAGGTCACAAGCAGTGTGGTTTCTACAACATTGCGGTGAACTATCTCCAGAAGACTGTCTCTACTTGTACCATGTATCCCGCTGACTTGTCACGGGCCCAGTTTAGACTGGCGCTAACAACACACGCGGCACGGTCTATTTGCTCAGGCGGTCAACTGCATGCGTGCGGAGCGCTGCGAATCCAGGCACCTTCTTTCGATGGCCTCAGATGGCTCCTTTGTGCTCGCGCTACACCTGCCTTTCAGCCCACGAGTGTAAATCATGAAACATTCACGGGCACCGACAAAACCAAACGCATTAATAATGCATGAGCACAGAGGCAATTTCTGATTTTTTTTCTCTTACTCCTTTTTATCGGCAATTGAATGGGACGGCTGTGCAAATGGCTGTCAAGATTAAAATGCTACGTGCGGAGGGGCCTCTCATTGTTTACGTTAAAATGACGCCGAGTTGCTTTTAATTTCGTCATCCCAAACGGCTCACTTGGACGTCGCTCGGAGCGCGACGAGAGAGACCGTGGCTCCACCGGAGTCGTCACCCGGAGGGAAAACTCACGGAGATGTCACGAATTCAGCCTCCACCCCCCTCTCACCACTCAAGCCAAGTCTGCACAGTAGAACCATCTAGACCACAGTAGAAGCTTCTAGACCACAGGATCACTTGCAGTGCGACGTCTGAACAAATGGTGCAGGTTCCTTAAAGCCCCTCCACCGCCTCTGTCCACCCAACAGCGGTATGAATGGGTTCCACCACACACAGTTGGTCTATCGGTAGGTCAAGCGTGGTGGGGTAAAGTGTGGGTACTCCCACACTTTACAAAGCGTTCAGTCAGCGTGGAAGAGTGAGCCAAATACCCTCTGTAGAGCAGCTCTCCGCAGCTCCCTCCAGTGGAGGTTCTCCCCCATGCAGTGGTGAGAGTGAGACATTGCAGGGCTGCGCCTTCACCCGTTACCTTCAGCCAGCACAGCAAGCAAGTTGTTGCTGAATCTGAAGCGTGTTCGCACCGCACGGGGCCAGCCATCTTAATCGGAGGGGCGGGGGTAGGACAACAAACTAAACACAAAAAACTGTTGTAAAGAAATGAATTTGCAATATACTGCAGATTCAAAAGTGCACAGCTCCCGTTGGCTTCCTGATGTCGGGAGCGAGAGCGTTGCAACGGCCACAGAGGTGCGCCTGCAAGCGAGCGACGCGGTGAGCGTCTTTGCTCGATGGTTCGCCAGAAGGCGCTGCGAGGACGATCTCTCGCCGAGACCTCCAATCCGGCTACACAGCCCCCCCCCCCCTCCTCGCACAGCACCTGCACGCAGTCTGCTCAGCCTGCCGCTCCCGACGCTACACCGAGCAGACGTCCACTCTGAGATTTGTGTTGACCGCCGTTAACGATGCCACCCGTTCACCGCGAGTGTTCCCCGTCTACGGGCCGTGAGCCATCTTCGTGCTGCCGCCTGTGCGGTGCTCGCACGCAGCCAGCGGCGCGCGCGGTCACTTGTCAGCCGGGAGCGGCGGTCGTCCGTTGGATCGCCCGTCGCGTCAGTCGAGACAACGACGAAGCTCCTCAAACCCGCCACCCCCCACTGACTCCTCTGTCCAGCCAGCAGAATCAATGCGCACACCGCAGGTGCGGCTATCGTGGTGCGCAGTGCGCGCACTCGCGCCTGTCCCGAGGTGTCTGCCCAGTGCGGAAGAGTAGGCCAACGTGTCCCCGAAAGGGAGCGCTCTCTAAAGCTACCTCACGTGGAGGCCTTTCCACCGGCAGTCCCATTGAGCAAGTACTTGCAGGGATGCACCTTTATCTCACCTAGAGCAGCAGGTGAGTGAGGGGGGGGGAGGGGGGGGGGTCGCAGTCATCCGACTCGTCGTGTGGCGACAGCCACGAGCCGCCCTGCCGCCCCCAGGGCCCCATAATGCACCGGCTAATAGCTCAAGTTATCTGAAAAATGATTCCCTTGATGATGGTTAACCGGGAGAGATAAAACGCTCACGGCATTAAACATCTGTCTGGGAAGAAGAAGCAGAAGATGAAGAAGAGGCAGATCCTCGCTCTGTTATCTCAATTTAGCACGACTTTGTGCGAGAGGCGTTATGCGTCAACCGCCCCCGCTCGCCACCACCACCGCCACCACCAACGCCACCCCCGCCACCACCGCCACCGCCACCACCACCGCCACCACCACCACCACCGCCACCACCGCCACCACCGCCACCACCACCGCCACCACCGCCACCACCACCGCCACCACCACCACCACCGCCACCACCACCGCCACCACCACCACCACCACCACCCCCGCCACCGCCACCACCACCGCCACCACCACCACCACCGCCACCACCACCGCCACCACCACCACCACCGCCACCACCACCGTGCAGTGAAATCACGGTTACAGCATCCGGTCATTTTGTATTTTCTTCTGCTGCAAAAATAATTACCACTTATGCCATTTCCCTCTATGAACAGATAATACACACCACACTTAAATACGTCTGATTTGATTTATATCATATTAAGAGCATACCTTTGGGGAAAAAAAGATCATGGTGTTGAAATTTGTGCATTAATGTGGTGTTTTTTTCATTTCCAAGGCAACGTTGGAGTGAGGGCCGTACAAAAGCCAACGAGTTAAGGGGAAGTGGTGGCGCAGCAGTTAGGGAATTGCACTATGAAACCAGTAACTCGAATTCTATTTCTGGACATTGCTAATATCAGTGGCAAGGGATACATGACCTGATCCTGTACCCCACTCCTTCATCAACCCGTACTAATCAGCCTGGTATGGTAAAACAATTCCACTACTGTATTATTGGTTCTTTCGGTAAAGTCACGTAGAAGGGAAACAATAAAATAGTAAAAATATATATTTAATTATTTTATTGTTTCCCTTCGACGTGACTTTACCGAAAGAACCAATAATATGAATCCCTGCAGTCACGAAAGCGTTAAATCAAAATTCCACTCCTATTTGTTTTATTTTACCGGTAAGGCCCCCACTGAACTACACGGCTCTTTTTCAGATGCGATCTGACCACAACTGATTGCTCAACGAAGTGGCTTATCACGTGGAAATTTACAGCAGTGAAATACTCTCACGCACGTTTCTAAATTAAGACCCGCAGAAAAATCGATGCGACCACAGGGAGAATACCACCAGGCAAGGCCGTAAACATCTTGCCACTGCATCTATTTACTAAGACCACTAAGGGCACACATGTGTTGCTAAGATCTGTCCGTTTCCATGTCCAATAAACTAAGATGACGTATCACATTCCCAGACTCACTCCTGCTCAGCCTTACCTAGAAACAAGCTGGGGCAAGCGCGAACCCTTGCCTTCATTAAAACACTGCACACACTCTATCGCATGCCACTTCTGTTCCTATGGAAGAAAGCACATTCATGCGTGGACAATTTTCTAGTGAAGTCAACAAACCAGTCGACCTATTATCCTTGCTTACACAGAATAATTTTCCCGCTGCTACATTGACAAATATTGTAGCACACAAAGTGCTTGATTTCAGATGGAACAGTCCATAACGTGGTTTCCGTAATCAATCGGCGTTCCACATCCATGCAAAATTGCAGGAATATAAAACCAGACTGGTAATAACGGCGAGTGAATGCATCGAATGTTATAAACATGCTCATACGATTACAGCAACAAAGAGTACAATAATATCGGATTGTCAGTGACCGGCGTAACCTGTACTCTCGTGGTAGTGCCTTACGCCAATAATCCCGACTCCAAGCCGGCCCCAGGAGCATCCTTTAAAGATCCGAGTGACAAATCAAGCGCTGACCTCGAAAACCCATGCAGTTGTCTAACAAAGGCGCGTACAAACCGTGATGTATGCTCAACTGTTTAGTTAGCAGATTAGCCTCGTGGCGACTTATTCTCTGCACGTATTATATGTCACAGAGGTGATGAGCTTGCAAATAGAGCTGGCTTCTGCAAGACCTCACTGGTAAAAACATCTCGTTCTCTTTCGCGTCTGTAAAGCCCTCGCCCAGACCTCGTCTTCTACAATGGGGAGCCAGGTGGCTTAGGAGGCAGACCGCTGAGCCACCGCGGCTAAGTTCGAGGATTTGTAATCTGGGGTTCAGCCACCTGTGCTGAACCGGCTAGAGTGAGTTGATGGTCTGTGCACAGTCGTCAATAACTGCACAAAAAACGCTTTCAATAAAATGATTGTTTCTATTAATTTGGCGTCTTCCAAGCAAACTTTAAACGTTCATCCATAAGAGGTTTTTGGGTTATAAACGTGTCGTTAAACCCGCCACCACCTGACACAGCTAACTAGTAAGGGTTGTCACGTAAACAGAACGTGCCAATTCGTCACGAGTACAGCAACACCGGCGTGTTGGAGAGCCAAGCCACAACATTAACAATCTGAGTACGACGTTTCGCCAGTAATTACAACTAGCTTCATCAGGCGACAGCCAGATTTGTAGAGAAGTCCACCTGTTTCGTTCCTTATATAGAGGGCTCTATTATGGATGACATTGGTCGCGAAAGCCGACGTGTTCAAACTTTCAGTTTGATAGACACCCGGCGGACAAGAGTTGCAGGGCGTTGAAGGTGCGCCCCTTGGAGTGCGTCACGAGGCCCGACTGGAGCGATTTCGGTCGCCGTTCCGCGACGTCATCTCCCGCGGCTGTTGACCGACGCGGGGAGATCCGCTGCGAGCTACAGAGTTCCAAATGGAGACTCCTTCATCTCACAAGAACACGATGGCGATAGCGGGACGCGTGCAGGAAGAAAAACACAACCACGTGGGTTGTTGTCGACGTCTTCTCAACGTGTTGTGTTGTGTGTTGTTATCACCTCGTTCTGACGTTCACTCGTGCCAATTACTGAGCTCCACGTGTGGAGTGGCTCTTTTGTGGAGATGAAGCGCCCCCCCCCTCTCCCTCAACTCTCTCTCGGGGTGGAATGCGCAGGAGCGTACCTCCTCCCGGCCAGCGTCGGCATCGCCTCCGCACCCACGTGGGGTCCCCTCCGCACCCACGCGGGGTCCCCTCCGCACCCACGCGGGGTCCCCTCCACACCCACGCGGAGTCCCTCCGCACCCACTCCAGGGCCTCTTCCACACCCACGGCCCGGGGCCTGCGAGCCGAAGGAGCGCCAGCGCGTCCCGGCTCGCTCGTGCGACTGGCAGAGGCCACCGTCCCCACCGGCGCGCCCCGGGCAGGTCGCGCGCGTTCTTAGCCAGAAGAACGCGCGCGATCAACCATGGGGGTTCTTTATTTTGACCATACATCGCCATGCTGGTCGGCGCGGACTTCGTGAAGTTACAAGTTGCAAGTTACCAAGCTAATGGCTGCTTGGCATCTGAGTTGTGACGAGCTCGGGAGCATTCAGGGTGGTTTGGTTGTGTATGTGGTTCTCATATTGCTCACCCTTCAGGGTTGATTGGCCGAGCGTACAGATCATTCGATGGCTCTCTTTCAAAAGGCGCAGCAGACAACCCTGACCTTTCAATCGGTGATGATGAAATGTTCTAAAAAAAGGCGAAACGGGTGGCAAGTAGACAGCGCCAGCTGCTCTGTAGTGACATTTATAAAGTTTGCCCAATGACATTTATCAAGCCTGTGCAAAGTCCCTTCACCTGCCTTTATTGGCCAGTCAATGTTTACACCCTAAAGACTGACTATGACCGCATTAAGTAGAACAAAATCATCAAGCAGACGTGCATGAGGATGTCTTAGATGCATGCAGGTAACATCAATGCTAAATGTTCAGGGTGAAAGTCAACGTGGTGCTCATCTCCCTACTGCAGCCCTGAGCCAGTGGTGGAAATTCCACATTCCTATGGCGGAGGTGAGTCTCTCCATAGAGCAACACTGTTGACTTCCCACAAAGCAGTACTCATTTATCGGACCCGGAGGCACGATAGGACGAATCAGTTCGCCCGATGAGGATTTTGAACTCGCTACTTTGTGAACGTGAGAGCCGTTGGCTGTCCGGCTGAGCCGCGAGTCCGGGAACATGGCGATGAATGACGGGGCTGGACACGGCGCTGAGTGAGCGACAGCAGAGTGCACTTGGCAAAGCTCGCTGTTGTTGTGTCAGGTGACAAAACACACTCGGACAATGCAATAACGCGGCACCCCAGCTTCACTCGTCAGCCGCGAAAAGGAGCTCCGCTCACGACCGGCATAAATAAATTAAAACAAAGTGTGAAGCAGAGCAATGGGGGTGACGCCAATAACTCAGACCCAGTAATCCTCACAGTCCACGCGCCAGCCACCTGAATTCTCTAAACACGTGGCCAGGAAGGGCTCACAAGTGATACAGATTTCTCCCGCTTGGGTGGCTTGGACGGCACACGAATACAAATGTTTGCAACAGCGTGCGCTGTGCTCATCTGACACGAGAAGAGGCCCACCACCACCGCCACCACAACCGCCACCGCTCCCACCACCGCCACCACCACCGCCACCGCTCCCACCACCGCCACCACCACCGCCACCGCTCCCACCACCACCACCACCAGCGCGCACAACGGGCTTGCGTACAGTGCACTCGCGCAACGCGCTCTTCATTTGTCGACCATCTGGCACTCACAAAGGCGTGTGGCTGGCGAGAGAGGGCCTAAATAATTCACAGGTGATCAGAAAACAGGAAACTAATTGTGAGCTCGTAGGGACGGGCTCGGCGCTGCATGCATTATTTAGCGCGAGGCTCAAGAAGAGACACCACCTATTCCGGGAAACGGCACCGCTCGCTATCGCACGTGAGCGAGCGGGAGTCGGCAAACACGCGGTCCACCGAGATCGCGGGTTTCACTGCTCGACGCAGAGGGTCGCGGTTCAGGACCAGTGGCCACCCTGGTTAATATCTGCAGGTGCATTGCAATGATAAATGCGCGCCGTCGGCCTTACAGTGGACGTTTGAAGTAGGCTATGTATTTTCGGCATCAAGGTTCAAATTTGTACAAAATTACTCGGGCTGCTATTTAATTGGGTAATGCCACGCGGCGCCGTCGCGATAGCATTGCGCGATGAGACGTTCGCGATGACACGTGCGCGGACACCAAATGTCCCAATTATAATTGTAAAGCAAGAGCAGGCATCCGTACGAGACGCCCCAAACTATCCCACGCTCGGTGGCAGCTTGAAGGGCATTCACAGAGGCTTGCCGACAGAAATTACTACGATCGTTGTTGCTGTTGTTGGCGGAGCTGGCCTCGGATATCCACTGGGAGTAATAATAAAAAATGTAATCGCCTTCTAAGTGTGCGGAAGGTGAGGTTGATGGTGACGTTGATTGTCTTTATCAGCGAGGACAGGTCACAATGAAAAATAATGGGTCGACACAACCGATGCTCGCGTGCAAACACGACAGACGTATATATCATGTGCACAGCACCGTCACCGTAACTTGTAATCCAAAGTGTGTAATATTATTTCCTGCAACATGAAATATCCTGGATGAAGCAGTATGCTCATACACAACACGGTGTGAGAGATATCTCAACAGTGAAAACAAAGATCTCTGGTATAGCCCACACAGACTGCTGGGGCGAGTGGTGTTTGTGAGCACCCATTGAGGGTGGATTGACACATGAGGGGGTGGTGGCCAGCACCACGCTCGGCTGCCTTCGTCTCCCCACTGCTGACGTTGACACTCTGCACCAAATACTCATTCATGGCCGAGTCAACCTTGGGGAAGTCCAGGACCCGTCTAGAGGTTAGCCATGGGTTGGCGGTGGCCGGGAATCAAACACCAAAGTTTAGGGTTTGTATCGTAATGTCCACTTTGCCACAGCCCCCCCCCACTGCACACACGGCTGCACACACGGCTCTGCACACACGGCACTCCGCACATGCATATTACCGTTGAACAAATTCGGTTTCAACAGCGCAAGGTGCACGTGCATAAAAATAACAACATTGACGCATGGCACAATGAGAGCATTGTAATGCGGACTGAATAGATCTGAAGACCAGTGGTTACTCCAGTGAGGCTGTGTGTATTAATACACCACACGCACTGCGGCGCACAGGCAATTTCTACGGCGGTGCACGCGCTTCTTAATAATTGTTTCAAGGGAGATGCTTCACTTACAATTCTATTTTTAAGCACCCGCGATATTTTTTTATTTATTGTGCGGAGCCAAGAAATTTAATTGTTCCCCCGATTAATGGAATTTGTAGACCGCCGTACGGTGACAATGGCTGCTAAAGCGCCGTTTGTACTCCCATTGACGGTTAATACAGCAGCGTGCTTTACATGTGCGGCGGTGATGTGCGATGGCTTGGATGGAATGGAATTGCGTCGACTGCATCCCATTTGTCATCTCCACCCTGCTCGGCCAAATTTATCTCACCGGTTGAACACCTCATTGGGAAATCGTGAACGTTCTAAAGTGTTCTCTCAAAAACGAAGCAAAGGTTTGAGGCTATGACCACCGGCCACTGATAATCCGAATCTACGTCTCACAATTAAACGATTGTACAGTAATCTCATTTCATGGTACAGTAGTTAACATGTGCGGTACAGTAGTTAACATATATGGTGTACCTGTGACTTGAAATGTCGTCAGTTCCTTATTAGTCGATACAGAAATTTACACAAATGTTCTTGGTTTATATTATTGGGTCTTTCGGTAAAGTTACGTAGATAGGTTCAAATAAAATTATCAAAAATAACAGAAAACTACGACGTTTCGATCGCAAGCGGTCGTCTTCAGGGAAAAAGTCGAGTTCTTGGTTTAATTGCTTTCTAAGTTAAGCTTCGTCCAAATGTCATATCTAAATTTTTCACTTTTGTTCACAATTTGATGTCGTTTTTTTATCGCTCGCTGCTGTATTGTGGAATAGAGCCAACGTTACATCATTGCATTTTATCCATTGCTTTGTGAGAGCCGACTCATCAATTCTACCGTCGCCTGTTCAAATTCCTCACCCTGGTCTATAAACCCCTTCGTGGTCTTGCCCCACCCTCTCGTCACCCTTGCATCTTTATAAGTCGCCTTCTCGCCCTCGACTATCTCAATCTTAGCTGTCTCTCTCTGTCCCCCCTTCTCCTTGTGCTCAATCCACGCTTTCGCTCCCTATCACTTCTCGCCCCCCCCTTCACTGGAGCAAACTTCCCCCTCCACATTAAGCAGTCACCTTTTGCTCACTAGTTTCCACTCCGCACTCAAGACTCACTGTTTGTTCCCTAACTCACCCCACGACCCCCCTCCCCCCTCCTTAATCTCCCCCTCATAACCACCACTGGTACTGCTCCCTTTTCATAGTCTCATTATGTGGCTGTCACTCATTAATTCCATTCATTCACTCCATTCCTCATCACTTACTGCCATCAATTTCGCTTCCTCTCATCGAGCGCATCCACTTAATTTCCACCGTTATATCCATATGCGCCGTTCTTAATGCTCTGTAAAGTGTCTTGGTTAAGGCGCTATATAAATTACGTCAAGATAAGATACGAATTCCCACGGAGTCAAAGGCTAGAATGTGATGGGGCGAAGCGCACATTGGGAGAAGGAGACACCCTCGCAAACGTTATTCACAGAGAAATCAGAAGAGGATTTTTGCCAAAAAAATATTTGAGAAATTAAAGGCATCATGGAGAAAATGTGAACCATCTCAGATTTGCTGACGACGTAGCACATGACATGGGGACTTAATAAAAAGGCCTGAATGTGGTGCAGCTCCAGAGATCTATTTAGTTCGCTAGACAAGGGGGACACATCAGAACGTGTGTGCCTAGTTGTTAGAAGTTGACCAGGATCAAAATAATGGAAAACTGAACTCGGTAATGCAAATCCACGTATCGATATGCTCTAAGAAGAACAATAACTTTAATTCGTGCACCACCTGATATGGCACGGATCAGAAACACAAACATCGACAACGAACACGCAACAAAAACTGAAAAGTACACAAAGGCGTGTGGAGAGGTGCACGCTTGGAATTACGTTGACACAGAAAAGGTGGAACACAACACGGCTCACATTAAGGACACGTTGACTGTTCAGACAAAAGTCAGTAGGCTTAGGCAGGCCAGTTTGTGGCTGGTAGGGGGAGGTGGGAGGCAGAGGTCGCAACCGGGTACCCGATACTCGTACCCTACCCGATACCTGTTTGCGACCCTGGTGCGGCCGGGTACGGATACGGGTAGGTCGTGAGTCACTGGTGAGTAACCGTTTGTCACTCATTTCGGGTAGGGTACGGGTACGGGTAGGGAACGGGTACCCGTGCCCGGCCGGGTACGGGTACGGGTACCCATTTGCGACCCTGGTGCGGCCGGGTACGGGTACGGGTAAGGAATCAAAACCCGTTTGCGACCTCTGGTGGGAGGTGGTTGAGACCAACCACGGAGTGGAGGGAACACGCCCGACAGGGTGTGCACGTAGCTTGTAACATCACGCGGCGGCCGCGAGGGATGATGGCAATGACTCGGAGCGGGCCTTCATCCAGCGGTGGTGAGATCACGGCCGGTGACGTGGATTTGATCCCAGCTCTCCCTCACGAGGGCAGATTTTCTCTCGAACGGCCATTGAGTTATTGAGAGGATGATTGAAACGGACTCATGTTGAGAAAAGTAAAGAATGAGCAACACATACACATACATACACACACATACACACACATACACACACAATACACACACACACATACACACGCACACATACACACACACATACATACACACACGTACACACACACATACACACACACATACACATACATACACACACATACACACACATACACCTGTCTCTTATGTCGAATCATATTTGCTCTGCCATGTTCATCCTGTTAAGACTCATGTAATATTTGCACATCATTTGCATAAAAGCTTCGTAATTTACATCATCCATTTTTAGACATGTTTACGTATATAACACTAAATCTTTTTTCAACATGTAGAGAAATTGCATGCAGGAAAGATAAAGAAGATAAGCTCCAAAATAGAGGACTAAAATAAAGCCAAAGTGTCTTGGTCATCGACCTAACAACGAGTCAACGAATCGCATCGTGCTGACGCACGCACCCTCAGCACGCACCCTCAGCACGCCCCCTCAGCACGCACCCTCAGCACGCACCCTCAGCACGCACCCTCAGCACGCCCCCTCAGCATGAAAATAGATTTCAATCAATTAATTCAAATCGTTGAATTGCCAATGCAAGTGCCTTGAGAATAACACTATTTGTGGATTCATCCATATTTTTGTGCGTTTATCGAGAGTGTAAGAATAGATTTTCGTCGACTGAATAGTTCACACGGGAGGGAGATTCATTTTATCTGGCGATGCAATGGGATCTTTATTCCCGCTATGCCAGCTACCATCGTGTGATGGTGCTGACGTCGACCAAAAGAAATCCCATTGAGCGTCTGACGGCTGGGCAGACACACGGAATCGTGTTGAACACTGGCACGAGCGGCTGGCACGGCGGCGGTGGTGGCGCTGTGGGTTTGTAAAACGCCGCAGAGATGGAACAAAAAAACGAGTGGCTCGATTGTTGCGGCGTTGGGCACAATCACTGCGCTCGTCCTGGCGTGCCCGAGGCGTGGAACAATGCGTCGGATCCATCGATGAGCATCATGCGGACACAAGCATCGCATTGCAACGTGAATATATTTTTGAAATGTCACTTGTACACATTGTATGTCGTGGGGTCACATGACCCCTACAGCTACTAGAGGCGCTACCATTCAACTGCAGCGCAGTATCCACTGCAGTGTCACCCACAGGACACTTGAGTGCGAACCCCGCCGGAATCACGGCAATGGATCAACGAGCCGGGAGGCTGGGGGCGGGGTGCAGGAGGGGAATGGAGGAGCAGGGGGGTGGAGGGGGGCGGGGGTGGAGGAGGGGGGTGTAAGATATCGGAGTCTGGGACCCAACCTGCACAGATCCCACACTGACTGCACACTGCAGTAACACACGCACTATCTGCACTGTACCACGCAGTCAAAATGTATGTCCCTTGGATGAGCGACGATCTCGCTGTGTCGGCATGAGAGTGTCAGGGGAAGTGCTGATGGCGACTGCCTTGCTGCTCAGGCGACAGGGCGCACCACAAGGTGCCGGCAGGGCTATTGGGGGCCAGCACCACGCAAACGCAGTCGCCTTTGTCTTCCCATTGCCGATGATGCATTAGGACTCATCAGGTAAACTTGTGTCACGCTCAGCCAGCCCGAGGGAGGTGCGGTACAAAACAGGGTGACACACACCGACATCAAAGAGACAATCCATCACTTCAACAGCCTCACAGATGGTTGCGGGCACGTGCTGTTAGCGAGCACCTATTAAGGCTGTGGCATAGCATGCGTGGGGGCGGTGTGCACGGCAATGCCGCTGTTTACGCACGGCACCTCCACGTGCTCAATCCAAACCGCGTGGGCCACTGCCCACTCACCTGAGCCGGGTCACCTCTCGAAACAAAGACAAAGATCCCCCGTGTAACCTTAACAGACTGTAGGGGCAAGTGCTGTTAGCGAGCACCTTTAAAGGCCGGCACGGCACGCGAGGGGTTTGGTGGCCAGCACCACGCCCGGTCGCCTTTGTCTCCCCAGCGGCATTGTTTACACACCGCACCAGGTCATCATTTGAGGCCGAGTCTACCTAGGGGAGGCCCAGGACCGGTTCCGATAATCATCACCGGCGTTGGCCGTGAGCGGGAATCGGACTCGGGTCACTGGGTGCGGAGCGCGGCACGCTGACCGCTGGCCCACCGCTCCCCAATCTCGCCCGGGCGGCCTGCAGCCACTGCAGAAGACAACAACAACAACAAGGCGCAGCGCTCATCCCACGCGGCGCAGCTGCCACGACACATCGCCCGTGCCGTGGCAGTGGCCTCGACAATTTCTGTTTAGCAGCCAAGCGCAGCGGCTGTCAGCAGCAAGCCGTGCAGCGGAAAGCCGAGGGTGACACACGTTGAGTTCGGGGCGTCACTGCAACGCTCAGCCCTCAGCCTGTCACGGGGGGGGGGGGGGGGGGGGTGTGAAGGGAGTGGCTCAGACGATAACCGTGGCAGGTTGCCGATACTGTGCGTCTGTTGAACTTCTTTCGCACCGTTCGTAGCCAACCGCGCTCATCGGAGGTGCGGAGGAAGGGCAACGAACGCTAAAAGCAGTTCTCAAGAAATGAGTTTTCAATCGAGATGACTTAAAAGTGCACGGCTCCAGTGGCTTCCTAATATCAGCAGGAAGAGCGTTCCAGACGGTCGCAGAAGCGCAGTGACCGTCTTTGTTCGATGGCTCGCCAACAGCCGCTGCGAGGATGACCGGAGTTCGCTGTACCCGCTCGTGTCGTGATCCAGCAACACTAAGTTAGAGCTCTGTGTTAATCCAATGCTGGAGGAGGACGTCTCCATGCCGAGTTGGTGATGGAAAGTTAACCAGGTATCACCATGCTAGGCAGTGCGGCTTGGGGTGGAGGGCTGAGTCGGGGTGGTTGCTTGGACCTTGGCTTAGATATTCGTCGCCACTGATGTTGCCCGTGGCCGGGAATTGAACTCGGGCCGCCAGGTTCATGTAACACGGTGCCGAACACCGCGACGCCGCTCCACTCGCTCCCCGGTGTCACGAGCCAACGGGAATGGTACTGGGACACTGAAGGTCTGCGCTGAGGCGACAAGACGCAAATATCCCCCAAATAGCATTGAACAGACTCCTGGGACAAGTGCTGTTAGCAAACGCCAAGTAAGGCCAGCAAGACAGTAATTCTAGATTTGAAGTTTTCGTGACCGCAAGGATTCATACGTAGGTAAAAAATTTAAATAAATGAAATCACGACGTTTCGAGCGCAACACAAGCGTCCTTCGTCAGGTGAGGACAACTTAGCGAAAGCACACCGCTTAAGTGTCACACTTAAGCGGTGTGCTTCCGCTGACTTTACCGAAGAAGGACGCTTGTGTTGCGCCCGAAACATCGTGATTTAATTTATTTTAATGTTTTACCTACGTGGATTTACCGAAAAAAAAACAAAGAGCCAGCAAGACACACGAGGGGACGGCTGACCAGCCCCACGCCCGGCCGCCTTCGTCTCCCCGGCGGTCATGTTTGCACATCTCACCAGGTACTCGTTTAAGGCTAAGTCGACCTAGGGGATGCCCACGACCAGTTCAGATATTCCCCACCAGTATTGGCCGTTAGCGAAGGAATCGAACTCGGGTTGCTGGGGGTTCGTAGCGCAGCGCGTGAACCACCGCGCCAGGTCACGCACTCGTGCGCTCACAGAGATGGCCTCGGCTGCATGCAGGGGCAAAGCCCGGAGTGGCACGACGCTGATTTTGCGCAGTCATCGGGGACTGGGACACAACTAAGGACTCCACCTACAACTGGAGCATCCGACATGACGTAATGAGTGGATGCACAGTATTCTAAGGAAAGTTTTCAGCGGCGCTGACTCAGTGATTTACGGACACCCCCACCACCACCATCCGCCCCACCACCACCCCATTACCACCACCACCCCCACCACCCCGAGAAACGCGGTCCACCGCCGGTGTGGCGAGAAACGTCCAACAAAATCCAGAGGAACACGGCAGCGAGGGCGAGAATAGCACGCGCCGGAGGGAGCATAAAACAGACACGGCACGCAATTACAGGCAACAGCAGACCCTCGAGTCGCCCTAGCCGCGCGTGCACAACTGACACGCGCGTGCACAACTGACACGCGCGTGCACAACTGACACGCGCGTGCACAACGGACACGCGCGTGCACAACGGACACGCGCGTGCACAACGGACACGCGCGTGCACAACGGACACGCGCGTGCACAACGGACACGCGCGCGCACAACGGACACGCGCGCGCACAACGGACACGCGCGCGCACAACGGACACGCGCGCGCACAACGGACACGCGCGGGCACAACGGACACGCGCGGGCACAACGGACACGCGCGGGCACAACGGACACGCGCGGGCACAACGGACACGCGCGGGCACAACGGACACGCGCGGGCACAACGGACACGCGCGGGCACAACGGACACGCGCGGGCACAACGGACACGCGCGGGCACAACGGACACGCGCGGCACAACGGACACGCGCGGGCACAACGGACACGCGCGGGCACAACGGACACGCGCGGGCACAACGGACACGCGCGGGCACAACGGACACGCGCGGGCACAACGGACACGCGCGGGCACAACGGACACGCGCGGGCACAACGGACACGCGCGCGAGCTGTAAGCGTCGAGCTGATGCCGTCCCAGTGATAGCGCGGCCGCTTGATTTGAGACAAATGAAAGCGGAGTCGTGCTTGTGTGCCGCCGAGAGCCACGCCGAGGCGTCGGGCTCTTTTTTCAGGAGGTCCCTGCTGCTACGTTGGATAATTTTTTTAAAGAGACGTTTAAGTCAATTGATGGCGAGCGTTCGTTATACACGTGGGAGGGAAAGTGGACGAGTTCCCTGGAGAGAAAACAACCCACAAACGCAATGGGGGCAACATTCGATCCCGACGCAGAGACAGCGGCAGATGGCGACTCGTCCACTTGCTGTACTGCCTTTTCCTGCGAGCCAGCGTATGTCACCTCCTCGACGTCCATGGGGAGTTTCACGACATCGGTGCGGTGATCCACCACCCATCGCTGCCTCCACAGTGCTGGATTGCAGAGCACGTGCTTAGCCATCATCGCGCGGCTGATGAAGTCAACACAAAAGCAGCTGCTGACACTGCTCTGCAGGGTACGTGACGTGATGCATGCATCGTGCCACCATTGTCAGCCATGATCAATGAACTCCTGGATGAAAACCAGTCCAAGTCACTGCTACCACTGCACAGTCCTGCGCTGGAATAATTGAACGAGTACCTGCACGTGAACGGATTTCATTGCTCCATCTCCTCTGTGGATGTCCTCTCGGTCGACTCATGTATGGCAGTGTACACGAGTTCTCACTCGAATCCCATCGTGTTATAAACCGAGTTGCGATGATGTCCATGATGATGACGATAATGAAATGAAGCATGATAATGCATAATAATATTCTAATCTTGCGTATGATGGCAGCAATATTTTCCGCAGGTGAATGCCAATGTCGAGGAGATTCAAGAGAGTTCGTGTCGCGTTTTTCTTCTCCGTTGAAGGAGCAGACTACAGTGGGTTAATAATGAGGTCCACAGCTACACTCGCTCTTCTCTGGCTTGTGTCTTTAATGTTCTATTCATGACGGGAATATATGGCGCACCATTGGGCCTGGTGATGTTCTGATGCCGTTGCTGGTTACAGCCAGTGTCTTCGAGGAGGACTGTCATACATCTGCTGGGCTGCTTTTTTATTCAACTATCATATCATTTCTGAGTGACAGAAAAAAGGCGAAACCTGTCACGATACCCTGCCTAATCAAATTACATCCTCCACTCGTCTCGTCTACATCGCCATAAATTCACCCAATGCCTCCACAATCGAGCAAGGACCGATCCATTTACCCCACGGGCGCTCAGCTCCGATGTTGCCCGCTCCCATCCACAAACCACAATCGCGCTCCCTGCGGCCGCGTGATTTGTTAGCCTGGGATATTGGCGGCTGCTCACTACTCATCATGGCTGTACGGCTGCAACATCAATAAAGTCCAACCGCACGCCTTATCACCGCGAAGTCAGATTACAAGCAAGTTGCGTCTCTCGCCCATCGCCTTTCACATTACATGTTTACAGAAGCCCAACAAGTGAATCTAGATTTGAAGTTTTCGTGACTGCAGGGATCCATACGCTTTGGTTCTTTCGGTAAAGTCACGTAGGTATAAGATAAATTAAATTAAATCACGACGTTTCGATTGCAACACAAGCAATCATCATCAGGTGGTAATCGCAGCAATATTTTTTTTCAACACAAGTGCTTTTCGGAGAGAGAGGTGCGCTGGGTTTTCTCTCTCCCTATCGGCACCGAGCCAAATTGTACAAGCGGCAGCACGACGCGGGTGCATTTGTGCTACGGCAGGGGAGGCATAGTGTGGGGTGGCGACCCCAACACTCGAGCCATCGCACGGCGCCCTGCCAAGGGGCTCACCACCAGCGCTCGGCACGATCGCGCTGCATGTCGACCTTCTTTGACGGCAGCACGTGGTGCATTTCTTATACCAGCGACACGGCCGCTCATTCTGGTGATGGACTGCGCTAGGTTCCAGGCCCGACTTGTTGCGATATTGGCGGGCAGGACAGGCGGGCGGGCAGGCAGGCAGGCGGACAGGCAGGCAAGCAGGCAGGCGAGCGGGCAGGCAGACAAGCAGGCAGACATACTGGCAGGCTGGCTGGCAGACTGGCAGGCCGGCTGGCAGACTGGCAGGCTGGCTGGCAGACAGGCAGGCTGGCTGGCAGGCTGGCTGGCAGACAGGCAGGCTGGCTGGCAGACTGGCAGGCTGGCTGGCAGACTGGCAGGCTGGCTGGCAGGCTGGCTGGCAGACAGGCAGGCTGGCTGGCAGACTGGCAGGCTGGCTGGCAGACAGGCAGGCTGGCTGGCAGACTGGCAGGCTGGCTGGCAGACAGGCAGGCTGGCTGGCAGACTGGCAGGCTGGCTGGCAGACAGGCAGGCTGGCTGGCAGACTGGCAGGCTGGCTGGCAGGCTGGCTGGCAGACTGGCAGGCTGGCTGGCAGACAGGCAGGCTGGCTGGCAGACTGGCAGGCTGGCTGACAGGCTGACAGACAGGCTGGCAGGCTGGCAAGCAGGCGAGCGAGCCAGCGGGGTGAACGCGACGCGACCGACAGCTACGGGGGGCAGAATGGACACTGCAACAACGGAGCCACTTTAAAGGGCACCGCTCAGCTGAAGTTAAAAAGCTCGCTCGTTCAAATGTTAATGGCGGAGCAGAGCTAAACCATTACAGAGCTTGCATATTTAAAGTGTATTGTGCACACAGAATTAAGTATTTACACGGTCTCGTGTTCTGCGGTGTTATTTTATAATCAATTAATTTCGACGGAAGCTCTCTGTACGATTGTACTGATCCATACCTGCAGACACGATATTGAATTTTTCTGCTCAATTTTCGTATCGACGAATCTTGTCTCGTCTATAAATACACATGCGCACGGTGCACGCTCCGTACCCTTGATATTAAAAGTCTCTTCGCATACGAGCCGCACAGATATGATGCACGCACGTCGCAAATCCAAGAGCGATCATACTTGTTGACAGAGATACGGAAACAAATATACTGACACATGTTAATGGTTTGGGCTGAATGCATAAATTAGGCATATAATAAGATAAATAAAACAATCGTTATGGTGTGTAATTTATTGAGGATACAAAGACCACTTGCACATTAAACTACCGTATATTTATATATGCATTTGTGCAGCATGTTAGGCCAAATGCTGTTATTGGGTACCTATTAAGGCGAGCACGGTACACGAGGGGGTGGTGTGGCCAGCACCATGCGTGGCTGACATGCATGGTGCTGGCGTACGTGTTGACACAATCACTCTCCAGCCACATTCATTTCAGGTCAGGTCACCCCACCGGATGCCCAGGTCAGATTCAAGGTTCAGACACTGTTACAATTGTCGTGCATGGCTGGGAAGGTTAACTCGGGTCACTGTGATTTTAACGAAGTCCACGGTCTATGACTCCACTGCTGTTGACACGCAACGAGACCCCCCCAGTCGGCGGCTAGGGACCCGTGTTTGGTGCAGCAGCGGCGAGCGTGGGCCAAGATGAAGGTCGGCATGGCACACACGAGGGGGCGGAATGTCCAGCAGCATGCACACCGCTCCAGGTTCTAATTAATGGCCGAACCAACCTTGGCGAGGTTCAGGATTGGTTCAGATAGTCGCCACCGATGTTAGCAATGATCCAGGGTAATCGAATGCAGGTCACCGGGTTCGTGGCGCGGTGCACTAACCACTATACTACAGCTCCACTCATTCTAACACGCACACACAGACAATTATTGCCGTCACTGAAACACCAAATACAACATTGCCCAATCTATTCATAGCCGCCGGGAGCCATTGCAGCTTGGCAAAGGCGACCGCCTCCAACTATCGCTCAGGAGGAAGAGGCAATCCTTAGACTCGGCCAATGTGGGCAATCGTTTGAAGGCGAGCAAGATCGCAGAGCGTCCTGTGTGGATGTTTGCGCACGTGAAATTGTAGGTGGTGTCGCCGGAACGAGCTGCAAATTCCAGTAATAAACGCAGGCCCCTTTGTTGGGTTTGAGCCTCACGCTGTTTTAATGGTACGCCTATTGCACACGCTGCATTATTTACCATATATACATATTATTAGACGTGTAAAATGTAAATACAGGGCCAGCGATTTGTGTGTATTGCAAAGACAAAAAGCGATCGGGGTGAGCTTTGTCAGCGGCAGAGCTGGCATCGCTCGTTCCACCCATTAATAAATACATGTATTTATTTACGGGCGAGTCGAGGCGACTAAACAATGTCTTCCGTACCCTCGTTGTGTTTCGCTGCGTCGTCTACACGTGCTGAAACGAGGGCGCCGCTCGTTGGCGCACAGACGACTCCCCCCGTCCACGGAGCTGCTGGGAGCTCACGTGTCGTTTTTCGTTGAAACCTCGACGCACCATCCAGTTTCACGGCGACATTACTGCTCGTTGTCCGTAGACGTTCGGAAGCGACTTGGTGTGGCCCCCATTGCGGACAAGATGCTTGAGGCAAGGCTTCGGTGGTACGGCCATGTGATGCGAAGTGAAGAGTCATCAGTGGCCAAGATTGCCATGCGTATTGAGCCAGAGGGCCGCCGTCCACGCGGACGTCCGAAGAAGCGATGGATGGATCGAATAGAGGAAGACATGAAGACGGTCAACGCATCCCCTGAAGATGCCCTGGACCGAGCCAAATGGAGAAAACAATGCCGAAAAGCGGACCCTGTGCCACAGCGGGAACAACGCTAGGAAGAAGAAGATTACTGCTCGTTGTCCGTAGACAATAGCGGCAGCTTTAAAGTGCGATGCACTGCTGAGCGGTGGCCGTGAGCATTCCTTCGAGGAGGCCAGGCAGGTTTTACACTTACGAACTAATTGCTAGGAATGATTCTTTGTTGAGCACAACGGTGTCGTATCGATCGATACACCCCGGCACCTTACCACGGGACCTTTAAAAGGGCCGCGAGCTCATTACACACATCCCACCTTTTGTCAGGCATCCTCCACACAGCTCCCCTCCATTGAAACAAAACCGACACCAAGTTCGTCTGTGCGACTCTGGACCACGTGGAGGCATCTCTGTGCTGCTCGCCGCGACACCCGCGAGGCATCCTGGGCCACGGGGAGCAAGGGCAGCAATCGCAGTGGCTCCACTGTGGCCATGAGATGTGAACTCGCCTTTCCTCCTGAAGACGATCGCTTGTGTTGTGATCGAAACGTCGTGGTTTTTGTGTTTTTTATCTTTCTATTTTTATTATTTTACCGAAAGAAACAAAGAATGTCTACATTATAGACTGCCAGTACGCTCACTCAGATTAAGAACCAGGCTACAGTCTACATTAGTGGGTTGTTTTTAATTATTTGTATTTAATTATTTATTTGTATTCACTTTATTTGTATATCTACGTGACCAAAGAATAGGTATACAGGTTGTGAGTTCGATCCCGATGCTGACGCCTGCTGCTGTATCTGTGGAGTTTCCATGTCTCTCTCTCCCCGTGGTCGCGTGGATTTTTCTCCGGGTCCTCCAGATTTTTCCTCCACATTTAGAACCAACATCACATCACGCATTTGGAGTATCTGGCTGCTATACATTTCCACACGACGATAATTATCCACTTCGTTGAGCTATCATTTGTGGCCAAGTCGCTTCTGAAAGAGCTACATAGCTCAGTGGGCCTTAGCCGGAAAAAATGAAAAGCTTAAAGTGAAATAGTGAGTCTATCCTCGTCTGTGATGGGCACGCCCAGGCTAAGTTTGGGGGGGGGGGCCCGAGGCTGTTGCAGTTTGTTTTGGGGGGGTCCTCTGTGTGTTTTAGATGCCTCACCTTCAATTGTCTCACAACCACCACCACCGCGCCCGATGCCGATCACCCCACCGTTAGCCACCTTGGTTATTTGAGTATTTTTTTAATGCGATAAATATACGAATTGGAAAGCTAAACCGAAGTTCAAACAAATCCATTTTTGCATCGGCACGTAATTGCTAGCCAAACACAGAGCGAGGCAAGCCTTTAATGGCCCAATGACAAGCTGGCAGTAGTTATCGTTCCGCCCAGTGTCGCGTCTTGACTTGTTTGTAATAAAGTGCTGCGTGTGTATTTCTGGGGTCCCCTCGCAATCCGGAGGCCCTCTGGACGTCCCCAGTGCGTGAATCCGGCTCCGGTGATGCAAGCGCTCTGGTAAGAAGGCGAGAGGACTGCGACGGAATCACCGATCCTGCTGATGTGAGCCACTCAAATCGTGGGGCTGTGTCACGACTACCTCGCCTGGTGTACAGGAGGTCGTGGGTTCGATACCGACCCTGGCGCCTGCTGCTGTATATTTGGAGTTTTCGTGTCTCTCTATCATCACAGTGGCTATGAGATGTTAACTCCCTCGCCTGGCGTACAGGAGAACGTGGGTTCGATACCGACCCTGGCGCCTGCTGTGTATTTGGAGTTGACGTCTCTCTCCGTCTCTCTCCACGTGGAGGCCACTACGTGGATTTGTCTCCGTCTCCTCCGAGTTTTGCCATCCACATTCAGAACGAGCTTCACGTGTTGAAGAGTATTTCGCCTGTCGCTGTAAATATCCACGTGGTGCTCATAAGCCACTTTGTTGAGCTATAATTTGTGGCCAGGTCGCTTCTGAAAAAGAGTTATATAGCGCAGTGGGCCTTACCGGCTAAAATAAAAAATTATAGTTTTTCACAGTTTTAAGTATTGCTCGCGAATGAATCGATTAACAGTGAATCGATAACCAATTAAGCGACATTTTCAAGATCGCCGCCCGATCAACTGTGAGCTGGCGCTCGGATAGACGGATCTGAATCGATTACAACTAAACCGTGATTCGCGATACACAATGGATACGTAGTGGTGGGGTGCGGCATCTCTGGGCCGTGATTTTGCCGAGTGTCCGATGTCACCGCCCTACTGACAGCAGCCGATGTCACCGCCCTACTGACAGCAGCCGATGTCACCGCCCTACTGACAGCAGCCGATGTCACCGCCCTACTGACAGCAGCCGATGTCACTTGCTCGCGGTCGGGCCCGATGCTGTGCCCGCGTGCAATCGCATAAGCTTTCGGGCACCCATCGAACCAAAGACGGCGCTCACCGCATCGCACGCTTTTAGATGCGCTGCTTTTGCGGCCGTCTGGAACGCTCTTCCTTCCGATATTAGGAAGCCACTGGATGCATTTTTAAATCATCATCGTCTAGATTGACACATTCCATTCTTCAGAGCTACTTTCTCCGTTTCATTTGTTCTCCCCCCGCACCTATGATCACGGTTGGCTACGTACAGTGCCAACTAAGTTCAACATACACTCCATACATTTAATCCTAGTTGAGTGTAAATTGCAGATAATTTTCAGAATTGGGATGTTTGGCTAATACTGGTTAAGTTGTATGGATGCGTGTTTTGTTCTCGCTATGGGAGTAAAACGGAGAACTCGGATGAAACCCCTTGCGGACCACGGGGCGAGAGTAAATAGAAGCCCCACACAGAAATGTGCACGAGAAGGGAATCGAACACAGGCCCTCCCTGCTGGAGGGGCACACGAGTGCCCTCCCACATGAACGTTAATCTCGGGCCGCTGCCCTCATGGCATTCTGTCCCAGTTGCGTCGCCACTGTCGCCGTGGCTGACACGGTACACGCTCGGCTCTCATCTCGGGTGCCACTCGATCTCGGCGGAATGACAGGACGGAATCGGCCGCACAAGACGACGTCCCTGGTTGTATGTTTTGGAAATGACACCGCCTTGCTCCAGCGCTGTGCTAGGTACAGGGCTGCCGTGCAAGCCGTTAGCATTGCACCAGCGGTTCTGTCACGGCATGCATGGCAGCGCGCGAAATCACACGGCAGTCGAAATGTTCACCGCGTGGCACATTTCGTGGTGCGCTCTCGCGTGGCAAGCAGCCCTAGAGTCGCGTAGACATTTCACACAAACAAGGGCGGTTCACTCAAAACTCTACCGCAGGTTGGCCTTGCTTTCATCTTATCATCGAGATGTTTTGAGGAGGTTGTGCATCGGGATACGTTTTGCACAGTGGAGTAAAGGTGAGTGCCCAACAGACTTGATGCACACGTGACGATGTTAATCAACGAAGGTCCGAAGGGTCAGGGTTAAATACTCACTGTCTGTATGAGAGTGGGTGGAGGGGCGTAGAGTGAGATGAGACGGGAGAGGTCGGAGCGTGAACGGAGGGGGGTAAAGTGAAATGAGAGGGAGAGGTTTGTGAGTTCGTGATAGGGGGTAGATTGAGCCGAGAGGAGAGAGGTAGGAGCGTGAATGGAGGGGGGAGGGGGTAGAGTGAGACGAGACAGGGGAGACATTTGTGAGTTCGTGGTAGGGGGTAGATTGAGCCGAGAGGAGAGAGGTAGGAGAGTGAATGGGGGGAGGGGGGAGGGGGGGTAGAGTGAGACGAGAGAGACGAGAGAGGTTTGCGAGTTCGTGGCAGGGGATCTCGAGTGAGATGACGCGGCAGAAACGCGTCGCTCGCTCGAGCGCGACCCGCGGGCGACCTCTCGCCGTGCTCACCGTCCTTGCGGTAGTAGTGCAGCTCCACCTTGCGCTCCTCGGCGGCGAGGAGGGAGCGCGCCACCTGGGCCACGGCGTGGCGCCGCGTGTCGGCGCCGTGCAGGAAGTCGCAGGTGCCGGCGCGCTGCATCACCTCGGCGCGCGAGAAGCCGCACAGCTCGCAGAAGCCATCGTTGCAGTAGATGATGGCGCAGTTCTCGGCGCGCGCGTTGGCGATCACGAACCGGCGGTCTGCGGGCAACAGCCACGGCGACAAGTTATTCACTGCGGTCACTCCTCGTGTCGCCGGGGGGGGGGGGGGGGGGGGGCAGTCGCCTCCCTACCGCGCTTCTAGCGCTACTGTCGTGGTTACGGTTCCTGGGAACGTCTGCTCGTCGACTGCACATGATGAGGAGCCGTTCTCGAGCAGAACGAGGGATTTATTTAGTCCGTACTGTGTTCGAGCACCACGCTGCAGGTCACAATGACACTCACTTACCCACTCACTCACCTAACTGTAGGTCACAACGACACTCACTGACCCACTCACTCACTCTCTCACTCACTGACCCACTCACTCACTCTCTCACTCACTCTCCCACTCACTCACTCTCCCACTCACTCACTCTCCCACTCACTTACTCTCCCACTCACTCACTCTCCCACTCACTCTCCCACTCACTCTCCCACTCACTCTCCCACTCACTCACCCACTCACTCACTCTCTCACTCACTCTCCCACTCACTCACTCTCTCACTCACTCACTCTCCGCACTCCACGTCACGACCCTTATCTTTCTGCTGCTGCCCTCTCATTGCTTGACCGTGGAATTCCCTCCCATCGTGTTTTTCCGTGGCTCTGATAATAATAATCGACTCTCTGTGTCGTTTTACATAACATTTCGATACTTTGCTAGGTTATTTAATTTAGTGTGTTCTGTCTCCCTCTAAGCCTGCTTACCTTACTCCCCTCCCTTCGTACTCATTGACATGTCAATGTTTTCCCTACCCCCTCCCTCTCTCTGCCTCCGCCCCCCTCTGTCTATTTAAGGCCACCCCACAGAGACGATCACCTCTCTCTGTACCTGGGTTGCTCTCTCTATGTATCTTGGTGATATCTGTCTGCTTATATGTCTGTCTATAGTTTTCTGGTTATATTCTATGTCGCTATTTCATTATACCTGATGATGATTGCTTGTGTTGCAATCGAAACGTCGTATGCAATTATTTAATTTATTATTTTATTTTTATACGTGACTTTACCGAAAAAACCAAAGAATAATTCCTGCAGTCACGAAAGCTCCAAAATTAAGATTGAATAATAATCTTATTCAATTCAAGGAAACTATTAGCTCTTACCTATCACACTTTCAACAGTGCTGTTAGCTTACCATTTTGGGGCTTTTGCCTCTACTCAGCAACTGCGATTTAAGAAGAGCAACATCAGCAATGAATGCGACCCTTTCAGGGTTTGCTATCTACACGCTCAGCCCTGTTGTTAATCCGCGGCTAGATGAGGGCCTCCCTATGCAGCGAGGGTTATGGGGGTTATGATGATTGATTACACTATGTAACACATTTTTTGTTCCTGGGTAGGAAGTGTTATTTCTTGATTGCTTATTCCTAAAAAGTACAGAAATTGGCTATTATTCTCCACAAACTTTGCTTTTGTGACCAGAACAGTGCAATTTTGAAACTACCTATTTTCAATGAGAAAACGGGCGAATTTGTGTCTTTTCGTTCACATAATGACAGAAAACAACAACATATGAATAAAAATTAACATGTATTTATACTAAAATAATATAATAATGACTACAAAAGATTTAGAAGTAGTTTTTCGAGATTTACGATTATACTGTAATTCACTATCACGAATCAGACTCCAAATGTAGTCTCCCATCATGTTCTCGTTATACTGTCCTTGGTAGCGGCGTTCAAAGTCCAGTATATCCTGCTGGAAGCGCTCGCCTTGCTCCTCCGAGTACACTCCCATATTCTCCTTGAATATATCAAGATGAGCATCAAGGATATGGACTTTGAGAGACATCCTACAGCCCATTGTGCCGTAGTTCCTCACCAGAGTCTCAACCAGCTCCACATAGTTTTCGACCTTGTGATTACCCAGGAAGCCACGAACCACTGCGACAAAGCTGTTCCAAGCCGCTTTCTCCTTACTAGTGAGCTTCTTGGGGAATTAATTGCACTCCATGATCTTCTTTATCTGTGGTCCGAAGAAGACACCGGCTTTGACCTTTGCCTCAGACAGCTTAGGGAAGAAGTCTTGAAGGTACTTGAAGGCTGCGACGCCTTATCTACATCTCTGACAAAATTGTTTCATAAGGCCCAATTTGATGTGCAATGGTGGCATCAGCACCTTCTAAGGGTCCACCAGTGGCTCCCACTTGACGTTGTTCCTCCCCACAGAGAACTCGGTCCGCTGTGGCCAGTCCCGCATGTGGTAGTGCACCTTGGTGTCCCTGCTGTCCCAAAGGCAAAGATAGCAGGGAAACTTGGTAAAACCGCCTTGGACACCCATCAGGAATGCGACTATTTTGAAGTCTCCGATGACCTCCCAGCCATACTCATCATACTTCAAGGCGTCCAGCAAGGTCTTGATGCTGTTGTAATCCTCTTTGAGGTGCACCGAGTGAGCTAAGGGAAGAGATGGATCCTTGTTACATTATGGAAACAGCACGGCTTTGAGGCTCCTGGATGAGCTGTCAATGAAGAGGCGCCACTCATTCTGGTTACAGGCGATTCCGATTCCCTCGAACAGACTGGTCACATTGTGGCAGAAGCAGAGTCCATCTTGACAAGTGAAGAAGTTGCAAAAAGGTTGGTGACGCTTCCTCTGATCTGCGACTTGCATACTTTCATCCAACAAGTTCCACTGCTTGAGCCTAGACGTTAAACGCTCGGCATTGGACTTGGTGAGACCAAGATCTCTGATCAAGTCGTTGAGGTATTTTTGGTTGGGGTAGTATGGGTTTCTCTCCTCAGCTCCACCTCTGAAATTGTCATCTGGATCTACAGTCTTCCTCGCTCTCTGACTTGCTGCTCTCTTCTAAAGACGGCTGCTCTCTCTCCGGAGGAGTGGGTATGGGGAGCTCATGGCGGTGTGGCATCGGGGCGATGGATAAAGGAAGGTCCGGATACGTGATAGCAGGTGCATTCTTGCCAGTCCGATGTATGGAAGGGTCCACCATGCAGAAGTAGCAGTTACTTAAGTGGTCAGTGGGTTCCCGACAAATTCTTGGGATAGCGAACTTCATGTCTGTCTTTTACCCTCTGTACCATCCTACAAAAATACATTTATTTCACCCATGATTGTAAGAGATTCTATAACATTGAAAATTGTAAAAAAGTTGAATTAAAAACTTTTACAATTGAAAATGTTTTAACAAATTTTATAATAAAACATTCTGAGCAACAATTGTCCATCTTACCTTCCAGAGTTTTTTTGCATTGCTCGCAGGTGAAATGAGGTACCCAGGGTTTGTCTTTATCCATGACAGGCATGCCGAAATATGCCTTGTAGGCCTCACACATCTTAGCAGATGCTTCCACAGAGTACTTTTTCGCTCTTGTCTTGATAAATTGGTCATAAACATAGCAACTTGCATCTGCCGCATGCTTGCAGCCTCTTGATGCCATCTCAAAAAAATTCAGATATGTATTCAATTAGGCAGCTGGAACTAAACTGAACTGGTGGGCTTAAGGCCCCGTATTTATACTACTATTTACATTACTGGAAAGTTCTAGAATGTTCTAGAAGTTACTCCAAGTTTACGCAGCACTGAATCTATCTGGAATGTTCTGGAAAATAGGTAAATTTCTAAATATCAATGTCCTGGTCACAAAAACAAAGTTTGTGAGGAATAATAGCCATTTCCTGTACTTGTGAGGCATAACCAATTAGGAAATAACACTTAGTACCCAGGAACAAAAATATAATTGTTACACAGTGTTATTGATCACACCTCACTATGCTGGTCAGTGTGAGTTGGCAAAGGCAGAAAGCATAGAAGAACAGTACAACAACTGATTGTGCTCTACTGCCCTGTGATGACCACGGCATAGAACAACTCCTCAGCCGCCTATAGCAACCCGGAATACATCGTGGTGGTGATGGTGGTGGTCACCCATCCAATCAAATTCAACTCTGCTTAACTTCCGAAAGCTGACGAGATCGGGCGCAATCTGGGCGATTTCGTCATCGCTGAATATAGAAGACGTCTAACCTAGTCATCGGACGAGATCACAAATATCTCACCAGTATTTAGCCAATTACAAATGTGACATTGGCTGTAGAATTTTAGAAACGTGATCTTTTTTTCGCGCGATTATAACCCAGCTCCGGATGCTTCACCGCACACAGCGCAAATGCTCTCGACTCGTCTGTTGTTCGTGCAATGAAAGTGTAAAGAAAAACACTCACACTTGTCAACAACAACTGCCTTCAAATAAGTACAATGGGTGACGTTTCAGGCAAGAACCCTTTTTCATTGCACACGAACCACAAGGGTCAGCGCCAAAATTTCACCTGTCATATACTTGTTATGTTAAGGCCACAGTATTACTGACAGGGCAGTTGAGGTTTTGTTATTTGTGCTTTGTGTACCACTACCAATGCAGTATCACCAAATCAATTACGATATCGGCTCCATCGCATGATGAAGAGGATTGTGTTGCAACGACAGTGACGCTGCTGCTGCTGGTGGTGACGCTGTTGACAAATGGCTATGGATATGCTCCCACAGAGCAATGACGATAGTACGCGCGCATGTGTGTGTAATACAGTTGTACTGTCTATATATACGCGCTTTAAAGATTGGCTATATATAACCACGACTGATCTTAATTACCCCCTATTCCCAGTGTAATGTGTTCCCTTAGGTCAACTGTGCTCATTGGCAGGTGAGGTTGTATAACGCAACCCTTGTTCTGCTTGGCTTACGCCGGCGCTGGCGATCACATTACGCGATTGTGTTATTCCACAAAAGGGGTTCTCACAGCGCCTGTTAGCGGGTATTACAAAAAAACACGGAGACATAAAACACCCCGACCACCGCTCGGTGAATGGGAATCATCTCGCGGGGATGAGACGGACACGGTTTCATTACCGCGGCCGCCTCTTCGAATCCATTGGTCGCTCCGTAGCCAACAACCCCTGTGCTTCTTGTCTTTGTATTCATTGGCGCCTATTGTTGGCACTGGCGGCCACCACCCGGCATGGCTGGAGGGCCTCGTACAAACCACGGCGCGCACCTGCTGCGCGTGGGCACGAGGCCGAAGTCCTGGCGATGCCGGTCACTGCACGCCAGTGTGTTGGGCACGAGTTTGCCAATCAACATGAAATGGCCAATCAAAATTAATGTTAGCAGAATGTCCCCTACGTGGGAAATGGATGACCCTTCTCAGCGGAGCCCGCGTGTCCTGCCCAATGGAAGGGCGCGGCGCACGCTGCACGGACGTAAATGAAGAACAAATGAAGGTGGCTGCGGTAACCCTCGCCGGGCAATGCACGCAGACCACGATCCGAAAACAAACCGTCATAATCTATCCCATTTCCATGCGTCTACTTTATTAAAATAATCCTATCACGCGAAACAAAAACCACGCAGGCTAGCAGAAGCCAAGTCCCCTTTGCCGCAAGGGGAAGACCAGGCAAAGCGGACGGCAAACATCGCACAAACATCAGACGGCGCCGGTGTTGACGGCGCACGCCACGTTGAAGTGCCGCGCTATCTGTCCCGAGTGCGAGACACGGACACGACTCGTACGTGCACACAGGCACACACGCACACACACACACACACAGGCACACACACACAGGCACACACACACAGGCACACACGCACACACACACACAGAGCTTGGCGCAAGTAAATAATCAGCGGCAGTGAATTCCCGGGGCTTGACACGGCCCGCCACTCACCTGGCAAAGGGCCCACGGCTGACAGAAGCTCCCACACGAGCGGGGGGGGGGGGGGGTTTGAGAACCCACGCTCGGCATCGGCCTCTCCCGCCAACCCAAGGAGACTTGAATATTAGAGCCGATATGTCAAATGGGGCATCTTAGCTGGTTAAAATAATATTTTATTGATTTCATGATGCCACAATTACCTCAGAAACCTCTCGATCAATTGAGCTTCGCACTTAAAATATACGTAGTTCGGTGTCACTGTCTGGTGAATATTACCTAAAACAACATCAAAATGGTCCGATTGCAGCTCTTATTTAAATTTCCTTGAGATATAATTCACTCACTGCTTGTGATGACGATGATATGGACAAATGTTACATCATTATTCATGCCTGCCACCAAACACAACGCACGACCTGTCAAAGAGAAAGTAGTAGCAGCAGTCTCAAAACCCTGCGACCTTTTCCATGCCATGGGGGAGGCCTTGTAGCATGAAACCACATTCGTTCTGACTTCTGCACAGTATCCACACCTGGCACAACCCTTGACTACTGCCATATCTCATGCAACACCGTCCACGAGATTCGTTCGTTTTGTTTAGCAGTGGTTTAAATCGCTCCTGCTACAATGTCGTCTCGTTATATTCTCCGTTACACTCTCTCATGCAGCCCTAAATCACGGAGCAATGTTCAGAAAGCCGCCTGCATGTGCAGTGTGTGCCGGCACGTGAGAACACCGATATATATTTATATATTTACAGAAATAGACCTGTCAGGCCACTTTGAAAGATTTGTATATAGAATAAATATCTCTCTCAAGGGCATGCATTTATTTAACCACATTTGTCAAAGCACGCCGCGTACTTTGCAACTCGCAATGGTGATGTGCGACTCCAGCGTTGGCTTCAAAAGGGTTAATAATGAACACCGGCAGACAATACGGAGTGGCAAAAGCGTCGCATTAAACGGCTGGCTGCTTGAGTGCAATAATGCTCTCACATTTTGTCCAAAGCAAATGAACGGAGCCACGTGAGTCGTGGCTTCTCTTCACGATGAACACAGCGGGGTAGCCACTTCCTCTCCCTCATCCGCGGTCACTCGCCAGGTTCACACGCCGGGTTCACTCGCCGGGTTCACTCGCCGGGTTCACACGCCGGGTTCACACGCAGGGTTCACACGCCGGGTTCACACGCCGGGTTCACACGCCGGGTTCACACGCAGGGTTCACACGCAGGGTTCACTCGCCGGGTTCACACGCAGGGTTCACTCGCCGGGTTCACTCGCCGGGTTCACGCGCCGGGTTCACTCGCCGGGTTCACTCGCCGGGTTCACACGCAGGGTTCACTCGCCGGGTTCACTCGCCGGGTTCACTCGCCGGGTTCACGCGCCGGGTTCACTCGCCGGGTTCACGCGCCGGGTTCACGCGCCGGGTTCACTCGCCGGGTTCACACGCCGGGTTCACTCGCCAGGGGTCACTCGCCGGGTTCACACTGCAGGGTTCACAGTCGACCGGGTTCACTCGGCCGGGTTCACGCGCCGGGTTCACTCTCCGGGTCACTCGCCGGGTTCACAGCGCAGGGTTCACGTCGCCGGGTTCCACTCGCCGGGTTCAACTCGCCGAGGTCACATCGCCGGGTTCACTCGCCGGTTCAACGGCGCCCGGTTTCACCTCGCCGGGTTCACTCCGCCGGGTTCACTCGCCGGGTTTCACTCGCTCGGGTCACCCATCGCCGGGTTCACTTCGCCGGGTAATCAGCCGGTGGGTTCACTCGCCGGGTTCACTCGCCGGGTTCACGCGCCGGGTTCACTCGCCGGGTTCACACGCAGGGTTCACACGCCGGGTTCACTCGCCGGGTTCACTCGCCGGGTTCACTCGCCGGGTTCACTCGCCGGGTTCACTCGCCGGGTTCACACGCCGGGTTCACTCGCCGGGTTCACACGCCGGGTTCACACGCCGGGTTCACTCGCCGGGTTCACACGCCGGGTTCACTCGCCGGGTTCACTCGCCGGGTTCACTCGCCGGGTTCACGCCGGGTTCACTCGCCGGGTTCACCGCAGGGTTCACGCAGGGTTCACTCGCCGGGTTCACTCGCCGGGTTCACTCGCCGGGTTCACACGCCGGGTTCACTCGCCGGGTTCACTCGCCGGGTTCACTCGCCGGGTTCACACGCCGGGTTCACACGCCGGGTTCACTCGCCGGGTTCACTCGCCGGGTTCACACGCCGGGTTCACTCGCCGGGTTCACTCGCCGGGTTCACACGCCGGGTTCACTCGCCGGGTTCACGCGCCGCTCGAACGGGCAGCGCTCCTGTCCGCCGCCATCGCCGAGCCAGGGGTGGAAACTCCACATTCCCGCGGCGGGGGGGGGGGGGTCAATCTACCCTCTATGGGGCGTCCTTATCATCAGTATGAACTTGGACAATATACGGAGCATCCCTTCCCCCCTCCCCCCGCCCGGATATGCATTTGATAATTCAATATCAATCCACGGTGCCTTATTAAAAGGCGCACGACACCACAATGTGCAAAGACGGCCTTACTGCGTATCAAGGCCGACAACAATGAGCGAACGTCTCCCGCAAAACGCCAAAAGGGTGTGGGGCTGAAGCACACGTGGGGCAGCAGCGACACTCACTCTGCGCTTCGAATCGGCGGATGATGGTCTCCAGGAAGGTGTTCTGCAGCGCCACGTGGCCCCGCCGCACGGGCATCTTGCACACGAACTGTGGTCGTCTCCTTTCTCTTCCTCGAACGGCGGTCGTGGAAATAATGAATCAACTTAACCAGAGCGCGCGAGAGCGAGAGAGCGGCGAGGAGGGATAAACTAGGCGCGCGTCCAGCCAATTACACGTCTTGTTGTGGCGCTTGATGTTGTGGTTGTGTCAGCTGCTATTGTTCATTCACCCCCTTTCCCTCGAACATAAACTCGCGAAACACACGCGCGCTGCTGCTGCTACTGCTACTGACGCTGTTGCTCTTAAAAGACGACTACGGCCGGTGTTTTATCCGCGCCTGTTACTCATCAGGGCTTGACGACAGTGATGATGATGATGGTGGTGGTGGTGGTGATAGTAGTAATAGTGGTGGTGATAGGAGTAATCGTGGTGATGGTGGTGATAGGCTGGCACGGACGCGCTATGCGCGCCGGATGAAGTCATCACGGGCGAGCGGGAGTCGAGGGCGCAGAGCTTCGCTCCGGACCGCGAGACTGCGCGGCCGACATCTGCGCGCCCCGAACGGGCTCGGCTCGCTCAGCCTCGCAGCCTCCGCCCCCAGCGGGGGGGTTCCTCTCGTTAGAGGCAAACGCCATTTCCGTCTTCCCCCCCCCGCCCCTTTGGTGCGGGCTCCACTTTGCCTACCGCCACGGGCGCCGCGCGGTGGTTTCACGTTGCGAGCGCTGACTCTGGTTCCTCTCGGCGTCGCAAGCAGGCGGCCACCAGCCGCGTTCACGAGCGCAGCGGCGAGAAGGGGCGAGGAGTCACGTTGGGGGAGACGGGGGGAGGATCACAGCAGCTGCTGCTGCTGCTGCTGTGTAGAAAGATATCGCAAGACCGTGCTAGCTCACAACAGACAGACACGCGGTTCACAACACCACCACCCATGCGGCGTTGATGCGAGGAGGATGACGATGGTGGTGATGATGATGACGATGAGTGAACTTGTATAAGACACAGCCGCACTCGTCGGCGTGGAGAAGCGGGTGTACCACATGCACACCGCTGCCCGCTCGTATTGCTCCCCGCGCTGTACGTGGCGATAAGTGGAGCCTGGGATTTCATTGTACTGTATTAATTTATTATTTTTATTACATATTTTCCATTTCGTACCCATCGACTTTGGCGCCTCGTGCGAGGAGCGAGCGAGCGGGCGAGTTAAAGCTCAGAGCGAGCTAACAAGCGTGAGTTCGTGTAACAATGTGTTTAATCGGCGAACGAAAATAATACTTGTGGTTCATCGACCAAATTAACCTTTTGAACCAAGGCTTCCCAGGAACATATTTAATAAAACCACCCACCCCACCACCCCACCACCCTACTCCCCCCCCCCCACCCGGGGACTGTGTTTTTACATTGGTCGATGGACTTACGAGTTGTTTGCGTTTCAGCGATGAAACAAACAGCCATTTCGTGTCTCTATTGGGGTGGTACCGACGACAAGTCGGCGAGAGGCCTCGCGCGATCGCTTTGTTCCGGGTGAGCAGATCGAGACGGCCTCTGCCGTGTCGCCGCTGCGCGCGCTACGCCGCCGCCGCCGCCGCGTCTCTGGGAAGCGTCGTGGTGCTGAAATGGACAGCTCCTGCACGGCGGAAGCCGGGTGCGGAATCCACTCATTGTTCTCCGAGCCAATGTATTCACAGGGGACAGCTGACCAAACTGCTGTGTTCATCCCGCCTCTGCCGGCTGCTCCATTAATCAACTGGCGGCTCGTTTTGGCAGTCCGTCATTGTCGACGAGGCGTTTTCAGCTGCGCCACGGCAGAGGCTTGATTGCTCGGCTCAGCGGGGTGTTTATCTGATTAGATCTGTCTGTGCACCTGTGATCTTCCCAAATGTATTGTCAGTGCGTTCCGCGGTGACAATTTGTTTGCAGTGTTTGTAAAATATATTTATTGCTGCGCCGAAATTGTTCGCTTCCCCCCCCTCCCTCCCTCCGCAGTGTTCACGTCTCGCACATGGACGATCTTTGACGTGTAAAGCACGAACGGCGCCTGCAACGGCAGCAGCCACAGTGGTGAGCTGCTGCTGCTGCTGCTGCTGCCGGCGCAACACGCGTGTGTCGTCGTTACAGTGCGGTAGGCGGAGTGGACGAACGGGAATGGCATCTCTCCCCATGCCGCCTCCACCCCCCCACCCCCACCCCCCCAAACAATGTCACACATTTGTCCTGCCCCATCTGAGTCGACCCACTGTACAGTATCGATAAATATAGCATCGCGTGCCACTGCAGGAAACTCACGCGCGGTTCACGGACAGACAAAGCCACGCAAGCCCGCAGCACGCACAGAGAAGCGGCGCGCCCATTTGCGTAGCTCTGTGGCGTTCTGTTGGGGTGGAGGCACGGTGGTTAGAGTATTGCACTGTGGTCTCGGCTACCTGAGTTGGATTCCCAGCCACGGCGAACGAACGTTAGTGGCGAGTGATATGTAATTAGGTGTCAGTTTTGTTGCCAGATAAAAGGGTAAAAAAACAATTATCATATTTTTTACTGGCAAATGAGGTTCCAATAGTGTAAATGCTTACCCCGAGCTCTCATACTCTGATGGTGCATTGTCTTTGAGTTGTGCGCTTTTTGGTGTCATCTGGTCCAACCCATGTGAGACTAGGCTCTAAGGAAAGCTGTCTCGGGTGTGGACCAATCAACTTCAAGGACAGTGCATACATTATCAGAGTTATGTTTTTGTTTGCATAATGACTGCAGGTATTGTGGTCTATGCAAACATGACTCCTTGTAAAAAAGGTGTCAGTTTTGTTGCCAGATAAAAGGGTAAAAAAACAATCATCATAATGATATGTAATTAACCAGTCATGAGCACTTGCTAATGTTTTGCCTTTTAAGGGAAATATATAGTTAGGAGTGTCGCTAAGGTGAATATGTAATATCTGAGTGTTCTTGCGTTTTGTACAGGGCGATCCAGATGTATTGTGACCCGCAATTCATGGACCCCTAACAGGTTTTTTCCTTTGCACATTCATTTCTGTTTCAAATAAACCTTACTGACAACAATCAAAAATATTTTATGGAATTAGATGGGGGCCACAAGCCATCTGGACCACGCTGCACATTGGGGTTTCCCCGAGTCGTCCCTGCATATGAGCCACGTGGTGTCCGCTGTGGCCTTCACCTGGTTCGAAGTGCTATTGTGATACGTCGTTGGTCGATGGTCAAGACGCACAACGGAGTGGTAGCCACACGAGCGGACGTCCACCGGGAAGACGGAGCGATGAAATCGACTGCCGTGCACGATCTCAACGGGTCGTGGTTTCGCGTGGCCGTGGGGAGTGACGGCAGCCTTGGGGATGATGCCTTAATCCAGCAGCGGAGAGATGTGAACGACACATCTCCACGCAAGCGCCGGCTTCCGCCAATCAGTCTGAACTGTGCTCAAAGCACGCGGTACAAATGATGCAACGTCCCCACGCCACTGACTTGTTGTTGTTGTTGCTCCATCCAAGCGGGGATCGGTGCCACTTTAGCCATTGCTCCAGCGCCACCTGCAGTAGCTTCCGCGACACGTGTACAGTGAGGACGCGTGGCTATTTAAAGACTCGGCACCGCGTGTCCGCAAGCGACGGGAGGATGGCTGCACGCGGCCGGCGCGAGTGGAGAGTCACAACAAGCCTAGTGGTTCCTTTCGGTACCTGCGGCCGTCCGTTTGAACGACGGGAAAGCAGATCGACGTGCACTGCACTGGATACACGCGGCTGAACACCCACACATCTCGGCATGTCAATCCGCTGACGGATGAGAGGAATTGCTTGACCGCACTTAGCGCTGGGTCACTGCGGGTTGGCAAAATCACGGGAGCACAGATGTACACTACAACGATGGATTAGGATCCATTGCTGCCCACTGCATATCCCCTTTCCCACCGCAGCCCTTGTGTTGTGCGAGGTGGCTGCCCATTCGCAGGCACGAGGCAGCCTCAGCTCGACTTGGCTTCAGCGATGAGACGACACCGTGCCGGTGCCGTTGCACGCTGGGATTTGGGGTCACGCTGGGATTTGGGGTCACGCTGGAATTTGGGGTCACGCTGTGATAACAGCGCGGGAGTTCTCTCCCCGAGAGAGGAGCGCCCCCGCTCCGTCGCACCTAGGCGCGCGATGCCTTCGAGATGGCGGGCACGACGGCTTAGAGCGCAAATCGAATGAGGAATGAAAGCCGGGAGGGTGAGGGGCAGAGGCAGGGGTGAGAGCTTGGGTACACGTGGGGGACTAATGCGAGGGACTGGTTGGCAATCGTGTTCGGGTTACAGGAAGGGATAGAGTCCAGTCGGCTCGTTTGTTTTGGCCACTCACAGTTTGACCTCCCTATTGCCGAATAGAGATTGTGTTCACTTTTAGTTCACTTTTCACTTTTGGGGGGGGGGGGGGGATCCGATTCACGTGGCATTTTTGGCAGGACGATGGCCGATTTCTTTGCTGTTGTCACAGAAAGATGGGGGACTTCTGAAATGCCACGTGGGCTGCAATTTCACGGGTGCCCTTTGCTCAAATTGTGACCGCTTTGTGGCACGGCCCCAGTCGGATGCGATTCGATTTGGTCACGGTGTGAAGCGGGGGTGGACCTAAGGGGGCGATGCTGATTGCAGAATTGTGGAATTGTGTCCGCTGTTCGCGAGCCGCCATTCTGCTGCCCGAAAATTGCAACATTTCACACCTGGGGGCGAGGCGACTCAAGGGAGACGCAGAGCGCTTCGAGCGACCACAACTCCAGTCCCTGGTGCTCACACGGCGGTCTGGCACAAGTTGTGCGCCGCAGTGAAACGAGCCCATTGCTGGAATGGTTAAGATAGATCGTGGACTGGTGAAGATGATGCCAAGAACGCAGGATATTCTGTTGTATGCTGAGCAGATTGGTACCTCCTATCCATTTCTCGTGCCTAATTGGTCTCAAAATGCGCTCCTAAATGAGGCACAGTGGGTCTAGTGGAAATTCGTGGCTGTTGTGGCTTCCCACAATACCAGAAAATGTGCCCTCGTTCAGTTGAGCCGCTGTTGTTTGCACAGCCGCCGTGCAGCCTCAGAAGAGACGACGACGCGAGCATTGTTCTGCTCGTTTTGGCTTCGTGCCCCGTCGTGAGATCCAGTGATATTTACTCAGCTCTCAAGTGCAAGTGGCACTGCCATGCTTTATCCAGCCGAGTGGCGCTGTGGTTATAGCGCACAACTTACACAGTTCAAGTTCTGCCCAAAGGTCAACTCAATCTATCGAAAGAGTACCACTTTGTGGAGAGTCAGCAATGCTTGTGCTGTGGACACACTTGCCCCGTCATAGGAGTGTTGAATTTCAGCCACTGGCTCTGAATCACCGGCAGCGATGAGCACCACCCCACGCTCGACCGAGCACGAAGACTCGGACTTGTTGTTGGCTGGCACTCTAGCGGCCATCGCTCACACGGCGCCAAACGTATGGTCCCAGCCGATGGCATTTAGGCGGCGAGTGGATTTTGGACGAGGCTGGGATTTGACAATGCCGGCAGAGCTCTCAGCTCGTGGATTTAGCATCAGGGCAACCCGTGACCTCTGCGTCCGAGTGGATGAGGCTGTCACTGCCTGGCGTTCTTACCGTAGCTCACGCCGCTGAGCTCGCTCGTAGACTGGAACGCGTTATCTCTTCTGCTACCAGCAACCACCGACACGTTAACACTGGCGCCACAGTGGCGAGGTGTTAACTACCTCGCCTGGTATGAAGGAGGTAGTGGGTTCGATCCCGACCCTGACGCTTGCTGTATATTTGGAGTTTGCACGTTCTCCCCGTGGTCACGTGCATTTTTCTCCTGGTCCTCCGGGTTTTCCCTCCTCATTTAGAATCAACATGCGCTTCGAGTATTTGGCGGCTATACATTTCCACATGATAAGCCACTTCGTTGAGATATCATTTGTGGTCAGGTTCCTTATGAAAAATAGCTATATAGCTCAGTGGGCCTAACCTGGTAAAATATACATTTTAGTTCGTTAATTACTGACCGCTGTACGTACGCTTCAAAATTGGATTTTTGGCTCGCTCTGTTTCAAATGAATCCTTTGTCAATCCACTGCTGGATGAGGGCCTCCCCCACGCCGTGTCAAGTTTGGGGATTGTTTGACCATACTTCACCACGCTGGTCAGTGCGAGTTGGTGAAGGGACATGTGGGCCTGAGCCGATCCATTCAGCACTGACGTCAGAGTCATGGCTGGTAATAGAACTCAGGTTTTCAGGGTGAGAGTGCAATACACCAACTACTGCGCCTCCTCTCCACTTATTTTTGGCATCACGATTCCATGGGGGATCTGGTGCCTTGATACGTCTCATGGGTTCCTTGACACTGAAACACAGACACACAAGAGAAGTATAAAATAAGTGAACAATAGAATCTCTGTATATTTTTAATGCTAGATTCAAAGTAAAAGGTTGTTGTGTTGTTGCTGAAATGAGTGGAATACCACATCCCTATGGCAGGGATGATACAAGGATGGTATACAGCGTGGCATAAATAACGCGTTGTGTTCTTCTTGGTGTCTCACAGTAAATTCTGTGCAATATAAAATGAACTAAATATCACAGAAAGAGCGGGGAGTGTGCTGCGGTGAGCAATGCACTACACTGAACCAACTTGCACTGTCCTAGATGGTGAATTATGGTTAACCAATCCCGACGACGAACACGGCACGGGAATGACTTCATCCGACAGTAGGCAGACAGGAAATAGAGTGAAGTTATTATTGTAAAAAAAACACAAATATAAAAACAAGCAATGCTCTGCTGATGTGAGACAATATGACTGGTGACATCATGGGGCTGGGTCATCTGATGTGTCATTTCTTGTGAAGACGTCACAGCAAATATGACTCACTTTACAAAAAGCCTGACCCACTTTAGGATTCCTAAGGCTAGAATTTTGTCAGGACAGCCCGCACACACGCAAGAAAATGCATACATACATGTACATACTTAATGCCCATTCTCCAAAGTCTCAAGAGCATATGTTAGCAGGGTCCTAAATTGTGAAGTTTGGCCAGTTTCAGTAATGAGGGAAGCAGAGGACCCGAAGAAATACCACCACAATGCCACTTACATTGGAGTAATCCGATGAGCTATAAAGCTATTTTTCACACATGTCCAGTCGGGGTGGGTCAGAACGTTACAACAAGAAATAATTTCAAAAAGCACACGATAGCAGTGCAAAGCATAGGAAAGGAAAATAGACATTAAACTAAACATTTTATTTTCTATCTTACCAGGTAAAGCCCACTGAGCTTGTAGCTTACCTTTCAGAAGTGACATGCCGACAAATGATAGCCCAACAGAGTGACGTAACACTGTGGAAATGTATAGTTCGCAAAATAATCTAAATAATGTTCAACGTTCCAAGTCCGCTGCTGGTGAACGCACAGCCCGATCCTTCCAACGCTGTGGCTACCCCAGGCAGTCTCGTCCCATCTCAGCTCTTACCCGGCTGAGCCGCGCTTTGAGATCTAATGAGATCGGGCGGCTTCAGGGCGATTTGCTTGGAGGCATGGTGAGAATACTGCGACGATTGCGCAAGATAACGATGATTTAATTACACACTTAAAGGATCTGGCAAATTCCAAAAGTCCTAAGCGTGAAGATCTCAACGCCAAGGCTTAGACAAGTCGAGTTACAGCATCTCTCCATGGGATCGGGGCTCATGCACATTGATAGCCATGAGTTCAACAATGTCAATTCCACATTCGTATGGTGAGGTCAGCCTGATACAAAAGCAACAAAGGGACGTACAGCCCTTTGTCAATCCACTGCTGGATGAGAGCCTCCACCAATCGTTTAAGTCAATGGAGTTGTTTGACAAATACTTCACCACGTGGGTCGACGCGAGTTGGCGAAGGGGGACGGTAGAACCGGTTAATCGGGTACCACTCGTCACGGGACGTTTGACATTGCCGCAAACCAGACTCAGATTTAGCGCTAACCACCGCGCCACCACTCCTGCCCTACCCTGCCAAGAGACGCAAGCGACAAAAACATCGCCACGCACACACAGCGCGAACTCCCGTCCCGAGCTCGCGCCCATCGGACACAATTTAACAACCCGCGAATTGCCACAAAGACACAAAGCAACAACACCAAGCGAAAGGGCGCGACGGCGTTTGGTCACGCGGGCAGCATGAGAATGCCCGTTCGGCGCGGGGTTATTTCCCCGTTTCTTTTCTCTCCGTCCCTGCGAGGAGCGCAGTTTTCACGCGCGTCCCCAGCAGATGACACGCGCGCCGAGAGCGGCGGCAGCGGCGGCGGCTCTGTCATTAACCGAACGGGGGCGGGGTGGCCGGCTCCACGCCGCGAGGCCGGCACACACGGAGAGGAAGCTCCTCGCAGTCGCCATGGAGACCGCACAATGCGCCGTCTTGACATTTTGGCCGCTGCCAATCAAAAGGCTGCGGCCGTGGCGCTGACAGCGCGTTCGGAGCGCCGCTCGCGCCCCGCGGCGCCTCCAGCGCCACGCCCGACGGGTTCGCGCGCCGCGCCACCAGCGACAAAGTTCGCCGGCTGGAACGCGCGAGAAGTACTCCCCTCCTTGTTCTACGGAATAAAGGTGGGGTTTTTTTTGGGTTAGATGGCGAAAATATAAATGTGTCGTTAAAGCCGCCACCACCCGACACAGTAAGGTTTGTCACGTGAACAAAACGTGCCAATTCGTGAGTGGGTCAGCACGAACCGGTTGTGTGTTGGAGAGTAACCCCACAAGGACATTGACAACTCGAGCTCGTGGCGTGTCCGTGTTCTCATACCTGGCCACGCACGCTGCCGTGCTCGGCGTCGCGTGGCTGATGGCGCTGCTGCTGCCGCCGCTGCTGCTGCGGTGTCGACCACTGGAGATATGCCCTTTTAAAGCCATCTAGATGACAATCTACTTTCTTTGGAGCTGCTTTTTGCGTTTAGTTTGTTGTCCTTCCCGCCGCACCTGCGATGAGTTCAGCATGGGCAGTGAACATGCAACGACGAGGCTGTTTCTGTTTGTGTCATGGCGAAATTGACTCGTAGCTCGAGTGGACTAACATTGGGAGATGGGCAAATGAACGTTGAACCTTCTCCCAATTGTCTTTATATTTCACATCGCGTTTGTAGCGAGCTAGGAATTCACGCCGTAGCCCTGTGCCTCACAATCTGCTCGTGGACATTCACGATTCCCACGACGCAATGCAGACACAAAGGGGAGGCCATCATGAGGCGCTTTCGCAGCCAAATGAGCCGACGGCGACGACTCGAGTGGCTCACAATGGACAGAGCCTCGTGCTCACCCGGCCACCGTGCCCGTGGCTAATGAGCTCTCTGCTCTGCACAGGCCTTCAGCGTTATTCACAACAAGAATAGGGGCAATCGACTCATTGCTGTGAAGTCCCACGTATTCACCACTCACGTCAACTAATCCAGTCCCCGTGCATGACGCCCGCTAAATGCCACTGCTTCTCGAGACGCCGGATCCCCCAAGTGACAGACACTGAACTCGGCGATTGATTTCAGCCGCCGGGACAATCTCGGAACACCGTTCCGGGAATTATTTCGGCCATGCCACATCCAGCGCGCCTTAGTTTGTCCTCAGTACGCAAGTTTTGTCCTCAAAAGGTTTATAGGAATAGAGGGTACACAGAGCATGACTGCGGACTGCTGTAGCTTGTACTCTCGTGGTAGTGCCTTACGCTGATAATAACCCTACCTCCGAGCCAGCCGAGCAGTGTTATGTTAGAGACAATATCTAATGAGAGATGAATCCCCGACTGTACTCTCTATTAGTTGCGGACGACTGCTTTCATTTTCATGCTTCGTTGATGAAAGGGCATTGAATTTGTTTATATTTTCCACGTGAATATCTGTCATGCGTTCATCACATTTCAAATTGAATCCGTTTCTTTACAGCTCTGTTATAAAAAAAACAACAACATGGGAAACTCGGACGTAATGGGTTGTATTGCGCGTTTGTCGGTGACCATGCGGAGACCGTGAACTCAATGCCCCTGAAAGTGTGGATTAGTCACAGGTGGCAGAATGGATGTGAATCCAGGTCTCAGTGATGCAAGTTCAGGGCTCTGACACGGGTAGCAGCAGCAGTAGTAGCAGCACCCCCCAGGGCCTCCCATGTGTCACACTTGAAAAATCATCATCATCATCGTCCACAGTCAATGTCTCTTCCTTCTCAATCGGTCCCCTGTGATAAACTGGATTAATTGCTTGGAAAATGTTGCGTGGGAATACTATTGATTATCGGTCTATCATCTAAACCCTCTTTGTCCCGTTTATTATCACCCATTGCTTTGATTTGCTTACAGCATTAACCGTCCGTTTGTGATGTTTTATAAAGCATTGCATTGTTGTACAGTGCTGCCCCGTCATTGTAGTTGCCATTGTAACCCAGCTCTCCCTTCACAACAGACGCTTGCATTCCCCAATGGGCTCTCAGTTGGTTTAAAATAACAAACGATCTGATGAACCGACTGATTTACCATTGTCTCCGGCGCTCACTTTCATCATCAGCGCCACGTTCCCAGCACTGGAACATCGCCGCCGCTAATTGGAAACCCCTCATTCACTGGGTTTACAATTAAAAGCAGAATAAATCATCCCACTTTTGGCAAGTAAAAATATTCTGCTTGTTATCCACTGCATCATAAATGCATATGCTTGAAAGAAAGGACGCGTACATGTTTTTTTCCTGATCTTATTATGGATATATGGCTAAATATATATAAACAAATTATAATTCATAGCCATTTTTAATCCACTGCTGAATGAAGACCTCCCCAAATTCTTTCAATCGTGGGGACTATTTAACCATACTTCACCACACTGGTCAGTGCAGGCTTAGGTGGGAGACGCCCAGGACTGCTCAGTTATCGCCACGGATGTTAGGCAGGGCCCCGAATCAAACTCGCGTCACTGGCTTCATAGCGCAGTCCGCTCATCACTCTGCCACGACTGCGCCTAAACCGCGACATCTCTCCATTCTAAATCCTCGTCACATACGATGCCACTGTTATAGTCAGAAAATATATTTGGAGACCGAGTGGACTGGTAGCATCAGTCTATTTATACACACGCAGCCAATCGTAAGCATCATCGCAATCATCCTCTCGGACGCGGTCAATTTGTTAGCTGCGACTGCATCATCATTCTTCACCATATGCCATCATCCCTTCGAAGCAAGCGTTCTGCCCAAGACAACTTTTCCCAAGCATTGGAGTGATGTCACTAACCTGCTTATGCTCTCCAATACACGTGCTCATATTTCCGGCTCTCAATGTGAATGGTAGGGTCGAGACAGCGAGGAGGCCTTCATCCAGCAGGAGGTTGACCAAAGCTGCGGATGGCGAATGTCAATTTAAGCATGCATCTCATTACTGTCGTTTAGAATTGGGGGGGGGGGGGGGGGCGCAGTGGTAAAAAAGCGTGCCTCAGAACAAGAAGGCCTGGGTTCACATCCCAACTCGGATGACTTTCTGTGTGGAGTTTGCATGTTCTTCCTCTGTACTGAATGGGTTTTTTTCTGGGTTCTCTGGTTTCCTCCCATAGCTAAATAATATTGCACATTGTAACTGCTGTTGGCCAAATTATCCCAATGCTAAAATATTACGTGACATTTACTCAGTTGGAATTGCCACATCGAACCCTTCTGGCAACAAAACAAATAAAGCCTGGCAAGACCCCCTTGAAAAAGCATCTTGAGACTCAGTGAGGCCTTCCTGGATAGACAAGCAGAATAATAATACTACACTATTTGGGGACACTGCATTGGCAGTGGTGCACAAGCACAGATCACGAACACAAACTCAACACATTCGTCAAGAACACTGTGGCCTTAAAAGTATAACACATATAATAGGCGACGTTTCGGGGCAGTGACCATTCTGATGTGTGTGCTCCCAAGGAGGGCCATTGTCCAAAACGTCGCCTATCATATGATCATATATTTAAGGCCACATTGTTATTGACGAATATGCTGAGTTTGTTTTTACTACGGTACGACTACTACTCATTTGCGAGCTTTGCCAGTGTGGCTCCCAGACTTTGCAACGCTTCGCGTTTGCTAACGCGACACTCAGAGTCGTGAAATGTATTTGTAAGTCTGCCTTGCAAACTCACCTCTTCAAAGTGGCCTTTACCCCCAAATACGTCTTGACATTTATCCATAGTAAAGTTTTTTTGGGGGGGTTAGATCGCGAAAATATAAACGTGTCGTTAATCCGCCACCACCCGACACGGCCGATCAGTAAGGTTTGCCACGTAAACAAAACGTGTCAATTAGTTACTGCTTCAGCACAGCGGTGGTGGTGGAGAGTTGAACTCACAACACATTTACTCTGAGTACCGTCACGTTTCGCTGGTGATTACAAGACGCAGCTTCATCAGCCGATTTGCCGGATTGGCCATTCATCCTGCAGGCTCTGTTCATTTCCCGGCTTTCCATACACACGGCGGCGGCGCATCGCGATCTACGGATGAAATGCGCCTGACGAATGCAAAACACATTCCTGCGGAGGGAGCTGGTAGGAACGTTGGGTGGCTCGGTCAATGGCCTGCAGGGTCAACGGCGGCGTGGTGTATTCCGCAAATATGCCCGACTGTGAGGGCGGGCACAAGCCGGCGTGAGTAGGTTAAACGTTGAGCTTTATAAGGGCACCACGGGGTGACCAGCCCCTCTCCACCCAGCCCCGCCCCTCCCATCCCCCACCCAGCCACTCCCCACCCAGCCCCTCCCTGCACGACGGACACAAAAAATATTCTTATTTTTCAAGGATACAACTCCAAAACACGTGCGATTCATATTCTTCGCGTGATGCAGGCTGTGTGCTTGGGGCCCGGCCTGCAGTCCCCCCACGTGGCCAGCAGGCGTCGCCCTCTGCCGTGGATCGGTGCCGCGCGGCGTCTCCTCGGGACGCGTGGTCCACGTTAACCGCCGAGTCACACACTCGCCACGTTGTGCTCGCGTGTCTCGCCTGGCTCCGCTGCCCCAACACCAATCAGAGTCAACGTGGGCGCAGGTCCTCAACTCGACGCCAAGAGGAGTTGCATGAAACAAGCCCCCGAGACAGTCAGTAAAGGTGCAGCCCTGCAATGCCCTGCTCACGCCACTGCTGGTGGGAGGGGCCTCTGCGAGAATGAAATGAGATCTGGAGAGCAGCTGCAGAGGGCGCTTGGCCTCCTCTCTCACGCTGGCCACATGTTTGAGCAGAGACGGGAGTTGCCCACACTTTGCCCCATCGCACCGCAAACCGGCTCACGACTCGCCGTGGCTGAACCCACTTACTCTGCTGGGTGGATAAAGGGGTGGGGGGGGGGGTTAAGAAATTTGCAACATTATTCCAAGTGCCACGCCCGGAGATCAAACCTCTGTTGTGACAAACATCACAACGCAGCAGCAGCAGCCGGTCGTGTTGTACCCGAAAGAGTTCATGACTGGACATGAAATCTCCTGCAAGAATCCTAAGAATCCACGTGTCCATGGATGTATAAATAAGTTCACGTGTGTATATATATTGGCTTCTTGTAAATACTGGCACAATCTATGGAAGGATTACACGGGCGAAATTAATTCAACATTTTGTATTCCACGTTGTGGCCGATGACAATTCCAGACGTCATACATCTGGAATTATTGTGATTTTTAATGCAAAAGAAAAATGCAAAAATGTGCCCAGTGTGTTGGCTCAATCGAGTGTGGAGAGATATCGTGTCTCAGTGTAAATAACGACTATACTTGTTTAACATCGCCTTACATTTTAATTTACATTTTAATTCGCATTTCAGATGTTTCAAATTCGTGCCCCCGTTCGCCTCCTCCTCCTCCTGTCCCCCTCCCCCCTAATTTAATCTCCTGTCCCTCTCTGTCGCTCAGGACGCCAACAGCCTCCTGGGCGGGCGGGCGGGCGGGCGGGCGCCCTCACGTGCCACTTGCGCCTTCCTTGTTGTGTCTCCACAGCATCGTGCACGCATCGCTCAATGTCAACACGATATTTATTCCGCATTAAGTAGACGCTACATACATATCATATCAGGCGTTTGTGTAAAAAAGATTAAATGACGTTATTTACAGCCTGTTGTCGACACACTGACGGACGAAGCCTCCCCCCGTGCCCCCTCCCTCCCCCGTGTGGACCGTGGCGGGTTGACCATACTTCACCACCGCAGCGCTGTCGTGCAGGTTGTTGGCGAAGAAGGCACCCGAGGACAGGTTGAGGCATCGCTCGTCACTTGATGACAGCCGTGGCTGGGAATTGAACTCAGGTCACCGGGTTCATGGTGCGGTACGCTAACCACTGTGCCACCGCTCCACCCGGAATGTTTGTGAAACGCTATTTACAATGTTAGCGTGGGCGAGCCAACACCGAGTAAGACGTCTTTGTGGTGCCATGCTGTCTGTGCGCCAGCGTGTGCTTGAACCGCCTCGCCAGACTGTTGGGGCAAGTGTTGTGAGCGAGCGCCTTTGAAGGCCGGCACGGCACACGAGGGGGTGGGTAGCCAGCACCATGCCCGACCACCTTTGTCTCTCCAGTAGCGATGTTTTTACACACCGCACCCGGTACTTATTTAAGGCCGAGTCGACCTAGTGGAGGCCCAGGACCGGTTCAGATAATCGCCACTGGTGTTGGCCGTGAGCGGGAATCGAACCCGGCTCGCGAGGTTCGTGGAGCAGCGTAGCGTTAACCACTCCACCACCGCTCCTCTGTGTTTGTTTGAACCGCAAAATAAAAACGGTGAATTCAGTTCGAATTTATTTTTAAACCAAACAAGCCACGTGAGCATTAAAACTACGCCTTATCGAGATAGTTACACTTCATTGTACTGACCATGCGCCACGGACCGCGATGAGCATCCCACTTGCTGGCCGTGGCCGAGCGATGTTGTTTGTTAACAGCGCCTTGTGTGCAGCCCGGGACGAGCAACTTTGAATATAAACACAGGAAAAGGTGGCCAACAACACTTTGAAGTTTTCCAATGTCATTTCCTTTTATTTTCAAACTGAATATATTTTTCCCCTCAACTCTATAAAGGTGTTTTAGAGTGTCAAAATGTGCAATTTTATTTTTCCTTTGATCCAAGGGCGCAGTTTTTTTTAAAAATCCCATTTAAGTGGTTGAAAGGGGGGAAAACCTCCTTGGGAATTCGACAGTTTTTACAAAATTGCACTCACAGAGGCAGAAATTCCTGGCTCCTCGCCCCCCCACGGCTCGGCCAATGGGATCCAATTCCCAACGGGCGAATTGGCGGAGTCCTAGAGTGCAATGTCGTGACCATGGCTACGGGTCTTTTTGATTGAGCTGCAGGTGACAAAAATCGTTTAGGAAAAACAAGTGCACACCTACCACATTACCGCAATTTAATTTCAAACTCTCCCCAGCCCCGCCCCCCCCCCCCCTTCGTCATCGTTTGCCACCACTCCCAGTGACCGGCAGTCCAGAGGGATCGAGAGGCAACCGACGTAGCATGTGCCGTGGGCCTCGCTAATAGATTATATGAATGTACCAATCAGAAGCAATTTGAATAGCTAATGAATTTTTCATGACTTTCTTATTGCGATCACTGAAACGTATTCAATGAACGCAGGCGGCATGAAATTATAAGAGCGGTTACCCTCATTCCCATTCTAGAATGTCTGAGGTATTGGGACAGTAGATGACCGGCGAAGGAATGAAATGGGTCTATATTATCACTCAGCCAGTGTCAAGGAAACCCCAAGGGCAAGTTTGTGTACACATAGAGATACAGTGCACGGGGCCATTGGCGCTGGGGCTGTGTGTGACAATCTCAGTGTGGCAGGCAGCGCCACACACCCGCCCGAAAAAATGTACACGGAAAGTTATTATCACCACTCTCGTTTTGGGGACGTTTAAAACCGCCGCGTGCGTCAACGCAATTACCGTGCGTCCCTTTGGAGGCATCTTCTGAACCCCGTTGTGAAAAATAAATACGAATTTTTTTTTCTTTCGCCGCATGCTGTCACTTGAAATGTTTGTAAATGCGAAGTGGAATCGCTGTAACGTCACGTTGATGATATAAAATATGATGGCAAATATAAAACATTCATCGCGCACTGAATGTTTCAGTTTCATGTACATTAATGAGTAGTTTTAATGCAGCTTGCATTTTTTTGTTAAATATTACATTCATCAACCGCATGCTCCCACATGCGTGGACCGAAAATGTTAATTTTTTTCTGACCATAATTCAGATAATGTTTATGATTTAATTATGACCGTCTCGTTTTATTGCAAGCACTTGTAATTGAAAATCAGCCATGAAATAGCTCCCGATGAATTCTGCTCGCGGTATTCCCGCAGCCGTTGAGAATAAATGAAGCGACTCGGGAGGTGGACACAACCGCGTTTGTATTCGAAACGTTTTAAAAACAAGAAATTGTCACAATACGACCAGATAACTGAATGCGAATGCTTTGCATGTTGTCGCTTGCCGAGCGCGACGCAACTGCACCATCGACGTGCCGTGCGGGATGCCATCGAAAAGGGTCTTCCGGACAAACAGCCAGAGCCCTTTGGCAACGGCGAAGGGGCTCTTTGCAATCACTGAAAGTTGCATTGTGTTGCCATTCAAGCGGATCTCTAGAGATCCCGAAACGTAAATCGTGTGACAAGGCTACTGCCTCGTACGATGATGGCACCGCGCGGTCAATAATGCCGTGCCACGGCATTCGGACTGCGGCCATCGGAGGAGTTAAAACTTGAGAAAGAAGCGAAGCGAGTCACTGAATGTTTACCAAGCTTGGGCAAGGCAGCAGAAAAGAACAACACAACAGTCCCAGACCACACCGAGATAACACGCGGCAGTGGTCCATCAATAACATCCCCGTTGAACTATGGAAACACAGCCAAGGAGCAAAGTTACAACTCAGCCGGGCTTGGCTCAAACTCAAATGTACGCCTCCAGATCCCAAAAGAGGGGTCCGGTGGGGAGAAGGAAGGGGGGGGGGGGGAGCTGTACTCCCCCACCCCGAGCTTTGTCGCACTGAGACCCCCGATGAGCGGTCGCCCACACGTCGGCCCCTGCTGGCGCCAAGCGAGAGGCCGCGTGGCGTCCACCACCCGCTCCCCCCCTGGGCACGGAGCGAGTCGGCCAACACCGCGTGGAGGGAGGTTTCAGCGGCAAGAAACGCGGCGGGTGACCGGGCACTCGTCGCACCGCGCCGCGTGTTTGTTACGCGTGATGCAATTTGTTCATGAAAGGCATCCTTGGGGTTATTTTTTTTTTACATAATCGGCCAAAAGAAATTGCCCATCATAGTGTGTGTGTGTGTCCATGAAGAGTGGTGGTGCAGTAGTTAGCGCACTACGCTCCAAACCTGGAAACTTGACTTTGATTCATGGATAGCTACAGTGGCCAGAGGCGTCTTGACCGCTTCTGGATTTCCACTCAGTCAGCTCAGCCAACAATAAGTCCAGAACAGTCATCGCTCGTTCCGCGGCAACTCAAGAGACGGAATTTCGCTATCACGTAACCTATAATTTAGCGATCGAGTTTGGTATATTTGACACGTGAGATGATATATTTGCCGGCTTTAATAGGTGCTCGCAAACAGCCCAAGCCCCCAACATTCTATTAAAGGCCACACGGAGGATCTTTGTATTTTCTCCACCCGTGCATGTGTTGTGTTCTTTTTACACTTTGTTTTTCTGTTCCGTCATCAATGAAATGTAATGCAGAATGTCATTTAGTGCTAAATATAACGTAGTGCTAAACGTAATACATGTAAAGCCGTAACTTTCAATGAAATAAAACCACTTGGCATTACGGGGACTATTACAGTCTGGGCAGCGCGCACAATGATATTTTGGTTGTAGTGTAGCTGGCTCTGTAATCGTTCATGACCTTGGCTATAACCCTATGATTGAGTATTTAAATAGTGTTGCTAATATACCAGCTATAATCTTTAGGTGTCTTTTTACATTAAGCCAAGGTGGTGCCACAGGGTCAGAGTGCACAAAGTCGGACTTCAAGTTCACAGATTGGCTAATGTGAGCCCAAAGCCTCCACTGAAGGATAGATTTATTAACTCCCAAATAACACCGCTCTCGATGTCTATGCAAGTCAAGAGGCGCTCCAGGAGCAAGAGGAATTTGGCGACACAGAGCTGTTGAATCACAACGCGCGGCGTTCCTTTTGAGACTCGTTGTGAGCACTCCCCCGTGACTAAAATAGCAAGTCGCGGCCCTTTGTCAATGCACTGCTGGATGACAGCTTCCTCACAGCGTGTCGGTCATGGGGGTCGGCGAAGGGCTGGGTGGCCAGGACCGGTGCAGGTGCACTCAACACCGATGTTAGCCGTGGCTGCGAATCGAACTTGGATTGCTGGGATCATGAGCGCGATGCGTGAACCACTGCGCCACCGCTCCACCCTAAAGCAATTCACGAACAGCGCACGTGGACTGGCAACAGTCGGGGTTCAATTCAATACAACGAGAAACCCTTTGTGGAAATGCGATAGTGGACGTTCCATGCGAATGTGGAACTTCCACCACTGGCCCAGGACTGCCAGTAGATGTGAGTAAATGTACACATACGAGGCCTGTCCATTATTATCCATGAAAACTAAAACATATCTCGTAATTGTCCCACTGTTATCGATGAGACTTTGATTGCTATTTAAATGCACAGAGTGTCATCAGAGACACGGAATATCAAGACGCCGCAGAAGTCAGTGGCACCGAGTGCGCAGGGAGAGGTGGTGCGAATTCTCCGTCGTGCGATGCGCACAACCACCAAGCGAGTGCGCGACATTCAGGAAGGATGATGCGCGTTCACTCGAGGGGAGACTAACGAGATCCGACAAGGTGATCACTTGAAAGGCCGTCAGCGATTTTGCCGTGGAGCGGAACACGGAACGCAAATTGGCAGTGATTTAGTGCGTTTGGCGGTGGCGTTTCTGATGACACGCGTGATTTTGAATTTTGAATTCTAGACAATTATTAATTGATTCGTCAATTACAATCGATTATTTGAGCTCGCGATACGTGCACCCGTGCGTGCGGCTTCATGCGTGTGCCAAATCGAGTATTGACAGTTGACGCAAATCATATGCGAGTTAAAATGCTCGTACGAACTTAGAGCCCATTTCAACAAACGGGACCGAACAAGTTAATGCGGGGAACGACACAAACGAGGTGAAAGACGATCGATTCTTGAAGTAGAATCGTCACACAAAATCGTCACACAAAATCGGGCCACGTCCGTCAAACCATGGCAGAGGCGGTTCGTACGCATGTGTGTGTATGTTGAACTTCTTCTGCACCGTACGTAGCCAACTGCGCTAATCGGAGGTGCGGGGGAAGGACAACAAACTAAACACGAAAAGCAGTTCAAAAAAGGAGTTTTACATATACATCATGATTTAAAAGTGCACAGCTACAATGGCTTCATAATATCGGAAGGAAGAGCGTTCCAGACGACCGCAGAAGCAGCACATCTGAAAGCGCCGCGCGATGCGGTGACCACCGCCTTTGTGCCATGTCCAGGCGAAAGTCGCTGCTGCTGCTGCTGCTGCTGCAAGGATGACCGGAATCCGCGCGATGCTCAGATTCCCGTCACAGTCCGAGAGACAAGAACCCATCGGCTCGCTCAGCGATGAGCGGTGGCTGTGTGCGTAGCGTGCGTAGCGTGGGCGGCTGCGAATCCTCGCGCATTGGAAGCAGTCGCGAGGAGCGTTCCCTTGCGCGTCTCACAACCCAGAGATGGAGGAGAGCCGAGGGCCAACGTTGGATCCGTTTTTTGCAAAAAATAACTAAGCAGGGCGTGCGGGGGGGGGGGGGGGGGGTGCAATCACGAACACTTAATTTTATAGTCTTGTCAATTATTTATAAAAAAATAATAACTTATTAATGCTGAACAATTAGTTCGGTCCTAACCCTATCCTCGTGTAATGTGAATGCGCGATGACGCTGCATGCAGTCGCGCCTCGCGGTGGCTTCCACATTCCGTCGCAAGTTGCCTCCCGTGCAACTTTAAAGTCGCTAATTAAAACAAAGTATTATCGCAATTTCGCCTGAATATCACTGCCGCCCGAGAGATTCGGCTGCGAGATACTGCCAGGACAATAACACGGCCGAGGCGGCTGAAGCACAATTTATAGTCAGCTCGAAGTAAATGTGCTTTAGATGGGCTCCTACATTATACTTTTCCCTGATCCCAAGCATGACAACAATTAGCTCTGACATTTGTAGTGGGTTTTTTTAATGCCATCATTAACGCTTGCCAGACTGCCTCAAATTAACACTCGAACCTTAAGTCGGCTGCTGTGGCAGAAAATTCATTATGCATGCTAATGTATTCATACCCCCTTTTGTTCCTGGCTTTCAGGCCCTCGCCTGCATTTTATTTTACATTTTTTTTAGCGTGTGATTTTTTTATTTAAATAATAATAATTAAAAAATTAGAATATCCGCCGCTGAAATGGAGGTCGGAATGATTATCTCCAATGATCCCAAAAGTTTCGATGAATTAAGGAAGGCGTGCAGCTATTCGTTTGCGTGCGGCGTAGCCGCGTCCTGCTTCACACAATGATTTTAATAAAAAAAAAGCGGAGTTTATGGCTTTGAGTCTCAAGAGAGCCCTCCCTTTACAGCAACGGCGGTGCCATTCTTACTTCCAATGCAATTCCCACGTGATTCTCCTGCCTTGCTGTGTGTGTGGGGGGGGGGGGGTACAAATATATACATTTTTGAATGTTTCATACGTTCGATCAGCAGACTGCACAGGACATAATGTTCGTTATTTACTTCACTGACTGCACACACACAGAGCGGCGGCAGAATGCTAAGCAGAGCAAAGAGCGTCTCCACGTAGAGCCCACTCCGTAGGGGGCAGGGCGCGTGCTGCTCTGGCTTCTGTGCCCCCCAACCCACCCCCCTCACACCGCCGCGCTTCCAGAATAAGCCCCCCCCCCCCCCACACATCACGGACACTGGGCGGCGACGCACCCATCTGCGAACGATGTTCCCTTTTGATACCATACCCCTTGTCGAGTGAGAGATCAATACGAGAACCCTCTGAGATATCGCATTGACTGTGAACAGAAGAAAGAGGAGCTTGGGAAAGACGCGTGCATGGCAGGAACTGGTGGACGGTGGTCGAGGGGAGTGAGGGAGTGGGAGCCGGAGAGGAGGGAACCTGCCGCAGAGGACGTCCGCTACGGACACGAGGCAATGGTGTCAAGTCGTGTGCGGGAGCCAGATGGATTGTCGCATCGCAAGGCCATGAGAGATGGAGATGACGTCATCCAGCAGTTGATAGATCATGGAAGAAGAAGATGATGATGATCAAGGCGGTAGCACGTGTGAAATGACCTGCGCTTCACCAGGCAAGAGCTGCCGTCAAATGTTGAGACGATAAGACTGGGGAGCAAATGTACGTGCTCGCGAATATTCCTCATGTCCCATTTTCTGCGACAAATCTCCAAGGCCGCGTGTTTTGACCGTCGCTGCGTCCTTTCTTGACAACGAGGCACCAACACGCACGCAGACTCACAGGGCAGCAGCATCAACCCAACCACGCTTGGCCCCCCGTGAGTCTCGTGCGACCGCGTGCCACGTGGATGCCGGCGTCCAGCTCGCGCGCGCAGAACGACCACGAAGAACGTCGGAGTGTCGCGTCGCACGCCGGCCACTGCAGCGTTGCCCAGCACGACTCGGTGCGCACGTCTCACAGCACTTGCCCCAGCAGCCCGCGTAGACTATATGGGCGATCTTTGTCTGCGTCCCGCTTCGCCGCATTTGACTCAGGCAAACTCGGTCGAGGCGCAGCAGCTGCCTCGCTGGCAGTCGCCGGCGTCTTGTCGACAAGCCACGCGGACCGACGCCCTGAGACGACGCAGTGCGCTCCTGGCGGCGGCTGGGTGGGCAGTCGGTCGAGGTCGTTTGAACGTCGCGAGAACGACGTTGGCCCAACGTCGCCCGGCTCTGCACGAGCCATGAAGCCACGTGTTTATATGTTCACGAGTTCGTGCGTGGGTACTAATCAACCCCTCGGCTAAGCAACACCATGTCCCACTTGCAGCTACGCAGGTCCCACCGACACGTGCAAATATACTGCAGCCTAGTCCATGGTAACAGAATTGCAAGAGGAATTGCAGACGCATTAGACACGATGGTGAGATGGGCTCTTTTACGCATTGCACCAACCTTCTTGTGTGAGGTCATACAGAATAAGCAGCAAAAGCCAAAGTGCTTTGGGTTAGATCGCGTAAGTATCAACGTGTCGTTTACCCGCCACCACCCGACACAGCCAATTAGTAAGGTTTGTTGCGTAAACAAAACGTGCCAATAATGACTAATTCAGCACGCCGGTGTGTTGGAGAGTAGCTCCACAACATTAACAATTTGAGTACTGTGACGTGTCGCTGGTAATTACATCCAGCGATCTCACCCAAAAATAACTTGATTATGAATACTGGTAAAGTCACGTAGGTAAAACATCAAAATTAATAAAAATAAAATAAAACAAAAATCACGACGAAACGTCGTGAAAAATCACGACGAAAAATCACGACGAAACGTCGTGATTTTTGTTTTATTTTATTTTTATTAATTTTTATGTTTTACCTACGTGACTTTACCGAAAAAACCTAAGAATATGAATCCTTGCAGTCACGAAAGCTTCAAATCTAGAAATGAATACTGGTCGCGAAAGCCTCCGTGTCCAACTGAAATAAAAGTGATGCCGGTGTTAAATGTCACGATTACCAGGCTCTCTGTCCCTTGCTGTACTTCCGTTACCGTGAAACTACCCTTCACATGTTGAAGGCCACATGTTTAGCCCCCCTTTGTCACTCCACTGCTGGATAAGTGCTCCGGCCACGCCGTACGGATCGTGGGGGTTGTTTGACCATACTTCGCCATGCTGGTAATTACATCGCGGACTGCTGAGGGCAGGTGGCATGGACGCAGGGGCCATAGAAGCAAAGTTCAACATCGGATTTGGTTGCATTGCTGTCTGCAGCCCTCCTTGCACTCAGGCCATGTGTAGCAGTGATGGTTGTCTCTGACGGATAATTTGGTAAGTGCCCACCGAGACTCCATGGTTATATTTGTTTCAGTTCAACAAGTCCAAAGAGCGAATACAAATTTTCAATATCAAAAACACGAAACAGTGGCACAAAAACTGGAGGTAAAAAATAGCAGTCATCAACATAATATGCAAATCCAATGTCAGTTAATTTACTCAAAATCTTCACGACGCTTACATCAATTCACATTGCCCGACTAAAAAAATGTTGCCGAACATGAGTAAGAACCTTGACTGGGAAGCAATACATGCGGCCTCCACGTGTCCAGTGACAATGGAGAGAGAATCTTACAATTGATAGACGTGCTCCGGATTGCAATCTGGCGTGCATTTATCTTTGCCACGTTTCAATCATTGACGAACGCTTTATTCGTGACTAGCTGGGAGCCCATCGAGACAAGCACACACGTATCTGGCACGGGCGAGGCAGGAGCATCACCAGCAGTGTGGACCTGCACGCCTGACCTACACCTGCACACGTGGCCGCGTTCAGACAATTAAGCACAAACGTGATTCTTCAAGGCTATGGCCAAATCAGCTGGAATGTCGTGCTTGTATGGGCGACCACCACGCACAAAACAGGTGTCGTGGGCTACATCGCCAGCAGGAGGCAGCACAGTGAAATCCAATGTTGCACTGCACTACGCTCCAACATCTATGCTCCCAACCGTCACCAACTCGCATCGACCAGCGTGCTGAAGTGTGGTAAAAATAACCACCACGACGTGGGGAGGCTCTCATCCAGCAGTGGATTGACAAAGGTGCCTCCACGTTGACATAAACAGGAGCATTCAATCTAGTACCGAATTCTCCGGATCATAAGACGCTCGGGAAGGGACGACGCATCCAAAACGTGTGCCCGGTGTCAATGCAGTTATACAAATCACACACTCATTAACAGACAAAGACACCCTTACAGCCTTTAACGTAATGTTGGGACAAGTTCTGTTAATGAGCATCTATGAAGGCTGGAATGGTACATGAGAGGGGGGGGGGGCAGCACCACGCCCGGCCGCCTTTGTCTCCCCAGTGCCAATGTTTACACATCCCACCAGGTACTCATTTGAGGCTTTGGTTTCTAAATATTTTGTAGTAATTTTTTTTATTACTTTAGTATAAATATATGTACATTTTTATTCATATGTTGTTTTTGTTGACTTTATGTGAACGAAAAGAAACAAATTCGCCCGTTTTCTCATTGAAAATAGGTACATTTCAAAATATGACTATCCTGGTCACAAAATCAAAGTTTGTGGGGAATAATAGCCATTTTCTGTACTTTTTAGGCATGAGCAATTAGTAAATAACACTTCCTACCCAGGAACAAAAGTTGTGTTACATCGTGTGATCCAACAGCGTGGGGCAGGTTCACCTCTCGGTCCACTGCCAATGACTGTGGATCTACACGGAATGTACTTCACAGTGTGTACGATGCATGCGCCTCTTTGGGGTGTGGTGGCAGGTCGCGTGGAGTGGTGGCGCATTCATTAGCACACTGCACTACGAACTATGGCCCATCTGAGTTCAATTCCCGGTCACGCTTAACATATATCTGGCGATTGAAATCAGAGCCGGTCCTGGGCCCCTCTTTTTACCAGTGTGGTGAAGTATGGTCAAACGACTCCCATGAGCGACAGTGCGAAGAAGCCTTTATCTAGCGGTGAATTGACCAAGGGCCGTGAATCAATTTGTCTTTGCCGATTTATATCGTACGTATCTTGCATTTGCTCGCGACGAGAGCAATGCTGGGAATTCAGAGCCCGATTTTCGAGCGCGCCACCGGTCCGTCGCAAAACCCAGAAAACAAAGCAAAGCATTTCCTTCTTGACACGTGTCGAGAAGGAACGAGCGAGTTGTCGAGCAAGCCCACGGTCTGCGCAGACGGGTAACGATGTCGTGGTGCACGTGCTTCGCGGCAGCTCGCTAATCTGGGTCGACGAGTCCCGCCGGGCAGAGGGCGACACGCGCGCCTCGCCACCCAGAGCCCTCGAGTCGTCACCCGCGCGCCCTCCGCAGGGCGAGCGAGCCGGGAGAGCTCGCACGCCCCCACGTGTCCAGCTTACAACAACAACAACAACAGGGATACAGGCGCTGACATAGCTGGCTCGCGGAAGGGTCTCCACTACATGGAGCTCCTCCGCTGGAGGGGGAGGGAGGGTACTTTGGGCTACTCTTCCACGCCGGCCAGACGTCTTGGAAGAGGTGGGAGTGGCCACACTCGACCCCACATCACACGCTCGCCTCCTGCTGAGCACGAGCCTGACCCATTGGCACCGCCAGGTGGACAGGGGCGGGCGTGGGGGGGGGGGGGTGAAGCACCGTGTGCCATCGTGTCGACCGGCACGTCGAGACAGATCGATCTCGCGACTTCTGGATTGCAAGTACGACGCGTGAGCTGTTACACCGCAGCAGCAGCAGCAGCAGCATCGTGACGTGTCCATTCACTTCAATACAAGGTCCTATATGCAACTAGGTCTAGAAACGTGCGTTTAGAGTTACTTGGCAGCTAGTAAATGTCCACGTGATCAGCCGCTTCTTCGAGGTGCCACTTGTGGCCAGGTGGCTTCTAAAAACAGAACTCGACAGCTCCGTGGGCCTTACCTGGTGACATTAAACATAGCACAGAGTTTACAATAGGGGACAGCTCATTGACAAACATCATTTATCGTGCAAGGCAAACACGGAAAGGTGGAGTCAAGTGAGAAATTGTATCGCTTTACTTACTTAAAATTGCGTTCTTGAACCACATCATTCCATCTCTTCTCTAACCCGTGCCGCGCCCGTTTAGCCCCCTCTATCCGGCCAAACAAAGGCTGTTTAGGCATGCGGTGGCTGGGCATGCGGGCGACATGACCCAGAAGGCACCACCACCACTACCACCCGCACCGCGTGCTGTGGAGTTGCTGTGCGATGTAGCAGAGCGCGTGAATGGGATCTGTCCAACACCGACCACGGCAGTAATGCTCCTCCGGCTTAAAGAAGTCCTAATTGACATTCCACTTAAATAAAATAAAAAAGCTCGATGATATCCCATTAGGAACCGAAACGTATCCTTTGTTAATCCTATGAAATCCTTATGGGATTCCTTATGGGATCACGCCAGCTTACGTTTAAGCCGAAATCGTATCCGATTGGAATTGAAAACGTTGATAAAAAGAAAATTTCTAATAATAAGGTTATCAAATATGAAAATTAAGAGAGGGGTTGTAAACATTCACCCCTTAGTAATTCGATAAATTGTCTCTATTTGGGGATCATAGGTCTCTATGAGAATGAATACTTTTTAATCTCGTTTCATCATCTCTTTTGGATTGCTGTACTGTATTTCTATGTTGTTCGTAACAGTTTTGTTGTACATAATATCATAATTACATATGCATATAATGTCCGTAATAAACAAAAAAATATTTTTTTACAAACACGACTTTATGCGAGTTTCCTGTGCGAGTGTAAGAATCAAGTTTAATTGAAGAATCGACGCTTCTTTACATATCCGCTATACATATAAAACAATGTATTATAACAGTAAAACTCAGCACACCTAACCTTGATCAAACTCGGCTCGGGCTGTCGCCAGAGATTTCAGCCAAATCTCCGGCGACAAGATGCCGCGCGAAGGGAAAGAGCCGCGCCGGGCATCTGCCATCCGAGCGCGCCGTGGGAAATGTGATTTGGTTCTCAACACGCGAGTCCCACAATCCCTGCTCCCAGCGAGTCCGCAAGAGTGTGGCCACTGCCTCCGACGTTTGCGGCAGGTTCCCCGATTTTAATAAGATTGTTTATACAACGGTGGGTTGTCAGCCCATCGCGTAACCCCGAATTACCCCAGGAAGACAGCCGGCTTTTGTGGCAGAGGCCACCAGACCTTGCGACTGGTTAGCCATTGCAGTGAGGAATGATTGGAAGATTACCATGTTTCAGACCCGTTAAGAGTAGCCTATCATTTTATTGAAGTTGGCTGCGAGGCTGGCCTGAAATTGCCCGAGCTATCGCGCTAAACAAAACAGGGCATGCGCCACTGTGTAAGGGAGGTAAGAGGGTGACGCGGGGGTTTGAATCGAGCGCTTTAATCTCCCCGGCATGTTATTATTAGGCAACACATTGAGAGTCTGACACATATCTCGGCCTCCTCGGAGATACAGTCGGTCACAAAATGTAGGAATGAAAGGGTCGGGGAGAAACGGGTTCACGGAGGATAAAGTACAAACAGGATAATAAATAAAAAGCGGGATGAAATTAAACTCTCTGTTGCCTCAGATCAGGGACGTACCAGGGTAAGTGACAAATACGTGAACCCCTCCGCACGCTTGTTCCACACGTGTGATCCTGCGAGAAAGCTCCTTCAAGCACTCGATGGAATACCATTTGAATTTAAAGTTTACGAATGACCTTGTATGTTTTAAAATATACTCACCGTCTTCAATCAAGATTGATACGACTTGTTTTATGTTTTGACAGTGTTTTTTGTTGCTTTTGGGGCCTTTCAACGTGGGATTGCGTTTCGTCATCTCTAAGTCCTTGGGAAATGGTGCCGATTTTTCAACGCCCAGTTGCAAATACCGCTCAGTTCTAATTAATTGTATGATTAATTGAAGCAATCTTAAGTATTTTTATTTATAAAAAACTGTTGTATTGCTAATGTCCTCATATATTTGTCGCCCAGGGAATCAGTTGGGACGTTAACAACGCATCGAGTCATCGATTAAAATCGATTCTGACCCTCACGATACAGTTGTGTGTGCGTCGTAATTAATGATGCCCGGTTTATGCAAAGTATACGTGAATGCCATGCTATCATTCATGACACTAACGAAGCGAACACAAATGTACGAGACTGGGCAACCAAATCTCAAACGCGAACGGTGGCGATTCCAGCCAACAGCTGAGACGGGCAAGGGGGTGATTTGTCACGTGACCAGTATCAGAACAAAACGGCGGGATGATGATGTGTCATCGATCTCTAGGAGTCAAACGAAAGTTCTATTGATGAGTTCACTTCTCAAGGGTTATTGTCAATAACACTGTGAAATGATCCCACAGAGGGAAGAGACAAAAAAAAACCCCAAGAAAAATTATCACAATCCCCCCCCCCCCCAAAAGCAAACATTCGTCAATAACGCCGCCCTAAAAGGAAACAAATATATACAGTGAGGGAAAAAAGTATTTGATCCCCTGCTGATTTTGTACGTTTGCCCACTGACAAAGAAATGATCAGTCTATACTTTTAATGGTGGGTTTATTTGAACAGTGAGACAGAATAACAACAAAATCCAGAAAAAACGCATGTAAAAAATGTTATATATTGATTTGCATTTTAATGAGGGAAATAAGTACTTGACCCCTCTGCAAAACATGACTTAGTACTTGGTGGCAAAACCCTTGTTGGCAATCACAGAGGTCAGACGTTTCTTGTAGTTGGCCACCAGGTTTTCACACATCTCAGGAGCGATTTTGTCCCACTCCTCTTTGCAGATCTTCTCCAAGTCATTAAGGTTTCGAGGCTGACGTTTGGAAACTCGAACCTTCAGCTCCCTCCACAGATTTTCTATGGGATTAAGGTCTGAAGACTGGCTAGGCCACTCCAGGACCTTAATGTCCTTCTTCTTGAGCCACTCCTTTGTTGCCTTGGCCGTGTGTTTTGGGTCATTGTCATGCTGGAATACCCATCCACGACCCATTTTCAATGCCCTGGCTGAGAAAAGGAGGGTCTCACATAAGATTTGACGGTACATGGCCCCGTCCATCGTCCCTTTGATGCGGTGAAGTTGTCCTGTCCCCTTAGCAGAAAAACACCCCCAAAGCATAATGTTTCCACCTTCATGTTTGACGGTGGGGATGGTGTTCTTGGGGTCATAGGCAGCATTCCTCCTCCTCCAAACACGGCGAGTTGAGTTGATGCCAAAGAGCTCCGTTTTGGTCTCATCTGACCACAACACTTTCACCCAGTTGTCCTCTGAATCATTCAGATGTTCATTGGCAAACTTCATACGGGCATGTATATGTGCTTTCTTGAGCAGGGGGACCTTGCGGGTGCTGCAGGATGTCAGTCCTTCACGGCTTAGTGTGTTACCAACTGTTTTCTTGGTGACTATGGTCCCAGCTGCCTTGAGATCATTAACAAGATCCTCCCGTGTAGTTCTGGGCTGATTCTTAATCGTTCTCATGATCATTGCAACTCCACGAGGTGAGATCTTGCATGGAGCCCCAGGCCGAGGGAGATTGACAGTTCTTTTGTGTTTCTTCCATTTGCGAATAATCGCACCAACTGTTGTCACCTTCTCACTAAGCTGCTTGGCGATGGTCTTATAGCCCATTCCAGCCTTGTGTAGGTCTACAATCTTGTCCCTGACATCCTTGGAGAGCTCTTTGGTCTTGGCCATGGTGGAGAGTTTGGAATCTGATTGATTGATTGATTCTGTGAACAGGTGTCTTTTATACAGGTAACAAGCCGAGATTAGGAGCACTCCCTTTAAGAGTGTGCTCCTAATCTCAGCTCGTTATCTGTATAAAAGACACCTGGGAGCCAGAAATATTTCTGATTGAGAGGGGGTCAAATACTTATTTCCCTCATTAAAATGCAAATCAATTTATAACATTTTTGACATGCGTTTATCTGGATTTTGTTGTTGTTATTCTGTCTCTCACTGTTCAAATAAACCTACCATTAAAATTATAGACTGATCATTTGTCAGTGGGCAAATGTACAAAATCAGCAGGGGATCAAATACTTTTTCCCTCACTGTAATAGGTGAAGTTTCGGGCAATGGCCCTTCTTGAGAGCTCACAGATGTAGGCTGGCCATTTCTGTAAACGCCACCGATAATATGTATTTAATTCCAGCTAAATGTGTTATCTACAAACGTGTTGGAGTTGTTGTTATTGGTGTTTGCGCACCACTACCGACGTTGTCTCGCACACAAAACAACGAAACGACTGTCCAGTCTCAAAGAGACGTTCGTCGAGGTCTGCATCGAAGCAAAGCGAATCCCGGCACGACCCCCGCTGCTGCTGCTGCAGCGCCTGCCACTGCTGCTGCTGCTACTACTGCTGCTGCTGTTACTACTGCTGCTGCTGTTACTACTGCTGCTACTACTGCTGCTGCTGCTGTTACTGCTGCTACTACTACTGCTGCTGCTACTACTGCTGCTGCTGTTACTACTGCTGCTGCTACTACTGCTGCTGCTGTTACTACTGCTGCTGCTGTTACTACTGCTGCTGCTACTGCTGCTGCTGTTACTACTGCTGCTGCTACTACTGCTGCTGCTGTTACTACTGCTGCTGCTGCTACTACTACTGCTACTACTGCTGCTGCTACTGCTACTACTGCTGCTGCTACTACTGCTGCTGCTACTGCTGCTGCTGTTACTACTGCTGCTGCTACTACTACTGCTGATACTGCTGCTGCTGTTACTACTGCTGCTGCTGCAGCGCCTGCCGCTCTCCCGTCAAGCGCCTCCGAGAGGTCGCGCGGCCGCGTTCAATCCGCCCGCGTGGCGAGTGGCCGCAGGCTGCCGTGGGCGAGGCGACGGCGTCCCAGAGAGGGCCTCGCGGAGCTCCCCGCTTTTCTAACATTCTCGCGCCTCGTCCCGGCGAACACGAAATAACGAAAGCTTTCGCTCCCAAACGTGTCGGGGCTGCCGGAGAGGATCACTCAATCTCTCCCTCTCGCTCCTCTCGTTCGCAGAAACACCCTCGAGGCGGAATGGCGGAGGAGCGGCGACTCACGGTTGGAGCTCTCTCCCTTTGTGGGTTTTATCTTTCTTGCAGGTGGATTTTCTTTCTACTTGTGAACACGCGGGTGTGTAATGGTGAGCACACCGGACTTTGATTCGATCGCCCGCGGCTGCAAATACAACGATGGTGCCAATTTTTTTAAATCCTCCCCGTGTTCTTTCTCTTAAGCCAGCGGTCAGAAAGGGGACGCCATAGTTAGTCGATCGGTAGGGGGCGTGTGGTCGGGTAAAGCGTGGAAGAGTAGGCCAAATACCGTCTGCCACCATCAGTAGCGTGAGAAAACCGTTTCAGGGCTGCACCTTTACCCCTATATATATATTTACAGCGTTTGTTCCACAATTGTTTAGATAATTTGTTGACTTGCATATGTGTTGCATTTTCGTGACGAAGCAAGTCTACACTTCCATAACTTACGGCACGTTTGCTGGATGAAGACCTCCTCATTCCCCACGTTAAGTCAGACATGGGGATTCTTTGCCCATAATTCACCACGCCGGTCAGTGAGGTGTGGTTAAGGACCTAATTCACCCACCACCCATGTTAGCCATGCCTGGCAATCACAAGTTTCATAGCGCGGTGCAAGAATCACTTTAGCACTTGCTCCGCCATGCTTACATCTGTACAGAACTCACCGGTTCTGTAAACTATCACAATCATAAACCCGCACACCTCAGATGAGCATGGTTAGTGACGCACCGTGCGATAGAAGTTCAACATATACACACAAACATTTCCTCTTGTGAATAATCTTAAACATTTAAATGTAGTTGCTTGTAGCATTATTTTATCAACCAAGCTGAAAATACTGGAGTGCATTTAAAAAAAGATGTGTGTTTTTTTATGATCTTAATAAGCTTTACTTTTGAGGAGGCTGGGTGACTCAGGGGGCCGACCAATGAGCTGGCACTGCTGAGATCTTGGGTTCAATTGTGGGTTTCACCCCACCCTTGATTGAGTGGAGTGAGTTGATGGTCTAAGCATGGACACCTTTCACTGCAAAACAAACCCTATCTTTTCAAGTTGATATTGCAATAAATTCGGTTAAATTCAAGTGTGAGAAGAAAAAACATTTCTCTTTAGCAGTTCAGTGATATCTACTTCCACAGCACGTTCACTCACGTGGGGGTGGCATACTTCTCTGTGAGGGATACAACGGATGTTTCCATTTGTGACACCAATGCTATTAGCACAGTTGTAATTAAAATTAGAATATAGATTAAAAGAACAATTCTTTCATAGAAAAAATATTTTTGACCAGTTTGAACACAGCAATTTCGATTAACCGCTCGCCAACTCACAGTGCACACCGACTACACCACAGAACACATTCCACTACAGAACACATTCCACTACAGAACACATTCCACTACAGAACACATTCCAACACAGAACACATTTCACTATGAACACATTCCACTATGAACACATTGCACTATGAACACATTCCACTATGAACACATTCCACTATGAACACATTCCACTGCAGAACACATTCCACTATGAACACATTCCACTATGAACACATTCCACTACAGAACACATACCAACACAGAACACATTTGACTATGAACACATTTCACTATGAACACATTCCACTATGAACACATTCCACTACAGAACACATTCCACCACAGAACACATTCCACCACAGAACACATTCCACCACAGAACACATTCCACTATGAACACATTCCACTATAAACACATTCCACTATGGACACATTCCACTATGAACACATTCCACTACAGAACACATTCCACCACAGAACACATTCCACTACAGAACACATTCCACTACAGAACACATACCAACACAGTACACATTCCACCACAGAACACATTCCACCACAGAACACATTCCACTACAGAACACATTTCACGTAGCCTCAAACTTTGCTCCTGGCCCCAAAGCACAACCGCCTGCAAAAGACAACATTCGCTGTAGCAACTACCCACACCCATTTTGGAAAAAAGCCAACAATGCAATTAATTTAATCTACATCCCTAATTAAATAACAACAAAGGAAACCTACGTGCTCTCGCCAAACGGCACTAATCAATTTGATTACACATTTATTATGGCTGCTTTAAATAAGAAACCTTATTATGTATTAGGCGACGCGTTCGTGGAAAACCGGGCGTTCGTAAATCTCCGATGCTCGGGGCTATGGGAGGGGGTAGGGGGGGTGGGCACGACGAGACGTCGACGAACCCCGTGCCGAGTTGTCTCCTCGGTCTCTCCGGGGTCCGCGCTGCGCTTGCCCAGCGCGGCGACGCTCGATTCCGCTCGGCCGAGCGCCGGGGGCTTTAGTGTCCGGGACGAAGTCGTCCGTGAAGATCAGCGCTGGCCCACGATGCACACTCCCCCCCCCCCCCCGCGTCGATAGGTGAACGTGCCTCCCCCACCCCCCCCACAGCTGGGAGCTCCGCAGGGGAAGTGGCGGGGGGGGGGGGGAGTCCCAGGTGCGGCAATCAGCGGGAACACACCTGGGGGACCTGGGCATGGGATGGTGTCGGGGGCAGAGGATTCACTCCTCGCGCGCCGATTTTAGGAGGCAACGCTGCATCGCTTCATCGCGACCGCTTCGTGAATGTCAAGCTGCGTGCACAGAATCGATGACCGCGGTGGCATTTAATGCACTTGACGACTCTTTGGTTTTTGTTATTGTTAGGTTAGCGAGTTAGTTTGTAGTTGTTCGTCAATCCACGGTGAGATGAAGGCCTCTCCCCACCTTGTTTGGCTACATTTCGCCACACTGATCATTCAGGGTTGGGTAATGGGAACGCCCACGACTGGTTCAGATATCCCTCGCCACTGATGTTAGCCGTGGCTAGGAATTGAACTCAGGTCAATGGGTTCACAGAACAGTGTGCTTACCACTGCAACACCGCTTTCTTCCATGGTTATCGTTCACAATCTTATAAACAAGCGCCTGCCAGCGATGCCAGCCCGTTCTTTTCGTTGGATTTTTTGTTGACGAGGATTTTCTTAAGAAATGATCTCGACGGTGGTGGCAGCGGTGAGTAATGCGGCCGAATTTCTGGGAGTCTCAACCAGAGCACGTGGCGAGCGGGCAGCTCCTCCCTCCGTCATCCGGCTCCGACTACTTTTGTATTCGCCGTGGACACTCGATCACTATCCCCACCCACGCGGTGACCTCACTCATTCTGACATCGACCCCGCCTACTCCTTGCTGGAACAGGACAGCCCCCCCCCCCACTACTCAGGTATCCCCAACCTTTGCCCCTATCATGAAGCGATAATGAGGACAGAAAAATGTAAAAGCGGGCCAACATTTTTTTTTGTCCAAAATCTTCAGTCGGAGGGGTGGAAACGGGATTGGGGCCACCGGCCTTTCTGAAGCCACCAGGACCGTCCCGGCCAAACCAAGGGTGCTCGGTGGGGCTTTCGGTCGTAGGGACGCGTGGCCACCAAACGGCGTGTCGAGAGAGGAAGAGAATCTGTGCGCGAGGCGCGGCGAGGGCTCCTGGCGGTCCGCGTCGCCAACCGCCGGCGCCGCAGCGCCCCGCCCACGAGACAGCGAGGAGCGCCACACGGCAGCGCCGTGTCGCAATTTTCGCCGGGGTGATTTGTCATTCTGGCCTCTGCGCGGATCAAGGCACTGGGATCACGGGTGGACATAGGCCGTCATTGCAAGTGAGGGCAGGCTTATCATGAAGGCACCGAAGAACGAATACAAATAAATAAACAAAACAAGCACGGAGCGCCCCTATATGGTTCACCGTATACTTTTCCACGATCATTTGCCGTGGCTCGAAATTCTCTGGAAGTGCTGTACGGACACGTTTGTTTTGTCGCAGAGGAGGGAATAATCGCAAAGTATTTATCAATGTTTTTTTCTTCTTGCTGCGTTTTCGCTGTGTGCATGCTAAACAAGCGCATTTGCATTCAAGCAAAAAAACCCATTAACATCTTACTCATTCTTTCCTATTTATTCACTTTGCATCGCAGACGCATACGGAGGATGAATATTAATTAAGGACAACTGCACAGGTGCAAACACTTAATTACCGAGATCCCATGAATGTGCAGCCGACAATTAAAGGAGCATGGAGGAACCCTGAAATGATCATTACATGGCCTATTCTGCCAGAATGTTTTTACTTGTTATGGGATGTGACTTATTTTTTTATTTTCCAATTGAACATATTTTGCGTAGGTTTAGTGGACAAAATAATGCGTAATTTGTGCGGTCGTTTCTCTGTGTTGCTGGTCTCCATGCAGTAACCCTCATGGTTGCGATCGCCCCAATTTAGGTCAGATTGACACACGGCCTCTCGAATCCAGGCAAGCGCCTACTGTGACCAAAAGTCTCCCTTTTTTCCCAGGAAGACCTTGATCAAAATGAGTAAAGCACGGAGTTTTATATCAATATTCTCTGCTGATTTTCTTCACCATATCGTAGGATATTATATTCCGGTAATTTACTTAGAATGCATGACAGTGAACTGGTAATTGAACTTGCCGATCAAAATTGCCAGGCAAAGATCAGGTTTAAACAACTATATTAATTAGTGTGTCATTTAAATATTAAGTGAATAAACAACAATGATGTAAACACTCCCAATTTCAAAATGAAAACGTTCTCTAAAACTTAAATTTGGCAGTACATACGTATTTTTAAGTTCATCAATGCGAACTCGAAACGGGAGCCAGAAACCTCTTGGAATAAATCCGTACGATTGGGCATGTGCATTCCTCTGCTTGGAACTGGACCCGGAGGCCACGCTCAAATATTTCCGCCCGCGAGCCTCTCACTTGTCGCCGTGCGGCACGGCGGCACATCCCGGCACCCTCTCACCTCCCGCCGCACTCTCACCTCGAGCGCCGCGCGCGGCTGCAGCGGCAGCGGTGCGTGGACGCGCGCAGAGGGCAATTAAGCGGCAGGGATAACATCTGCGGCGGCGCGCACCCCAGCGACGTCGCTCGATGCATCTCGGGCTCGGCACGCCCTCGAATCGCATCTCTCAAACCTCTCTCGCCTGTGTCAGCGCTGAACTCCCCCATCCACAAAGCACCCCCTCGCCCCCCCCCCCCCCCGCCAAATTCAGCATCGTGGGCGCCACCAACCCGTGCTGGATCTCGGCTGGCCCTGTGGTCGTAAGTCCTCGTGCCCTCCCCTCGGCGTACCAGTCCATCAATCTGCCACGTGGATCTCTCCCCGGTGCTTGCTCACAATTTACAGCATTCCATGGGTTTTGCATCTGGACTGACCCAGGTTTGACTCCGGCAAAGTAAACAAATGGACACGGGCGATTGGGTGGGACGTCACAGGTGCCTCGTGTGTGCTCGCGGGATGAACCACGCTGGTTTATTTGTCTTGTGCCGATGTTTAGTGGCGACTGCAGTTTGTCTGCGCCAGCGGTGACTGCTGGCAGGGCCCGTTACCAGCGGAGGGGGTGGCTGGAATTGTTTTGAAATGTCAGCAACGCTGAACAGGACCACCGGAGTGAGAGTGCAAGCTCTAGAATCAAACTTAAACTCTGCGGTTGTGCTTGATGGGGAGACTTGCCCCGACCATAGGAATGTGGAATTTCAACAACTGGCTCAGCGCCACCAAAAAGGATCACCCATGCTCCCTTTGAGCATGGACATAGTTTTGTGTTTATGCAGCTACGTAAGTACAACTCATAATTACAAAGCATGTCACATGTCTACGAAGGCAAAACAAGTGACGTGAAATCCACACCTGACGCATTCCAATGCTCAATTACGTCGCTCTTTTCCTCGTTTTGTTCCAATTGTGCTACTGGAGCAGGAAAACCCCCGCAGCGAGCAGTGCACCACGCTGTGTTAGAGAACGGCCCCAGAAGATGACGTCACAAAACGACTTCACAAGCCTTCGTTATCCCGGACACAAGCACACCCCGCACAGGCATGCATCCGATCGCTTTACGAACGTTCGGTTTGCCGACATTTCGCGCTCACGCAATTGGCAAGTCATGGACACTTCTCGGTTAACGAAACGGGACTTCCGCGTTAACGAAATTTCAGTACGGCCACGAGTCGTGAGATCACCTCCCGCGAGGCCACCCGGCATGGTGGTGCATCCGCGACAGCGTCACGGTGTCCCTGCAGCGCCACCAGCGCCTCCGCATCGCTCGGCAGTCATTCCAAAACGCACACCTTTTGGGGAGTTCCCCAAAAAAGGTGAATTTATACAGGTAGGAACAACAGTTCCACACTGCCCACCAGGGATTATTTGTCTGTCTGTCGTGCATAGCCCCTCCCAAACATGTACGCTCCCGGATTGGTTGAACCAAGTTCCTACCTGCCCACTCCGAAGGAAAGTGTTTTTTTTATTAAATCTTGTTCAATCGTTTAAATGTGTACGTTCTTTTACTATTATTGTTGTATTGTGAAAAGCGATGTAGGGTGTACATTTCTCGGTGAGGAGTCGAGTTGGGATGACTGTCGGAAACACATCGCACATTTTTGTGTTAATGGGAAAAGCCGTTCCCATTGACGAAATAAAATGTTGCTGTGTTTTTAGAAGAACGCATTTCTTTTGCAAATCGAGGGATACCTGTGTATGCACTGGAAGAGGGATGCTCATGACATACGAACCTAATGAAACATTTTAAACCTCAAAGCCAGAATAAACCAAATTCAACATGACGATGATGCTTTCGTGCAGTCATCGTTGACCATCAATTCACCACCCTAGAGAACCCAGTTTCATTCCGACTGGCTTACATCTGGATTCCAACCCAGGTTCTCAGTGGAGCTGACTCAGGGTGTGCAGGTCCGTCCGCTGCCAGTCCCAGGGTTCTGTCTTTCATGGGGGGTAATGCGAAGTAAACACGGTTACGGGGAAAGCACATGCAGGGACATACCTCCACGCTCAATCCCCGAGTAATCCGACCGAATGTGCGCGCAAATGGGGTAGAATGTAAAACGAAAATCTAACGAACTAAAGACGCAAGTTTCTCAGCGGTAAGTTACAGAACACTTTTTTTTAAACACCGTCTCCCGAGAATTGTTTCACACTAGGCTAAAAATCTGTATTTCAAAGACACCATATTCCCTACAGTTAGCTAATAATCTCATTTAAGTTTGATTTTCTATAATTTAACACGATGAACTTTTTCCACATAAGTTTTAAGTACTCAAAAAGTACAATTTGACGAGTAATCAATTTGATCCCTTGCCCTGCGTTGAGATCAATATCACTCAAGCGAGTGTATTTCGCTGCATTTGGCAAAACACCATTTTTTGTGAAGGACAAAATCTATTTCATTGGCAAGTGCTATCGACGGTTGCCATATGCACTGTATGTAAGAGGTGATAGAGGCAGGATGGTTCATATTGTAGTGCACGCACGCGCACAACACGTGCACGCACGCGCAGCCACAGATGAAAAACACGCACGTGCACAGACAACATCACACGAACACACTCGCAGACAGCGATCACACACACACACATCAGATACAAACACACGCGCGCACCCACCCACATAGAAAAAAACACTACGTACGCACGCACACACATAGGCCCGCAAGCACACACGTGAGCTTGGAATGAGTCACTTAGTCTGTGTTTGCAGCACAAGGTGAACATTTTTTCGCAACTGAAAACCATTGGTGTGAGATTATTGTGTGAACTACCCTCGCAGTCTTGGTGCTCGGCCAGACACAAGTGGCCACTTGCAGCACTTGACCTACAGAGCGATAAACGCAGCTCCTCCGTCTTCTTATTATCTGCCAAGATACCAGCTGTGCGGCAGGGTGCAGCCTTGGTTTGTCACGCACTTCCAAAGACATTCCTCAATTATCATACTTCAAATTAGTTTTGACCGTCGTGAAATGTAAATGTGCCAGCCCCACTGGCAATCCGACTGCAAACAACCCCAATGGCCGACAGGACACGGCGGTTGTTTGACCGTACTTCACCACGCCGGTCGGCTTTGGCGAAGGTGGGGGGCGCAGGACCGGTCCAAATATTACTCACCGAATGCAGGTCGCCGGGTTCACGGCGCATTGCGCGAGACATCGCTTTGCTATTATCATAGTCGGCCACAATAGCTGCAGGCGAAATTCTTGCAGCGATTCCGTTGCGATACGGGGTTCCCTCACTTCCACGCCGTCCCTTCCTGCCCAAATCGTCAGCGCTGCTCAGCCATGCTGCTGCCTTCTCGCTCGCTCTCACACCATCTGCACTTCCCATCCCAGTGACCACACCTGGACGTTTGTCTTCTTTTAATTTCCACGAGCGGTCATCCTTTATTTGACTCGTGGATATTCCTCGTGCTTGAATGGGCCATTGGTCATGACTCGCAGCCAGTCTCTATCCACTGCCTGACGAAGGACCTCTCGTTCTGTTGTTCACACACGCGTCTGTGTACCAGGCACGCCTGCAAGAACACATCTGCACCTGCACCGCCAATCACGAAAGAAATGACGACGACGACACCCTGTGTGGCCAAAGAGACTGTGGGGGCGCGAGCTGTTTGCGAGCACCCGTTAAGGCCGCTACTGCACGCCAGGGCTTGCTGTGGCCGGCACCATGCCAAGCCACCGTTATCTCTCCCAGTGCTGGTGTTTAATATACTGTACCAGATAACCATCTAAGGCTGAGCTTACCTAGAGGAGGCCCAGGACAAGCTCCGAAAATAGCACATGCCACCGCTGTTGGCCACGGCTGGGAATCGGTTCTAACAAACACACTCGCGCACATCTGTGCACACTCCCACACAACACGCACATACACATCGGCTCCGCAGCCTTGTAAAAACCACACACACACACACGCAGGCACACGCGCGCGCATTCCACACGTGTTCACGCTTCAAGAGGGTCTCGAACACCTCGGCTGCCGCATAAGTCATGAGGATCGCAGTCGGGCGGGAGTGGGAGAGAGAGAGCGGAGGGAGAGAGAGCGGAGGGAGAGAGAGCGGAGGGACAGAGCTGGGGGAGAGAGCGGAGGGACAGAGCTGGGGGAGAGAGCGGAGGGACAGAGCTGGGGCCACAGCTCCGGTCTTGGGAGGATCCCTCCTCCCGCCAGGCGCGGCCTTCGCAGCCCCCCGGAGCGGCGGGGGGTGATGGTGTGCGCCACACGGCGGCGACGACGCCACCGACGCTGCCGCTCGACGTCACAGGCCCGTGCGTTGGGGGATTTAAAAAAGTCACCCAGCGGGCAGCAGCAGGTCGGAGCGGCGGCGGTGGCGACAGGAAAACTTTCTCGCCAGGCGAGAGACTGATGAGACGAAAGGTTTCTGTTCCAAGGGAGCCCCTGCGTCACCAAAGTGATGCAGCGTATGCGTGATGAAAGGTAAACGTAATGTTTACAGAGTGGGGATGTGCAACAATACAAAAATAAATCAATAACACAAACTGTTAGGCAATAACAAACAATGAAGCAAGAAAATTTGGAAAAAAGAGGTGGGCGGGGGGGGGAGTAGGGGACGCGGTTTGTCCAGTGGTTCGTGCAGCGCGCTATGACCCCGGCGGCTAGCATCGGAGGCAAATGGTGTTTGAACCAATCCTGGGCCACGAGCCCCTCCGCCAAACCGTACCGACCAACGTGGTGAAGTATGGTCAAACAACCCCCAACACCAAAACGCCACGGGGAGGCCTTCACCCAGCAGCGGCTTGACCGGTGGATGTACACGCCATTGTTAGTTGGGACCACAACGAAGCAGCAGCCTCCATCCACACGCAGGGAAAGCGCCAACACGAACGAACGACGCAAAACAATTCCCCGCAGGATAGACGAGAAAACCTACTTTCTGTACCGCCACCTCGTAACGGCCTAGCGGCGGCGGGCGGTGGAAGCCCCCACGCGGCCCACCAACCCCGCGTCTGCCGCGTGGCACCAGCGCCAAAGAGGAGCGGCGCGGTGGCCGCGGGGGCGGTGGAGCGGCCATTTGAAGCCGCCTCAAATTGACGGCGGCCCAGGCTGACCTCATTACGGCCGTCCTAATGAACAGCATCCGGACGCGGGGGTTCTGCAAGCGGGGGGGGGGGAGGGGGTGGGTGGGCAGCCCCCTTTCCCAAACTGGCACGGCTGCTCCCCTGTTTAAAAAAAAAAGTTTGAAGCACCGCGGCTTCTGGTGAATTATTAAATGTGCTCTATGCGCCGTGGGAAAAAAAGTGAGCGGAATTGCTGAGGAGAGAGAGAGAGAGAAAAAAATAAGTTCACAAACCATGAAATGAATAAAATAAGTATATAAATAAATATCCGTTCCACCAGCGAGAGAAAAAAAGCATTCGCCAATCAGGAATGCCCACGGAAACCTCAATTTCGGAAGGCAGCAGAAAAATAAATAGCACGTGGCCATTAAAGAAGATTGCAAATGGCTCTTTGTGAATACAATTTTACACATTTAGAATAATGAGCGTGGCATTAGGCATATTAGGTGACTGATTGTATAAGAGATCAGGCCACGTGTTAGATTGTTAGTCTTGCCCAAATAACTTATGGTACTTCAAATTAAATCTCATTGAAAGACTCGACGATTAACTTAAATGAAATCCCAGTGAAGAGAAAAAGCCCCGCTGAGCGGTCCCCAATTTCTAGTCCTAACCGTGGCTCAGCTTTTCGAACCTGCCAATCATCTGCCGTTCTCGTACGGGCCAGGTGTCCGCTCATATGCAATATAGATGTCTTAATTTGCACAGCGGGAATGATCGCCAGTGGGTGGCGAGGAATGTATTTGACGACGCGTTAAACGCTTCTCCGTGCGTAGTCTTACGGCGGTTCTCTTAACAGTGCTCTTGATTGGATTCATTACACGCCTCCCGCAAACGTGCGCAGGCCGCGGCACCGGCTCGACAGCGTCGTCGTCGTCGTCGCTGCTGCCCGACGTTGACCGAATGTTGTCACTTGGGGTGCCCCCCGGACATCTTCGTGACTGCCACCGATGCGGGGAAAATCGCCAAGACCGGCAGAGCGTTTCGTCCGTAGCATCGCCACCTCCGAGGTCCAAAAAAAAAAACAAGGGACATACCGTGGGAAGGAGAAGGGTGTCTCACAATACCAGAAGAGGCGAGAACAACAAGCAAATGTGCTGTGTCGAGCGGTGAATTATTACGCAACTGCCAAAAAAAAACGGGCGTTTTAATGTCCTTGGAAGATTGAGAGATTTGCCCAGGATGACAGCCACCTCAACGAGAGGACAGTCCTGGAAAACCCCATTCATCCCTTTAACCAAGATTTGAATCCGGCTCATAATACTGTGTCTCTGCATTATATCTCCTTCATACTCAATCAAAAATGTCATACTTTTTTTTTTTACCTTCCTTAAACTGCCTCGAAGGCAAAATAAGTGTGCCTGTACGTCACTAATATGGATTCACTGCGTTCCGTATCGGATGCGATGACGGATAATGATATCAGCGCTCACCTACGCGCCAGTGAATGGCCCAGCAGACGGCAGCAAGACGTCCGCAATAAATCCATATATCTATGGATGGCAGGAATAAAATAACTGCACACGAGCGGAATAACGATGTTATGTTTGAGCGCCGCGGCTGCGCGGTGTGGAGATATCAGGGGGGTTAGCGCCCTGTCTCTCTGCCCCCCACCCCCCACACACAAACGACGACACAACAATCACCAACATCGGCTGGCCCTCCCGTGGAACTCCGGCCGAAGTAATGGGGTTCGATCTGATAGTTGTACAGAAGCCATATGGCGGGGCGGGGGGGGGGGGGTAAACGTCCTGCTTGTACAGCGCCGGTGCAGAGAGTAGCAGTCATAGTGCACTTGGTAAATTCAACATGTCAGAAAGTCAAGTCGAAGTGTCTCGCCGCTCACTGGCCAGTGGTCATCGCCGTTGGCTGCCCTCAGCAGGTGCTAGAAATCCCAAATTCCCACGGTGGTGGCCAATCTACCCACCCTTGTACTTGCTAAAGCCTCCGCAGGTTTGCGTGTGCGGCCGTCTTCACGGGTGCTCGCTAACAGCACTCACCCCAAGCAGCCGACGCCTTCGTCTGTGCCCTCGTGTACAACATGCGTCTGCTGGCTCGCACCTTTGTGTTCCTCTGGGCAAAGCCTAAACAAAGAGTTGGCCTCTCACCAGCAGATGGGGCACCAACTTTAAAAGTGACCTGCACATTTTGCTCCATCACCGACAAGGAAACTCCGTGCAATCATCGGCAATCCGCCGCGCACCGGTGCCAACAACGGCAGGAATCACGACCCACACGACACACACGTGCCGCGTGACCCACACGTGCCACACCAGCCACGTGACCCACACGAGCCACGCGAGCCACGCGGCTCGCTTCGCTTGATGCGGCCGACGCTCGCCTCGTTATTTCCCAAAGCGCTGGGTCGGCCGGCGTGCGGCTCACTTGCCTGCCAGCATCGGCCGCGCTGCAACGCGTAATTGCGAAGGTTAAAATACAACCAATTAGCCGCGGGGGTGAATGCTGCGGAGACAATTAATGCGACAACCGCGCCGCTGAGGGCAGTCGGAGCTACCTCCGAGGCGCGAGCACCGGCTGCAGGAGCCTGGTGCGCGCCTCCAATCGGCGGCTCAATCGTTGCCGGGATTTTACATTAAAATCCAAACGGTAACGGCGCCACGAGGCCGCCGTCTGCAAAAAGAGCACTTGAGAGGGGGGCAGCTCGTGGAATATGAGCAGCACTCGCGAGGCCCACACACCCATCCAGCGCCTCATGCAAATGAAATAGCTTTGGCTGTCAATGCTTGGTGAAGTATGGCCAACAATCCACACGGTATGTGGAACCCTTCTTTTAGCAGTGGATCGGCAAAGGGTTGAAAAAAAGAGGCGCTGCAGTGACGGAATGTTAACTACCTCGCCTAACACACAGGAGGTTGCAGGCTGGATCCCGACCCTGACGCCTGTTGTATATTTGGAGTTTGCATGGTCTCCCCGTGGTCGCGTGGATTTTCTCCGGGTCCTCTAATTGTTCCCACTACATTTAGAACAATGCATTTAAAGTGTTTGGCTGCTATAAATGTCAACATGATAAGCCGCTTCATTGAGATATCATTTGTGGCCAGGTCACTTCTGAAAAAGTGCTATACAGCTCAGTGGGCCTTACCTGGTAAAATATTATAGTTTAGTTGAAAACTTAAGTGAAATTTATATAAAATCTGAACCAACTTGTATTATTAACAAACCTGCAAAAAAATACGACAAAAATTATTTACAAAGATGACAAAGCTTATTAATGTTGATGATATTTCAAATATTAACAATAATTAGTGGAACAATTCAAAAGTCTCAATTATTCAATTCTTTCCTGACCAAGCAAGTGTGTGGCAGTGCTCATTTGCACATTCCTCTGGCACGGCCCATGAACGAGTCCATAAGGCAAGCCCAGCTAACGAGTCGTCCACACCAGAGTGGACCCACGGCTTAAGCTGCGGATGTCTCATCCAAGTCCACCCTCAATCCTCACCTCGCGGCATCGTCGCACTCAGGGTTCCCCGAGAGTCGAGGTGGCTTGCCATGCCCTTGCCTTCCTCAGCAGTACTCTTTGGGTGGCGAGATGTTAACTACCTCGCTCGGTATGCAGGAGGTTGTCAATTCGGGCCCGACCCTGACGCCTGCTGTATATTTGGAGGCTGGGTGCCTCTCTCCCCGTGGTTGCATGGATTTTTCTCCGGCTTCTCCAGCTCTTCCCTCCGCAGTTAGAAACATGCATTTCGAGTATTTGGCTGTTATATATTTGCAAATTGTAAGCCACTTCGTCGAGTTGTCATTTGTGGTCTGGTCGCTTCTGAAAAAGAGCTACATAGCTCAGTGGGCCTTACCTGCTAAATACTTTAAATAGTTTGGGTGACACCATCAACGGATGCCATCACCGACCTGCCCAGAGAATGCAAGACGCTTACGCGCGGCGGAACATGTTTGTCAGCCGTTGACCCAAACTCAGCATCCATAATTCACTCAGCGGCACGCGACGGCGCCCTCGGGCGTGGCAGCGCCGCCACAGCGGGCGTCGTTCACGGCAATCCGGCACAACTTTTTGCATTTCTCCGCTCGTCGCGCGCGAACGCCGGCACGCCGCACGCCGCGGCCGCGAGCCGGCCCCCTCCCGGACTCCTCGCCGCTCTCCCCCCACGGCGCAAAAAAGGGAAAACGTCCGCAGTTCAAATTTGTGTGTCCCCCCCCCACACACAAACCCCTGCCCCCCCACCACCACCCACCTAATGCAGCAATTAAGAGCCGACGCGCTCGTGTTGTGACGTCCAGCGGTGCTCCTGCCAAAGTGCACACGCGCCAAATCAATGCGTCAGTGATCTCATGTCAGTGATAGATTTTACAACAAAGCGCATCCCCCAGCTGCGGTACACGCACAGCGGTGCCTCCACGCCGGGGTGTGGGGGCAGCGGATTTGGAATGGGGAAGCGGGCGGAGGGGAGGGGGTGCCGATGTCGGGCTTGGTGGAGGGGAGGTGGGAGAACAGGGACCTGGAGGGTGGGCGGCGCTCACAGCTGCCGGCGGTGGGTGGTGGTGGTTGTGGGGGGTGGTGGGGTGGGAGGGCTTGTGGGGGAGCATGCCCCCCCCCCGCCACGTCTCCCACCCACGCGCAACCTCCACAAATTGGCGACAGAAGCGGCGCTTGTAGTGCGGGGACGGCACGGCGGCCGGGCGCTGCCCCAGCCCGTGGCGGCGCGTCAAGGCCGCGCGCGTAATTGGGCCATTTCACAAAAAACTAGAGGCCACTCTTACCTCCTCGCACGCCGCCAATTTCAGTTCACTCACTTGGGCGTCTCTTAGCGCACGCAGTCTTAATCGCCGGCGCGCATTCTAATGGCAACGAGGCGGTATAATCAGTGACGGCGTTCGCGGTGAGCGTACGTGCCACGCATTGTTTCGGTGAGAAACTAAATAAATAATAATATTGGGCTACGCCAGGGCGAGTGGCCAACATTTACAAAACAAACATCGGTGACGATGCCAAATATGATATAATGTGCGAGCACTGGTTGTCCAAGTGGAACAGTCTGCAAAGATTTAAGAATTCATTCAAATGTGAATATGTAATGGCTTTCTCAGGTGAACACAGACATAGCTAATAACCAGCAATGCCCAGCCAAGTGAAAGTGTGCTGCTATTCACAAGCGGCGCTCGCAGCATTAAACTTTTCAGAACGAAGGCACTGCCCGTGGAAGGGTGCCTTTCTTCGATTTTTAGAAATGTCCTCTGGAACCGGAGACGACTAATGCAGCCTATAATCTAAAGATTCAACAACAACTCGCAGATGTCTAAATTGTTACTCATTTGCACCTACAGCAGTGCACCATTCTAATAACCCCCAAGCATTGATCAATGGCGGTGCCCTTTTTATCCTCGCAGACGGAGCGCGTCCGCGTGAATGCGAATTCGCGCAGAGACGCTCCCTTGGAAGCAGCGCAGCAGCCGGTGCAAGCGGCGACGTCGACCGCACGACAATGGCCACGAACTCTCCTGCCTCTCCCTCTCATCTCACTCTACTCCACACACTCTCCTACCTCTCATCTCACTCTACTCCACACACTCTCCTGCCTCTCCCTCTCATCTCACTCCCCTCCCCTCCACACTCTCTCCTACCTCTCATCTCACTCCCCTCCACGCACTCTCCTATCTCTCATCTCACTCTACTCCACACACTCTCCTGCCTCTCCCTTTCATCTCACTCCCCTCCACGCACTCTCCTACTTCTCCCTCTCATCTCACTCCCCTCCCCTCCACACTCTCCCCTCTCATCTCACTCTACTCCACACGCTCTCCTGCCTCTCCCCTCTCATCTCACACTACTCCCCTCCACACACTCTCCTACCTCTCCCTCTCATCTCACTCTACTCCCCTCCACGCACTCTCCTACCTCTCCCCTCTTATCTCACTCTACTCTCCTCCACACTCTCTCCTACCTCCCATCTCACTCTACTCCCCTTCACGCACTCTCCTGCCTCTCCCCTCTCATCTCACGCTACTCCCCCCCACCCACGCACTCTCCTGCCTCTCCCCTCTCATCTCACTCCACTCCACACACTCTCCTACCTCTCCCCTCTCATCTCACTCTACTCCCCTTCACACTCTCCTGCCTCTCCCCTCTCATCTCACTCTACTCCCCTCCACAAACTCTCCTACCTCTCCCCTCTCATCTCACTCCACTCTCCTCCCAAGTGCTCGCCCCCCTATCGCAGGCAAGGCTTTCTCTTGAAAACCTCGGCCTTCGCTCAGTGGAAGGTCACTCATTTTCCTATGCTGCCCCCATTGTCTGGCATTCACTTTCCCCGGTCATCCACGCCGTAGACTCCCTGCCCCGAGTCAAGTCCAGTGTCAAGATCTTCCTTTTTAATCTCAGCCTATGGCCGACTGCTTCGATGAAACGAATCGGCCCCGCTGTTTCTGGTCGAGCGTCTCGAGCCGCGTTGAGAGGCCGCCGTGGTTTAAATCCACGTTGCCTAGGGATAGCGGTGGTCCTCGCGGAACGGCATCGCGGTCCAACACAACTTCTCGCAACTCCGCCACTTTTGATTCAACTCGAAGAGCGACACGAACAGCAGAGGGGAAGAACGCACCTCGAGCGTTGCTGCCGGAAATTACGGAGGTGGCAACCGTGGGGAAAGCAAAAGCGTCAACTTCCATGGCTATTAACCTGCGGGTGGCCGAGCAACAGAGAAACTCCCCCCGCCCTCCCCACCAGCGGGATCTCAGGGCGTGCCCAACTTCAGCGAGATCCACCACGTAGTCTCGTTGATCTGTTTTGTATTTCCGTAATACTTCCAGTCACTTGAACGCACGTATTTGTGTTGGCGCGGGGAGACGAAACGAACAGTGCCACAGTGCTCGAGCCACCGAGAAGCATAGCGTGAACTTTACTTCATCTTCGAGGGACAACATTCGCTTATGGACTTTGGCGGCGGCGATGTCCATTCGGAAGGCTTGTAAAATAACTGGGGCAGTGTCAACATTTTCAAAAAATAATCAACGCGCTCCCACGTCGGCGCGGGAAGCAGCTGTCGGAGCGAGCCGAGGAATGTGGAGAGCGAGCGAGCGAATCGTTCAATCACGGCCCGATAGTGTCACTCTGAGCCATCGTCCACTCCAGTGGGGGGGGGGGGGGGGGTTAAGGGTGGAAAAAAACCCTCAGTCCAAACTCAATTTAACACAGGATGAGGCCGAACTGAGCCTCCGGTTTAATCTGTCCGCACGATAACTCAAGGTGCGTTCAGAGTACATTCAATATGATGTGTCTGTTTTTAATCCCTCTTTCATTCAGCAGAAGCCTCCGCCATTATCGTGCGTGCGTGTATATATGTTTGTGGGGAGCGGTGGTGGAGTGGTTAGCGCTACGCTGCGCTATGAACCTGGCGACCCGAGTTCAATTCCCGCTCATGGCCAACACCGGTGACGATTATCTGAACCAGTCCTGGATCTTCTCTAGGTTGACTCAGCCACAAATAAGTACCTAGCGCGGTGTGTAAACATCGCCACTGGGGAGACAAAGGCGGCCGGGCGTGGTGTTGGCCACCCACCCCCTCGTGTGCCGTGCCAGCCTTCATAGGTGCTCGCTAACAGCACTTGTCCCAACAGTCTGTTAAGACTATACGCGGGATCTTTGTCTTTGTATATATGTAGAAAATCTGTCCGTACTAATCGCTCTGACGTATGGTTCAGAAACATGGCCAATTACAAAAAAATATCTACAGACCAAGAACGGAAACGTGTGCAGAGAAGCGTGCAGAGTTGCACACTCGACACGACACTGAGCAAGAGAGAGACAGGGACACGTAGATTAAAGAACACACGCACGCTAACGGCATCATGCTAACGGTTAAGAAACGTGAGCGGGCTTGGGCAGGACACATCGCTAGTATTGTAGATATGATGGACGATGACCAAGAGCAGTGATGGAGTGGCAGCCATATGAACGGAACGCGTCAGAGAGGATGACCACCAAGAAGATGGAGCGATGCAATCAGTTGTTGTGCAGGTGCTGAGTGGGGTATTACACTGCGGGATTGTGAGAGGTGAGTGGCTTGGGAAGGCCTTCCCATCCAGCAGGTAGATTGACCGTGGCTGATGACAATTAAAGACATCCGTTCTAAGCCAATGGTGCTCTTAGATGTGCGACAAGGTGAAGAAACGTCCTTGCTGTGGCACAGCTACAGCAAGCAGGGCACCGCGTCTGGCCAGTCGCATTGCTCCACCGCCTTTGTCTCCCCAGTGTCGATGCAGACCGCACCACACCAGCTACTAATTTTAGGCTGAGAAGATCAGGTGGATGCCCAGACTTGCTTCAGACACCGATTGCTACTGTTATTGCGTATCACGACTGGAAATTGAGCATGGGCTGCTGGGATTTATGGGTATTGTGCGAACCACTATTACACACAATCTCACAACAAAAACCGCTGTGCCAGGCTCAGTGCACTCTGAGGTTACGTCATGTGCTCCATGGTAGGTGGTCACGGGTCAGGCCCAGATGTAATGGGTTAACAGGCACGCACACACACAATTATTCTATTTTGACGACTTGGGGTGACCTTTATCCAGCAGTGGATAGATCATGGCTGGCGATGATGATGATGACTACGAATATACTGCCACTAAGACGGTACAACCGGGCAACGAGCCTTGCTGGAGCGATATAATTCTTCATTTACAGGATAATCAAAATGTCCTTACGTGTGCCACACTGCCAAAGCGGCGAGTACGTGCAGCGCAGTGCAGCAATACTGGCACATCATCGCGTCGAGACGATGAACGAGGAAACAAAACGGAACAAGGATAAGGTGAGGCAAAGTAAATCAAAGCCACAGACAGCCCTGGAGGCCTGGCAGGAGGTCCCGTGGCACGCTGGAGTCCAACAGAGACAGGCGTCTCTAAGAGGCTACTTAAGGATGGCACAAGTGGCAGGAAATAAGATTAATTCCGCGTTATTACCGTCCGCGGAAACACTTAGAGAGCTCCGAAACCAAGTTTTGGCTCATTCTCCCGAGCCGTAGCATTGACCCTGGCTGCGCTGCCATGACTCAGAGCACAAATTTCTTCTGTCTGTCAACCTCGGGGATTTATTGTGCCGAAAGACAATCCCTTGTGACACAGAGTCACTGCTGATCACAAGGAAAAAAAAAATGTCGTTTATAAAAAAAAAGATCGCACCAACGGGCCCCACGGACGTGCCGCTTCACGCTCCCATTTGTAGATTGGTCCGAGGCCGGCAGCGGCGTGAAGGCCCAGAGAGGTGACTTTTACAGCTGGTCGCAAATTAGCATGAGTGTGTCATTCCATTCTAGTACGGTTAAATTGGACATTACTGATATTATTATTCCAAATTTGTTTTTCTTTATTTATTTGATTTTCTTTCCGCCTGCAAGGTTGTCCTTTGTATTAGCGGCTAATGGTGCATTCAGAATGGTGGTGTATTTCCTATCGGTTCAACTAAATAATTCATATCTGCACGGCACCTAATGAAGTAACCTGTTACATGACTGGCCACATTTTAGAACACATACTCATACAAACCCGTGCGATAATTTGTCGCTTACATTTCTCGCGTGCTCGGGTAGTGTTTACGTGATTATTCCGTAATTTATAATGCAGCAGCGAAGGGTGCCCATAACCCCCCCCCCCCCTCTGCTAGGACCTGCCCTGCTGAGCTTATGGTCGCTCGCAACCCGTAATCAATCCGGTCGCTACATTGGCACGTAGTGGCACTCGTTCCTGGGGAATGTCAAAGGGATTCGTGATGCCCCCCATTGCACAGCATCCATTGGTGGTGCCGGCCAATTTGCCCCCCAACCATCACAAATTAATTTTGGGGCTCCCCCCACATCCACCGCACCCTCCCTCCCTCCCGCCCCCCAATCCCCGGAGTGAGAGGGCAGGAGAGAGACGGACAAGACGTGGAGACGTCGCGAGACGAGAGGTGTGTGGACCGAGGATAGGGATCGCGTGAGACGAGAGGAGAGAGATGCAGGTGAGGCAGGAGAAATGTAGCAACACGGGAGAGATGCGAACAAGAGACAACGCCTGTTGTCCGGGTTTTAATTTCTTGCCGATATGTAGTGCGCGTCGCGACGGGTACTGCAAGATCCGACCGTATCCGTCACGTGCTCAGCGAGCTGCATTGGCTTCTGGTTGCTGAACGAATACATTGTAAGGTCGTACTCATCGTACACAAAGTGCACTCTGTAAATGAACCACAGTTCCTTGCTGATCTCGTCAAAGACGCTGCATCCTCGCAGCGTGTTTTGAATAGCCATCGAGGAAAGACGATCACTGCATCGCACGCTTTCAGATGCGCTTCTGCGGCCGTCTGGAATGTTCTTCCTTTCGATATTAGGAAACCACCGGGGCTATGCACTTTTAAATCATCATCTAGATTGACGGACTAATTTCTTTAGTTCTGCTGTTTGCGTTTCGCTTTTTGTCCTTCCCTCGCACCTCCGATTGGCTACACATGGTGCACCGAAAGAAGTTCAGCCCCTTCGGTGCCCTCCGCTTTTGCCTCGAGCATCGCCCTCGAGTGGACGGCCGCGCAGCGTTGGTTGACGTCGCGCTGAGCACAAGCGCACCGTGCGAGCATTTAGATTGTCGCTGTTGTTGTTGTTGTCGTTGTTATTGACCGTGCATCGTTTCTCTCGGCCCAGGTCTCCCAGGGGAAAGGTACGGCTTAGTCAATTTAACACGTGGGTGTTTTCACGACTGATATTGTTCTTCGTAATTACATTATTTTTTTGGGTTAGATCGCGCGTAAATGTGTGTCGTAAAACCACCTCCACCTGACACAGCCAAACGGTAAGGTCTGTCACGTAAACAAAACGTGGCAATCGGCTACTACTTCAGCAAGCCGGTGGGTTCGAGAGCAAACAATTTGAGTTGACGACATTTCGCTGGCGATTACAACAAGCATCGTCAGGCCACTGCCAGGATTGAGAAGGCGTCTCAAAGGGCTCTCACCTGGTTATAAAGCACGTTTATGAATTTGCATCCTTCCTTGTCATCGTCATGACGATTTAATGGCACGTACATCGATTACTCGACGTATTGAATCAGCTGTTGAATTGCTCGTCTTAGAATTGATTTGCTTCAGTTTATGCAAATAAAATGCCAAATATATGCAAACTAGCCTGTTGCCCGTCCAAGGACGTGTTACTGCAGTAAATGTGAAACTTGCAAGCGAAAAGCAGACCGCGACGTGATATCCATTGCATCAACTCGCGTGCAGTTTGTAAGGGCGCGGTGAGACAGACCTATTGCATTTCAAGGTTATAATCCCTTGTTCATCACGACGTCCTTTTTACTTCTTTGTCTCAACAGCAGCGTGACGGAGATTGCGTGACGTCAGGGTTCTGCCTTTGTAGTGAGGGTTGTGAGTTGACGCCGAGGAGGGGGGAGGAGGCGCCTCGCCCCCCCATGTGGAGTGACATCACCCGCTAATTATTATTAATGAGGGGGGTGTCCATTTGGAGGACGTCACCTTATCATGATTATTAATGAGGGGGGCTGTTCGATGTGGAGTGACGAAACCTGCTCATTATTATTAATGATGGGGAGGGTGCTCCATGTGGAGTGACGTCATCTGCTCATGATTATTAATGAGGGGGGCTGTTCGATGTGGAGTGACGTCATCTGCTCATGATTATTAATGAGGGGGGGGGGTCCATGTGGAGGACATAACCAGTTCATGCTGGTCGACGTGAGTGACGTCACGAGCGTTAAGGACATTCCTGGGTGATCATAATCGGTATAGGTTGATGCCATTGACAGAACATCACAGACCAGACCATGCAGACGACAGCATTGCGACTCTTTTGAGTTGGTCGCCCAAACAACAAGCCGTGTGCAGTGTTTGCACAGTGCTGCGATGTCACGAGAAACGCGAGTCACGGTGACAGGTCCGATCTTGTGGCGGCGGTCGCATCTGCAGCTGCCCAGAGAGCACCGTTTGTGTGCGCAGTGGCGATTAAAGCTCTCTGGTTTCCAGTCTGGATGCACTTTTCTGTCCGATGAGTTTCTCGCCATATACAGAGCGTGTACGCATACAGTACAAGCTGAATAAAAGCACAATTTATATAAGCACAGGTCTGATATAAGCGACAGCTTCTGATAAAAGCACACTCTTGATGTAAGCACAGCCAGCCTTTTTGCTTTGCTCCCAAACACAGCTTCTCCAAGAATTAAACTAATTGTTTGGCGATGTCTGTGTATGTACGTTGAACTTTTTTCGCACCGTACGTAGCCAACCGCGCTAGTCGTAGGCGATCCTGCCGCTGCTGTATTGGCAGCAGTGCACACTCACTATTGAAAACAACAACAAAACCTGATAACATTCATCATTAAAACTGTGGCCTCAAGAGGAAAAGTCCCGTGCACACAATTTGGTGAGAGGTTCCAGGCAACGGCCCGTCTGCACACACGGCTTAGCAAGAGAGAGGCCACAGATGTTTCTGTGACTGCCTAGAGGTGGTTACAGGCCCCCAGCTCGCCCAACGTCCTGGCATCAACTCCCGACCGCACGCTTAGATATCCCACAATGAAAACTATGAATCCAGAAACATCCAAATCCAAGGTGGATTTGGATGGCAGGGGCAGTGGGGCAGTTGGGGGAGGCACTTATTGAGAGAAGAGCAGCCCGAATCCATCACGGACCGTCTGGCCGCGGTGAGACGCATTGTCGGGTGGCTACGTCGTGGACACGGCCCGCAAAGCCAACTCTTGAACGAGCGAAACATCGCGTGGGCCCGGGAGGTGGATCATCCCGTGGTGGAGACGCGGGCGGTCGACAGACACGGGCGTCCTCTCAAGAGCTCCGGGGCGTAGCGATTATGGACATGCGCATCCAGTGTCTGCCGTCTCCCGAACGGCCAAATGAAATTGCGTCTCCCCAAGGGCTCCCTCTCTCTGTGTAATCACAGCTCCGCCACATCAATGGGGAAGCCGCTTTAATGTAAATAAGTCACTTGGCCGAGCCGAGCAGCAAACTGATGTTTTATTTAACTGAAAATTCATCCATAATGTAAAATATTATCGTCCCTGCGTTTTGGTGTTTATTTACCTATCCATGGTTTTGACTGTCGGGTAGTAGTAGAAAAATAGATGGGTGACGGAAATATATATTTGAATTCACCCATGAAAGCCTCACCCTGAGTCCCGGGATTCTTGTTCAGGAGGAATCTGCCTGGTACTATTGTCCAATTAATTTCATATTTGTGAGTGTGGAAGCAGAGTGACTGGAGAAAACCCACGCGGATGAAGGGACATCGTCTCAAACTCTGTACAGATTCTACGCACAGCGGCCCTCCGATGCTTTTTCAGTTTCTTCCAAACCATAAATACGAAGGAGACATCACAGCGACACCACGAGGTTATCGGACTTGACCACCCAAAGGTGAAATTGTAGCTGCTGCTCTGCGCCTACATCAGCCGTACGAAAGAATAAAGCAACCTACTTGCTGTACTGCATGGGCGCCTCCAGCGCTTTCCATCTCGGCATCATCGGCTCAACGTCCCGCAATGTCGCCGAGTCACCGACACATTGCCACCGCTCCCCGCCAAGCCTTCTCCAACGCAAGGGAGACCTGGGATGCACATCCACGACACACGTAACGACGCGTTAAGTTCGTCGATTAATATTCATACGTACGGCTCATTGCACATGCATGGAATGCCATACGCGTATAATGAAAAGTGATTGTTTATGATTTATGCAAATGTATGCATATTATATTCCAACATTGGGTTGAGAGGTGGTGGTGGTGGTGGTGGAGGTGTGGGTTGCACACCGCCTCGCCTTCAGTTTGATTCCGGGCTGTGGTTGCGAGCGATATCCCGTTGGGTCCGGGGGGCCCTCGTTTCCCCAACCCCACACGGAGCAGCGTGGTGAAGTATGGTCAAACAACCCCGACCACCAACACGGGATAGGGAGGAGGGCGCCACCCTGTAGTGGACAGACAAAGGGCTGTAAGCGATGATGATTAATTAATCATGATGTTGCCAATGTTACATTGAGACGAACAGAGCGCGAGCAAAACCTCATTTGCAAACGAGACAAAGCAAATGCCAACGAGACGTGAAACAGGAGGCAATAATATTTTGTTCTCGGCACATTATTATTGAGCAAAACATCAGCGCCGAATTGTTGGCAATTCATCGAATCGCTGCGGGTAGCGGTGGGGTGGGGGGTGAAGGTGGGGAGTGAATCCATATTATCGATGCCATGAGTAACGTTACATATGTTGTGTAAACGCACTGTTGTTTAAATCGGGCACCCGCACAATGGGAATAGCACACAAAGCTTCCTGCCCAAGCAGCATAAGTCACATTTTTTTATCAATTAAGTGGGGGGTGGGTGGGTGGAATGAAAACAATCGCTTCTGTCTGCCACGGGGACAGAATAAATCATTAATGCAGTTTCAGTTGGCATTTAGTGGGAGCGTTAAGTCTGTCGAGAGCGAGAGAGCGAGAGCGCGCAACAGTACAGCTGTTAGCCGCGCATAATCTCGCGCGAAAACGGATGATTAATGACCAGCAGATTTTACTGTCAATGTTTGCTCTCTTCTCTTTGTCCCCCTCCTTAACTCGACGATATCATTATCACATCCAATAATGCTCAAAATACCAGCGGGAAACCATCTCCGTGGGAAAGCAACCATGCCGCTCCGAGGGTTTTCTCTCTCTCTCTCCTCTCGCTCTCTAATCCCCCCCCCATCTCTTTTGCTACCCCACTCTGGCTCTCTGCCAGCACTTGCATCAATGTTTAAATGGTTTCTCGATTGAATGCCATAACGGTGCTGCTCAGCTAATGGTGCCAAAATGGCTCCCCCGGTGACTGACAGCTCCGAGTCGCATGTCGCAATTGTAGTTGGGCGAGGACTTGGCCACGCTCGTGCGGTCTCACTCTCGCTCGCCCTCTCACGTTCTCTCGATTTTTATTCTTTCCCGACACCTCGTATTGAATTAGGTTGGGCTGAGGCCATGGCTTTTCTCATCATCGTAACGGCAGAGGTTCGCACAAAAAATAAAATCTCGCTTCACGTCACCTCCGAGAGTCGAGCGTCGTTTATCGTTTCTTATTTTTCGGACTCTAATTTAAAGTTGTAATTTAACGTTCGTGACAATTCCGATGATTTAATTTTTTTGCCAAAAAAAATAAACGTAATTTATTATCAAATATGTGCTGACTATATTATTTTGTCGGTAATGGAAAAAGTTGGACATGTAAGCGCTCCTCGAATCTGCATTTTTCGACTTTTCTGCATTCCCGAGCCAAGGCGGCTTTCCGGAATTAGCGTCGGGTGCGAGCGATCTCACAAATGTAGAATGTGTGGCTTGGTGGACGTGAGGTCGACGCCGCACAAAGCGCGCTTATTCCCAGTGTCAACCAACTTCTGAATGGCCGCATTACCAATTGCATGGATTTTTTCTCCTTTTCCTTTCTCCTTAACTTAAAAGTCTCGTAGTGTGTGTGTGTGTGACCCTCGCGACCAGCCAACAGTCTCATAACTCAGCCACATTGATGGAAGCTATTTTGACACTTAGACTTTAAGGCAATTTAAATGATAATTTTGTCTCTTACTCTTTTTTTACCCCTGCCCGCCCCCCCACTCTCTCTCTCTCTTAGCCCAGATCCTTACACGTAGCTAACGGTGCTTTTACAAGACATGAAACCCAACTGAATAACTCGTTTAATCACAGCCTCCCTGTGATGTAACGTGTTGTGAAGGTAACCGCGCGGATTTATCCACGTTCGCTCATCGCCCCGTCAGACACAAAACGGACCGGGGCGAGGCACCGCTCGCTCCTCGGCAAAACCGGCGCTCGCATCGAACGCAGCTCCACTCCCACCGCTCGTGCCGTGTACATCTCTCCCCGCTCGTGCCGTACATCTCTCCCCGCTCGTGCCGTACATCTCTCCCCACTCGTGCCGTACATCTCTCCCCGCTCGTGCCGTACATCTCTCCCCACTCGTGCCGTACATCTCTCCCCGCTCGTGCCGTGTACATCTCCCCGATGCGTGTTAGCGGGTTGTACCACGGTGTACTTTGGACGCGCGGTCTGACGTTTCACTCCACGTGCTGGAAGCTTCTCCAGGAACTGAATTAATTGATCTCCCGAGAGCGTGGGGGGAGGGGAGTTCAGACGTCGTGCTGGAGCGCGACGCGGCTTCTCTCCCCGCCTGAGACGAGCGCACCTCGTCCCGAAGGCGAGCATGTAAAGCGAATGAGTCCTGCCGAGTGGAAAGCCCAGGTGTGTCCCGCAGAGATGCCCCGAGACTTGTTAGGGACCCGTGCCGCTAGCGCAATCAATATCTTCCCATTAATGTGACTTTGCGGATTTTGCAATGCGGAATTTTTGTCATACGTTGAGTCTGCTTAAGAGCTTGGGTGTCACTTAGGTTATGCGGGATTCACTGAACCGGGCTTTAAGCCGCTTTGAGGGCCTCAAGCAAGCGGCTTCAAATCCGCAGTATCGTTGTCCGTCACTTTTCCAGAGACGCTATAAACATTAAGTCCGATCGTCTCATCATCTCTGGGATAAATGTGGGTTACGGTTGTAGAAACGCGGGATATTTTATATATATTTCACATCATCAGTCTTTGCCACCCGACTTCAGAGGCGACTAAAGCAACTGGGCAGCAGCTTTTACAGAAATTAAAATGTGGTCGCGTGGCACGGCTTCGGGTGGAACAGGACTCGTCAGAACTGATCGAGATTCCGCTGCGAGCCACACGGCATATCGAATCCCACGGCGATGCTTGGCGCGGAAATTGAGGCCAGCGGCACGGGGACCGACGAAGCGTTGACGACAATGGCCCCCGTCGCACGCCCGGCCAGGGAGCACGCTTGCGATTCACTGCACTTCATGTGGGGAGCGGTGGTGGAGCGGTTAGCGCACCGCGCTACGAGCTCGACACCCGAGTTCGATTCCCGCTCACGGCCCAAAACCAGTGACGATTATCCAAACCGGTTTTGGGCCTCACCTAAGTCGACTCAGCCTCAAATGAGTACCTGGTGCGGTGTGTAGTAAACATTGCCACTGGGAAGACAAAGGCGGTCGGGCGTGGTGCTGACCACCCATCCCCTCGTGTGCTGTGCCGGCCTTCATAGGTGCTGCTCGCAAACAGCACTTGCCCCAACAATCTGTTAAGGCTATACGGGGGATCTTTGTTATTGTCGTGTGTGCTTCATGCGTTGCCCATTACCAAATCACCCAGAATGCACACAAACGTGGAAACTTGGCGAGGTCGAGGTTTGAAACTGAGGGGGGCTGAATCTGGATCGTGCTTGGATGGACGAACGCTTTGCACAACAAGTGGCTGTCAGCTGTGAGGCAACGTGGCAGGCAGCAGGACACAGTACCGCACAATCCATTGCTGTGCTGTACTTCTACGATCCTGCATCCATGCTCCTTGCGTTCACCAACCCGCGCCGCCCGTCAAGGACGTGTGGGTGGACTGGCGGAAAAGCGATGAGCGCTCCGATGGCTCGCATCAGCGGCGAGAGAAATCACAACCGATCCTGGGCCTCTCCGACGCACCAACCAGCAATGGCCGGAATGGTGAAGCATGGTCAAATAGCCCCCATGACCCCAATGCCCCTCATCCAGCAGCGAATTGACAAAGGACCGAGCGCACCCACCGCGCAGACGGAAGTGTTCACTTTCCCACGCCAGGGGCAGAGTCGCTCGGATGGGCGACGCGTCACAGCCGCTTTCTAGACACAGCGGCCGGTCCCGGCAGGCAGGACAGCTTGGGAGACCCTGCCAAGGTGTCACACTTCACAGCGTGGCAGCGTGTGTGTATATGTGGCGTGTGTGTGCGTGTGTGTGTATGTGGCGTGTGTGCGTGCGTGTGTGTATGTGGCGTGTGTGCGTGCGTGTGTGTATGTGGCGTGTGTGCGTGTGTGTGTATGTGGCGTGTGTGCGTGCGTGTGTGTATGTGGCGTGTGTGCGTGCGTGTGTATGTGGCGTGTGTGCGTGCGTGTGTGTATGTGGCGTGTGTGCGTGCGTGTGTGTATGTGGCGTGTGTGCGTGTGTGTGTATGTGGCGTGTGTGCGTGCGTGTGTGTATGTGGCGTGTGTGCGTGCGTGTGTATGTGGCGTGTGTGCGTGCGTGTGTGTATGTGGCGTGTGTGCGTGTGTGTGTATGTGGCGTGTGTGCGTGCGTGTGTGTATGTGGCGTGTGTGCGTGTGTGTGTATGTGGCGTGTGTGCGTGCGTGTGTGTGTATGTGGCGTGTGTGCGTGCGTGTGTGTATGTGGCGTGTGTGCGTGCGTGTGTATGTGGCGTGTGTGCGTGCGTGTGTGTATGTGGCGTGTGTGCGTGTGTGTGTATGTGGCGTGTGTGCGTGCGTGTGTGTATGTGGCGTGTGTGCGTGCGTGTGTATGTGGCGTGTGTGCGTGCGTGTGTGTATGTGGCGTGTGTGCGTGTGTGTGTGCGCGTGTGCGGCGTGATGTTTCGTCGCGTGTCACCACTGTGCATCGCCGCTCGCTTCTCAAGAGGTGAAGAGAAACTTCGCGAAATGGGGTCAATTTACGTAACATGTGAGATGCGCGAGGTTTAGCAACGTAAAGGTAAAGGTGCAGCCCTGCATTCACCCGGCAGAAGGTCCTCCACCGTAGAACGAGGAAGAGTCGGTCAAATGCTCTCGAGAGGGGCCCATCCACACCGCTGGGTAGACAGAGATGGTGGTGGTGGGGCCCATCCACACCGCTGGGTAGACAGTGATGGTGGTGGTGGGGCCCATCCACACCGCTGGGTAGACAGAGGTGGTGGTGGTGGTGGGGCCCATCCACACCGCTGGGTAGACAGCGGTGGTGGTGGTGGTGGGGCCCATCCACACCGCTGGGTAGACAGTGGTGGTGGTGGTGGTGGGGCCCATCCACACCGCTGGGTAGACAGCGGTGGTGGTGGTGGTGGGGCCCATCCACACCGCTGGGTAGACAGTGGTGGTGGTGGTGGTGGGGCCCATCCACACCGCTGGGTAGACAGCGGTGGTGGTGGTGGTGGGGCCCATCCACACCGCTGGGTAGACAGTGGTGGTGGTGGTGGTGGGGCCCATCCACACCACTGAGTAGACAGTGGTGGTGGTGGTGGTGGGGCCCATCCACACCGCTGAGTAGACAGTGGTGGTGGTGGTGGGGCCCATCCACACCGCTGGGTAGACAGTGGTGGTGGTGGTGGGGCCCATCTACACCACTGGGTAGACAGAGGTGGTGGTGGTGGGGCCCATCTACACCACTGGGTAGACAGTGGTGGTGGTGGTGGGGCCCATCTACACCACTGGGTAGACAGAGGTGGTGGTGGTGGGGCCCATCTACACCACTGGGTAGACAGTGGTGGTGGTGGTGGGGCCCATCTACACCACTGGGTAGACAGTGGTGGTGGTGGTGGGGCCCATCTACACCACTGGGTAGACAGAGGTGGTGGTGGTGGGGCCCATCTACACCACTGGGTAGACAGTGGTGGTGGTGGTGGGGCCCATCTACACCACTGGGTAGACAGTGGTGGTGGTGGTGGGGCCCATCTACACCGCTGGGTAGACAGAGGTGGTGGTGGTGGGGCCCGTCCACACCGCTGGGTAGACAGAGGTGGTGGTGGTGGGGCCCGTCCACACCGCTGGGTAGACAGAGGTGGTGGTGGTGGGGCCCGTCCACACCACTGGGTAGACAGAGGTGGTGGTGGTGGGGCCCGTCCACACCGCTGGGTAGACAGTGGTGGTGGTGGTGGGGCCCGTCCACACCACTGGGTAGACAGTGGTGGTGGTGGTGGGGCCCATCTACACCACTGGGTAGACAGAGATGGTGGTGGTGGTGGGGCCCATCCACACCGCTGGGTAGACAGAGGTGGTGGTGGTGGGGCCCGTCCACACCGCTGGGTAGACAGAGGTGGTGGTGGTGGGGCCCGTCCACACCGCTGGGTAGACAGTGGTGGTGGTGGTGGGGCCCGTCCACACCACTGGGTAGACAGTGGTGGTGGTGGTGGGGCCCATCTACACCACTGGGTAGACAGAGATGGTGGTGGTGGTGGGGCCCATCCACACCGCTGGGTAGACAGAGGTGGTGGTGGTGGGGCCCGTCCACACCGCTGGGTAGACAGAGGTGGTGGTGGTGGGGCCCGTCCACACCGCTGGGTAGACAGTGGTGGTGGTGGTGGGGCCCGTCCACACCACTGGGTAGACAGAGGTGGTGGTGGTGGGGCCCATCTACACCACTGGGTAGACAGAGGTGGTGGTGGTGGGGCCCATCCACACCACTGGGTAGACAGAGGTGGTGGTGGGGTGGATTTAAGAAACTTGGGAGGTCAAACCAGATACCTCTGGAACCCACGTTCAGTGTGCTGATCGTTACACCATGGCTGATGATTATAAACATATATAGTTTTAAGCAATTAAAGTTATCTTTTGCAACTGCAGTTAGGGTTACATATATCTGCTAAATACTGGCCATGTAATGATTCTTATCCCATCCTACCGATGTGATAAATTGCCACGATTCTGCACCTCGAATCGATTCAAGAAACAATTGCTCCGTCTTTGTTTTTGCCAGCTCAGCGGTACCGTTTGCCCTGCTCTTCCCCCCGTCTTATTCCTACAGCATTTTGTCGACCCATTAGCCTGCACGTAAGATGTGCACACCATTGACATAAAATGCAAATGTACCATTCTCGAGCGCTTGCTGACGGCACGCGCGGCAATCCTCGCCGGCGAATCGACGCAAGTCGCCACACGCTCGCCGAGCACCGAGGCGAGCGAGCTGTAGCCATGGGGAAAAATCCACAACTCCTTCTCCTATTGACAGAGCGGCGCTGACATTCCCCCAACTCTTCTAACCTTTAAATCAAAGCTAAAACACAACCTGCTTCGAGATTATTGCTCATTGTGCAGCGCGGCGAGCCGCGTCGCTTGTCAGAGCGCGACAAGGCGTGCTGCTGTTGTGATAAGGCGCCTGATAAACGAATACGATGATCGTACCGACGATGACGACGGTGATCAAACTGCGCGACTCTTGCTTGGCGTTAAATGAATGCGCTCATACCTCGGAACACGTCTGCCCCTCTCTATTAATTCCCACCGCTCCCCAATGAAGGGAATGACCTTGAAAGAAGAACGTTTATATCTGGGTGCTGTTGCTGTAATCAGAGAGATCCGTTATACCTGGCCGCCGGAGATGGACCAGTCACACGCAACACAAAGAACGTTTAAAGACGTTTCCCAGATCGGCGACTTTTCCCCGAGCCGAGTGTCGCCCGTCCTCGGGCATGCGCAACGCTTAGCTTGCGAGATCTGACGCGAGAGGGTGCATTGCAGGTGATTAGACCATCGTCTCGCCCACGCCGGAACGATTCAATTGCACGTTCCGTGTTTAATGCAGGAAAGGCTCGGCGCCTTCCAGACCACAGCAGAGTCTCGAGACTCAGCGGCGGATCCTGCATTGGGACGTTTGGCCAATTACTTTCGAGAGTAGTTTAGCCTCTGGGAGAGATTTGGCACACGCTGAGAAACCCACGTGCGTGATGACAGAACGCCCCAAAAGTCCACACAGATGGGCGCACAACCACACTGGTCTGGGCTACCATCACCAAGCCACTTCGCGGCCCTCTGGATTTGCGAGCGTCACACATCTCCATATGATTCGCCAACCCTTGCCTCCTGAGCGTTGGAAATTCAGGCGCGCGCGCCACCGCGCACGGTTTACAGCTCGATCCAACGGAAGCAGCCGCAGACTGCGATCGTCTGGCGTTTGTATCTTTGGAGCACTGGCACCCACGGGCACCCACGGGCACCCACGGTCACCCACGGGCACCCACGGGCACCCACGGTCGCGACTGGGAGCATTGAGCATTCCGCTCAAGACGAGAACGCGTCCAAACCGGGGGGAGATGATGTTCATTTTTCGCTTGTCCGCCCCGTGACTCAGAATGCAGGTCCACAGCGGTGCCGGCGCGGCGCGCTGACACGGCCATTAGCCCCCTGAGCCACCCCGGCACCCGTGCGGACTTCATTTTAACTCGGTGGCACACCTCAGGAGGAGGGCGATGTCGCGCCTGCTTAATCTGTTCCATTAACAACAATTAGCCACAGGGCTCAGCTTTAAAACATCATCGCTGTGCCTGTCTTGAAAACAAATACAGCGTGTCCCGCCAAAACCATGCGATTAAACGGTTTATGCACAACTGTGAACGCACGCGCACGCACACACACGCACACACACGCATACGAATACTGATGCACACACGCACCGCCACGTGCAAACATGCTGGCACGCGCAAGCGCTCACATGGATAGGCATACTAACACACACAAACGTATGAAACACAAAGACAAAGATTCCTCCGTGCAGCAGCTGGGGCAAGTGCCGTAAGCGAGCCGGCATAGCGCACGTGGGCGGAGTGTGGCCAGCACCATCGCCCACCGCGTTTGTCTCCCGAGTGCTGATGGTTACACGCCGCACCGGGCACTGCGTTTCATGCTCGGTTTGATCAACGGGAGGGCCACGATGGACTCAGATATTCACCACGATCAACTCAGATATTCACCACGATCGACTCAGATGTTCACCACAATTAACTCAGATATTCACCACAATCAACTCAGATATTCACCACGATTAACTCAGATATTAACCACGATCAACTCAGATGTTCACCACGATCAACTCAGATGTTCACCACGATTAACTCAGATATTCACCACGATTAACTCAGATATTCACCACGATCAACTTAGATGTTCACCACGATCAACTCAGATATTCACCACGATCAACTCAGATATTCACCACGATCAACTCAGATGTTCACCACGATCAACTCAGATGTTCACCACGATTAACTCAGATATTCACCACGATCAACTCAGATGTTCACCACGATCAACTCAGATATTCACCACGATCAACTCAGATATTCACCACGATCAACTCAGATGTTCACCACGATCAACTCAGATATTCACCACGATCAACTCAGATATTCACCACGATTAACTCAGATGTTCACCACGATCAACTCAGATATTCACCACGATTAACTCAGATATTCACCACGATCAACTCAGATATTCACCACGATCAACTCAGATGTTCACCACAATCAAGTCAGATATTCACCACGATTAACTCAGATATTCACCACGATCAACTCAGATGTTCACCACGATCAACTCAGATATTCACCACGATCAACTCAGATGTTCACCACGATCAACTCAGATATTCACCACGATCAACTCAGATGTTCACCACGATCAACTCAGATATTCACCACGATTAACTCAGATGTTCACCACGATCAACTCAGATATTCACCACGATCAACTCAGATGTTCACCACGATCAACTCAGATGTTCACCACGATCGACTCAGATGTTCACCACGATTAACTCAGATGTTCACCACGATCGACTCAGATATTCACCACGATCAACTCAGATATTCACCACGATCGACTCAGATGTTCACCACGATTAACTCAGATGTTCACCACGATTAACTCAGATATTCACCACGATCAACTCAGATATTCACCACGATCAACTCAGATGTTCACCACGATCAACTCAGATGTTCACCACGACTAACTCAGATGTTCACCACGATCAACTCCGATGTTCACCACGATCAACTCAGATATTCACCACGATCGACTCAGATATTCACCACGATCAACTCAGATATTCACCACGATCAACTCAGATATTCACCACGATCGACTCAGATATTCACCACGATTAACTCAGATGTTCACCACGATCAACTCAGATGTTCACCACGATCAACTCAGATATTCACCACGATCAACTCAGATGTTCACCACGATCAACTCAGATATTCACCACGATCGACTCAGATGTTCACCACGATCGACTCAGATGTTCACCACGATCAACTCAGATATTCACCACGATCAACTCAGATATTCACCACGATCAACTCAGATGTTCACCACGATCAACTCAGATGTTCACCACGATCAACTCAGATGTTCACCACGACTAACTCAGATGTTCACCACGATCAACTCAGATGTTCACCACGATCAACTCAGATATTCACCACGATCGACTCAGATATTCACCACAATTAACTCAGATGTTCACCACGATCAACTCAGATGTTCACCACGATCAACTCAGATGTTCACCACGATTAACTCAGATATTCACCACGATCAACTCAGATGTTCACCACGATCGACTCAGATATTCACCACGATCGACTCAGATATTCACCATGATCAACTCAGATGTTCACCACGATCAACTCAGATGTTCACCACAATTAACTCAGATATTCACCACGATCAACTCAGATGTTCACCACGATTAACTCAGATATTCACCACGATCAACTCAGATGTTCACCACGATCAACTCAGATGTTCACCACAATTAACTCAGATGTTCACCACGATCAACTCAGATATTCACCACGATCAACTCAGATATTCACCACGATCGACTCAGATATTCACCACGATCAACTCAGATATTCACCACGATCAATTCAGATGTTCACCACGATCAACTCAGATGTTCACCACAATCAACTCAGATGTTCACCACGATCAACTCAGATGTTCACCACGATCAACTCAGATATTCACCACGATCAACTCAGATATTCACCACAATCGACTCAGATATTCACCATGATTGGTTCGGATATTCAACACTGATACTGCCCATGCCGTAGGTCGCGGCGCTTCATGGTGCAGTGTGAGGACCACTTGCATGTTGAACTTCTTTCACACCATACGTAGCCACCACTTGCGCCCACAGCTCCAAAAAGACAAACAGACTGGTGGGGCAAGTGCTGTTGGCGAGCATCTATGAAGGCCGGCACGGCACACGAGGGGGTGGGTAGCAGCATCATGCCCGGCCGCCTTTGTCTCCCCAGTGGTAATGTTTACACATCGCACCAGGTACTCATTTGAGGCTGAGTCGACCTACCGCTCCACGCACACGCACACACTGCAAGCGCTCGCCACACGCGTCTGTGCATCAAACGACCTGTTGAACGTCATCTCAACGCCGACACTTCCATAGAGTTGAAAAATATAACCAAGGAAAATTCATCATAATCATGACAATATCGTAACACGCTAACAAAAAAATAATTCAAAACAAGAACACAGGCTAAAAACATTTTCAATGTTTCATAAACACTCTCCGCTTATTAGTGTGCGTATACTTTGCTGAAAAGTGTCTAGTTGTTTAGTTGCCGAATTAATTAGCAGATATAATTAGCATATTTCAGATTTACGACCAGGAATTTGTAATAAACGAATGGAGGAAGAAACCCCCCCCCCCCAAAAAAGTCGATGCAAGATGATGCATGCATAGAGCGTGCAGCGCGATTACACTCGTTTTAATTAGCTTCTGCAACCTAAAAAAAAAACCGTGTAAACTCAACTGGAGAAAAGTAATGAAACTCTAGACGTTACATTTTCTAATGATTCTATAAACGAAGGAATGAAACCGCTCGTGGCTACGTGGTTAACATACTATCATGCATAATGATCAACGCAGGAGCATGCTAATGTCCACTAAATGTACAATGATCATGGAACACTCCATTTTCACAGTTTCACAATTTGAGTCGAGGTAAAATAATGTTGTGGCCAGAAGGGCAGGACAAAACATAGTGATGATGTATTTTAATCTAACCTCGTAATGAAGATAAAGTTGGTGTCCATGGGCCTTGTGTGTTGGAATAAAAACTGTGACTCGAGTCAAGGACTTGGTGCCAGCAGCCCAAGCGTGACATCGACAGGGGAGTCCGGCGCTCTAAGAGATCGACACACACACAACACACACACACAACACACACACACAACACACACACACAACACACACACACACAACACACACACAACACACACACAACACACACACAACATACACACAACACACACATAACACACACACAACACACACAACATACACACAACACACACACATAACACACACACAACACACACACACACAACATACACACAACATACACACAACACACACACAACACACACACACAACACACAACACATACACAACACACACACAACACACACACACAACACATACACAACACAACACACACACAACACACACACACACAACAGTTACGCGGAACGAACATTTCCAGTGATATTCTTAGGTTCTTTTCGGTAAAGTCACGTATGTAAGAAATTAATAAAAGTAAAATAAAAATAAAATAAAAATCACGACGTTTCGGAGGCAACACAAGCTTCCATCTTCAGGTGGAACCGTCACAGCACGACAGCTGTATCACTTGATACTGTTGACTTTCCCAAATAATCGGTGCTCAGTTTATTGACACTGGAGGGATGATGGGCTGAGTCACCTCCCATCCAGGATTTGATTTGTAACCTTCTGCTTGCGAGCGGCTCGCTCTACCGCTCCCCCTACCGCAGTGCCACGTGGTTCACTCTTCTTTGTAGATAATAATTTTGCCAAGCAGCTGTGAGTGTGTAAACGAGCCATTGCATTGCTATCGCCGCTGTTACAATAGCCGCATTGGGGACACACCCGTGGAGGGTCTCCCCGTGTGAAGGCGAACTCTCACTGGCCACCATCATACAGACGCGGTCCCAGAAGCCCCCGCGTGTGTGTCCGTACACACGCCTCCATCCCTGGACGAGGCAAGGGGACGCTCTGTCAGGTGTGACCTCGCTCACCGCTGGTCAACGTCGCTCACCTCCTGGATCAGGCAGCGGCTGCCCGGCTGAATATTTAATTTCAGAATCCTCAAGCACCAGGCCCCTTTGCACCTGTAAAGCCAACAATGAACCGTGTGAGTAAACGGCCACGGCGCACTCTGGAATGCTTTGTTTTGACACGGCTGAGACCATCAAATTCACTTCCACGGACACAAGACAAAGTATGCGTTTCACTCGTCTGCCCCTGGGCTTGAACCCAGGATCTTCGGAGTTGGTGGCTCAGTACGGTCGCTTAGCGCCCGAGACCTTTTGAGCTTCCTGGATTTTACGTGCAAGTCATCAGAAACCGGTTATCAAAAACGCGAGGATATCAAGCGCTGACTTTCAGCACCGACGACAGCTCATCCGACGGAAAAATCAGACCGTGTTGAATTGTTCCTTAATGCTAAACTCATTAAAACATCCCTTTGTGTTAGCGCTAATTACTTGGGCAATTTTATCCTGAACATCTTTTTAATTTCATCTGAATGCATTCTAACTCGAGTCGGTTACAAGTGAGAAACAGCTATTTGTGGCGTGCGCTGCACAATGGCTGTGGGGGGCTGCGGAGCCAATAAACCCAAGTGTGGTGCCATCATCGCGCTCCATGCCACGGCTGACAACGCAGAACCGCGGCCCACCGCCCCTTGGCCGAACCACAGCTTTCAGACGCACGCCAATTTCGCGAACCAAATTGGCCGTTCTGCAATCTGTTCAAGACTTTAATGCGGTGTGTTTTATAATTCGCATGTTTCTACGTGGACGGTGCGCGAAAATTCAGGATAAATCCCGTAAATGTTTCACATGGAGAGTACAATTCCATTTTTATTATTTTAATAACTATTACAATGAATACATCATAGTCCAGAAAATGTTGTAAATTATTCGAGATGGGTTTTTTTATTACTGTAATCGCAAAGTAAGGTGGTGTTCGGTTAAAATCCCAGTCAGGGTAAACTCAGCACATCAAATAGAATGACAGAAACCCTGTGGTGAGTCAGCAGTGGGTGTACAAAACGGATAAACTGCTTCTCTGCCATAAGAATGTGGAATGTCTGTGTCCGGCTCAACACCGCCCAGAGAGATAAGCACTGCTCAACGCTGGTCTAAGCACAGGCATGCTTTCACTTCTGGCATGGGAAGGTGCCCTGCGGAACACATTTCAACACAATGCACGTTTTGTGGGAGAGAAGCATTGGCTCAGTCGTCAGCCCACAGCACACGAGGCTATGAACACCTCTGCAACACAATACACGGTTGGCTACGTACGGTGTGAAAGAAGTTCTACATACATACAACCTGGCACCCTGAGTTGAATTCCTGCCCATGACGAACATCAGTGGTGAGTGATATCTATTCGCTCCAGGCCAAAACAACCCCCCCCACCAACCCCTTCCCATTTCACCAAATGCACCGATAAGCATCGCGACACACAGCTCCCATGACTGATTCAGCATGGGGAGGTCTCATCCAGCAGCGGATTGACAAAAAGCACTTCAAGCCGAACTGAAATGATGTTGACGGTGCCGCATTTGCTCGCGCCGCTCCGCGAGACATTGTATATGTTCTTCTCGCAGGAAGAACCACGCGGTGACGCTAAATTTAAAAGAACAAGTCCGCCGCTCGGCTGTGACGTGGGAGGGCTGCGGCGGTGCCAAGTCGCTGTCAGGGCCAAGCGACGTGCACAGCGCGCCACTGATGAATGGTGCGGGCGGAGGCTGCCGACAGCGTGGGTTACGCAGAGGAAAAAAATAAATACCGGCTCAGCTCGGTATGTTTGGGACATCTGCCAGGGCCTTATGGTGCCAGCGAGGGTGTTGCTGTGCCACTGACATATGGGCCCGTCTTTATACCGAGGTGCCGTCTCGAAGCCCGGAGACAATTTGAATTTTTTAAAAACATTGGGAAAACTTTTTTTTCTTCCAATTGTACACATTTGCATTTTATGCACGCACGTGAGAAAAATCAGGTAGAGAGGTGGTGGTGGTGCGGTGGTGGTGGAGAAGTGGTGGTGGTGGTGGTGCGGCGGTGGTGGAGAAGTGGTGGTGGTGGTGGTGGTGGGGCGGTGGTGGTGGGGCGGTGGTGGTAGTGGAGAGGTGGTGGTGCGGCGATGGTGGTGGAGAAGTGGTGGTAGTGGTGCGGTGGTGGTGGTGGTGGTGCTGTGGTGGTGCGGCGGTGGTGGTGGTGCGGCGGTGGTGGTAGGGCGGTGGTGGTGGTGCGGCGGTGGTGGTGGTGGAGAGGTGGTGGTGCGGTGGTGGTTGGTGGTGGTGCGGTGGTGGTGCGGTAGTGGTGGTGGTGCGGCGATAATGGTGGGGCGGTGGTGGTGGGGCGGTGGTGGTAGTGGTCGTGGTGGAGTGGTGGTAGTGGGGCAGTGGTGGTGGGGCGGTGGTGGTAGTGGTCGTGGTGGAGTGGTGGTAGTGGGGCAGTGGTGGTGGGGCGGTGGTGGTAGTGGTCGTGGTGGTAGTGGTGGAGAGGTGGTGGTGTGGCGGTGCTGAGTCGCGCGGTGAACCCGGCCACCTGAGTTTGATTCCCAGCAGTGGCTAACAGCGGTTTCTCAGCAGCTCCCTGGGCCCTGCCTTTCAACAACCCGCATTGACCAGTGTGGGGAAGTACGGTCAAACAAACCCCACACTCATTACACTCCTTGACGAGATCGGCACCACCACCACCGCCCCACGGCGTCGCGAGCTCCAGGCCGCGTGTTCAGGCGAGCGCCACCAACGATGTGGGGCGAGCGAGTTCCACCCTCGCGCACCGGGGCCCTACCTTGGAGTGGCCACGGGCCGGAACAGCTGACAACGCCGTGGTCATCTCGAGAAGAAGACAGCCGCCAAAACATGAAGACCCACGATGACTCGGACGTCAACGTCTCGCGGACTCCTCCGACTCCCCGGCAGCGCGCTTCCCAGTTCAGAGCAACATCTCCGCTCCTCCTCATCCGCCAGGAGGCTGCGAGCTGCTGCTGCTGCTGCCCGTCAGTCTCTGCAGCGGGCCTCCTGCCCGTCTGCCATCGTGCCGCAGGAACAACAACAACAACAACCACCGAAAGCGCACGCACGTCTGGAGGGCCGTGCATGTCCCTCCAGACGCGCTCACACGCGCACCTCGGCTCGGCACCACCGCCGCCGCTCGTCGCCCTCCTCCGCGTGGGCCCTCGGTAGCCGCGTGGACCGCTCGCGGTTCACGTCGCCGGGGACAGAGAGAGCGACGCGGCTCGTTTGTGCGGCCATAAAAGAGCCCGTGACTTACTGACAAGAGCGCCCCATTGTGTGCGAATGCGTAGGGAGAAAT